>NC_056739.1:273336090-273608590 GCF_019279795.1 Protopterus annectens
GCTAAAATCCCCAGTTCTTCATTTATTTATTTTATTTTTCTTATCTTATTGTTTCTGGGCCACCTTCTTATTATCCTTTCCTTTCTTATTTTCTATCACACCCAAATCAATGAATTTTCTTTTCCTGTATTTTACCTTTTCCCCAGTGGAATGTTTTTCTTTCGTTCACTGCTCTAATTCATCTCTTCTTTTTCAGTTATTTTGGACATCTCTTTATTTCCTCTTTTCTTTTTCCCTTTTACTATGTTTTCTTTTTCCATCTCAGCATTTTATATCGTTTGTTATATCTTACACTTTTTCGTTCTCTTGTTATATTTATTCTTCTTGTTCTATATCTTGCTCAATGCCTTGTTCTCTACTTGTTTCCTACTTATATTCTATATTTCCTTACAACCCATCCATAAATTGTCTTTCTTCTTGCTCAATGTCTTGTTCTCTACTTGATTTCACAATCCATCCATAAATTGTCTCTCTTCTTGCATCATGACCACTTTACCACAGATATAGCATTTGCTTTTATCACAATTATTAATTAAATGGTTACTTTTTCTACAAAAAACAAGCTTTTGTTTCCCCCAATATTTCACTGT
This sequence comes from Protopterus annectens, assembly GCF_019279795.1. Lineage (NCBI taxonomy): Eukaryota > Metazoa > Chordata > Ceratodontiformes > Protopteridae > Protopterus > Protopterus annectens. The sequence goes on from NC_056739.1 coordinate 273,336,681, forward strand.
ACCTTGGTTCCCATCTATATTTATCATACCTGAGGTGTGCATAATCTTGTCATTTTTCCATTTTTTATACAGCACTATATTCCTAGTGCCCAGTCCAGAAACCTTTATTGTCATAAATTTTAGTAATATCCATCTCATCTTTACACAAAGACTTTAAATATTCTTTTAGTGTCTCTTTCTCAACTTCAGTTCAGAACTGAATAGATATTTTTTTTTTTTTAGTTTCTCTGTTAAACACTTGGGAAACATATAAATTCCATGGGTTACACTTTTTCTTTAAGTCATATTGTCCAAAACTTCTCCATGCATTGTTCTGATTCAAATATAATGTCACAAACTGTGTCCTTATTAATATGTATAAATGGTCGTGCCTCTTCTGCAGAAGTACCCAACGGTGTTATTATGTTTTCCCAAATATCATAGCTGTCTAGTCCTTTTTCTTCTTCAATACTAATTCTTACTAGTATTAGTTCTGCCTTTTTCTCTTCTCTCCTTTCTCCCTCCTTTACCTTCTTCTCCTTCATTACTTCTTCTGCTTCTTCCTGTGGTCTCTCCGTTATAGCTGCCCATGAAACAGCTTTGTCTCTGTCTGATTCACTCTACAGCATTAACTCCTGTAATAAAACAACATGTAATCCTCCAGACTGGAACATTGTAATAATGCATCCATTCTGACTCTCAATCATTGTTTTAGAATCCTGTGAAGGTTCATCTACCTTCACTGTTTGACAAACAACCTTATCTCCCATCTCACTGCATGAAATTACATTTCCTGAAGGCTTACTTGCCTTCATAAACTCCATGCTGCTTAATATTTCCAATTGTGAAGGTTCAACTTCTTTGCAACCCAGTGCAACCTTCACACACTCCTGCGTACTCTTTTCCTCTGATGTCTTATCCCCAGTAAGCTGTTTCTTCTCTAGCAATAACCTTGCTACCACAACCTCCTCATATGTCTGCCATGATTCTTCCTCCTTCTTTGAGTCACCACTGCACCTACAATGGAAGCAGGAAGTGAAACAACAAAAGCATCCCACACTCAAAAAGAGTAGGGAAAGTTCCCCAGTGCCTGGCCAGATTTCTTCTAGTAGTATAAAAACCACCTTGGGTGTCTCATGAAAAGAGATCACACATTTACTGGGGCTAACTTTGTCAACAAAGAATAAATTAATAAAATAAATATGTAAAATACTTATTGAAGCTTCACCAAATTGGAGGCTGATGATCTGTATGTATCAAGGAGCATATAATAATTTCATACTTTTATCGTACCAGAATTTTATGAATTTACATCAATTCTCCTTTTATCAAACTTGCTGTAGTAGCAACCGTATTGTTAGCAAATGTCTGGTGTAATGGATTACAGCCTTAATCCAGAGTATAATAATGCTGTAGTTATTGTTGGGGCCAGGGATACAAGGAAAAGCTTTCCACCTGCATTTTATTACAGTTTGCTTTATGTGATTTTGCTTTCGGTTTTATGACACTATACGACAGTGAGTACACTGTTTTTATTCTGACATAAATCTATATAACAAATAAGCAATAATAACTGACAGGGTGTGTGTTAATTTCTAATTGACACCCACCCAGGGATGTTATGAGGCCCAACGCTGCAGTCGGAGGGCTTCTACACCCCTGGAAGGGCATTAATTACACATTTAAGTATTATATTATTTTTTTACATATTTTTGATGTAAAATAGTCCCTGTACCTAATGATACAAACATGTTGTCATATATATTACTGGTGTTGGAGGAAAATTTTACATCCAAAATATGTCAAAATAAGACACAAAGGGTCAGGGACATCCTTTTTAGGGATAGCATACCATTTGTGAAGTTTTGAAAGCTACACAAAGGTCGTGCCATTGCCAGTCCAGTTTGCTAAATCCAGAAGTTGGATGCTACAAACTCAGTCATAGCAAGGAAGTGTGCAACCTGTATGGGGCAGCAGTAACATAACCATGACAAGCAAAGGTAAGGCCTCTCAAAACATTCTTCTGTACAAATAAAACTGCACAGATGTGATACATTAAATGATACTATAAAATAAAACTGCACAGATGTGATACATTAAATGATACTATATTACAACTGTAAATACTTGTGAGCCATGCATTTTAAATACTTAGTATTTTTGTTTCATACGTGTATTTCTTCCCAGACCAGTATGTGTTTTAATTACTGCCATGAGTTTAATATTGCAATATTCGTTCTCGCTACATTTAGGGATCTGTTTGCTTTTCACTTGCTGATGTCTATCTTTTGTGTAGGAGTAGAGCTATGGGATTATGCAGCTTTTTCTTAAAGCCAGCAAACTAAAACACATCATTTAATTCAGATTTGATAAGTTTCTATCCTATTCTAGACTATCTGCTCATTACAGGTCTATCTTGTATCTGACTTTAATTGTTGTCATTACTTAGTAACTGTAACTCAAACTGTTTTTTTCCCCAAATGCATGGATTTACAAGGGTAACAGCAACATTTTGAATCAGGGAACATGGAGAGGTATATAACAAACTTGCACAGGGATGCAAGGAAGAGGACAGTTTCATACTCAGACTCTGGATAGAAGGCACCAAGCTTGGAACTGAGCTGCAGAAATGAAGAACCAAGCGCTGAAAGACATGTAAACTTCTGGAATCAGTTAAAAGTTTGTCCTTGGAGAGGTTTCGACTGAATATCACAAAACTTGTTATATTGGGAAAAATATACTTCAACACTCTTACTTTGCGAGTGTAGGGAAAATTGGAATGTGACAAAATACTTTCCATGTCTAACCTCTCTGAAGTCCCATTTGATAAGGAATCTGTGGGCAAGAATGATTAGCCGATTTAGGGGAAGACACCAGATTTAGAGTAGGAAAAGAACTTGCACTCAGATTAAAGGACAACCACACCCCTAAAACTGAAACACGCACACACACAGTCTCTTCTGCTTTTATGCATGCATTCACTCACACACGCAGACAGCAATTTAACATACTCATGCACATACATACACAGACACACACAGACACACACACACACACAGACACACACACACACACACACACACACACACACACACACACACACACACACACACACACACACACACACACACACACACACACTTTGTTCTGTTTTTTTTTTTTACACTTGCTAAACAGCAAAAGAGCTGCTTACTGAGTGTAAAATAACTAAATAACTGCGTGATCGATCTTGCTTTCACTCACATGCACAGATACACCATACACAAACACACATTGATTTTCTTTTTTTTTTTTTTTACATTTTACACTCGCTAAACAGCAGAAGCGCTACTTAGCGGGTGTAAAATAATGGTGGCAGTTATTTTTTTTGAAGTCCAAGCTCCATGGTGGCTTGATGTGCTGCTGTGAATCGGGGGACTCGTTTTTCAGCAGGCATTACTTTTACATTAATACCCATGTGGGAATGTTCATTCTCCACTCGTGGTGCTGATCTACAGGTTGCCCATTTTCTAACTGTCCGTAAACTATGTTCAAATTTAAAGCGTAGGAAAAGACTCACAAGTAGGAGAGATGGTCTTCCAGGGGAGCATGGATGGTACTAGAAGTGATACAAGGATTTACTGTGCATACAGTGGGCAAGAATAAAATGGAAAGGTGTGACATCTCTAGTCTACTTGATGTTCTGTGGTCTAAATGTAACGTAAATGTCATGTATTATCCTAGGGTTTGCTGCTGCACTTGAGCAAATGCTGAAGGCCATCACTTATGTAATTCTGTATTAGAAACAGCAATCACAGTTTAACAGTGTTCATGTGTATTTGTGAGTGAAAACCATGGCATTATAACCAAATTTCAACAATAAACTATGAATGCAGGTGGCTTATTTTTCTTCTATTTTAACTTGCTGGTCTTGAATATGTAACATACTCTCCAGCCATTCCTAATATTTGTATATGTGCTTATATAACTACATTAATGTTATCAAATATTTACATCGGCAGACAGGTACACAATAAGAACACATTACAGGTATGTATAAGTTCATTTTTAAAGTGCTCCCAAAACAATATATTACACAAAGGTCTCACAAGAATCCTCAAATGGTAATATTTGCAATAAAAATAATTCATTTTTATAATAAGAGTCTCAGACACATACCATACAGACGAATCCTTCATACAGAAGTATCTGATTTTTTTTCCTGACACAGACACACAAAATGCATGGAAAACCTTTCTACTTTTTCCCTTTATAAGTGGGGGTAAGGTAACAATAAGTCTTAAGGAAGTTACTTATAGATAACTTTGTCAAAGCTCAATAATCCAGGAGCCAACTGTACTGAAATAACGCTAGAACATGAAAAATGAGGCGTGCCACTTATAAAAAACATAACAAAAGCAAAACAGCTGAGATATATTAGAACCCATTGTTTTTTTGAGTCCTGGGCTAAAATGGTGTTTCATACGGTTTAAATATTTTATTTCTTTTACAAAGTAGTTTGGAAATCTTGTGCTGTCTGAGCTGGTTGTGAGATAGCATGAGCTGATGTGAGACTGTTGTCTTAATAAAGAAAATTTCCAGGCCTGTGGTAAGTGGGCCTTGTTGAAGAAGTCCCATTACATTTATGGAGGCCCAAATGTGACAGCAAAGATTTAACATGATACAGAACATAAGCTTCTGTGTGTGTGTGTGTGTGTGTGTGTGTGTGTGTGTGTGTGTGTGTGTGTGTGTGTGTGTGTGTGTGTGTGTGTGTATGTGCGTGTGTTTGAGAGAGAGAGAGAGAGAGAGAGAGAGAGACAGAAATTGGGAGGGAGACCGAGTAAAAGCTCATAATAGAAATGAACACTTTGTTAGAGATGGGAAATAATATCAGCTGGTCTCCATAACTAAGGCATCTAACTGCTTTTTTTGTTCTTTTAGGTAGCAGTTCAGGAAGGTTGCCAAATGTGGTGGTCCCTTGGGTCCTTCACTTGCTGAAAGAGACCCCGTGCCTGCCAGTCCAATTAAAGCACTCTATAAAGGAGAACAGCATCTGGAGCTGAGCTGCTTTCCCTTGGCCAAGTCACAATTGTTTAGTCTGAGCAGATTTTTTGGAATGTTCCAACCCATGAGTATCTGCAGCTTGTTATGGCAAAGTCACACATCTGGCTCTGTGGCGGGGCTGAATCTTTACTTTTTTGGCTGCATTTGTATTGCTAACACAGGTCTTTACTAATAAGTAAAAACACAGACCTTTCTTGCAATTAGGATCCTTTTATTTGTAAAGGGAATTGACTAATCCCTGATGTCTACTGTGGCATTTCTGCACAGGAAATGAATCTGCTCCTTCTAATTCCGTTCACCCGTTCTTTTTGCTTAAAAAATCAGTTTAGGTAAGGAACTTTGTTACGTTAAAACAGAGACCTAAGGCATAGAAACTGAGGTTATTTTTTATCTACAAGTCAGCTAAAGCACAAGTAACTGAGTACAGGCTGTCTTTCTAACTTTGTTGAATTCTTTATAAGTAGACTGACAGATTACAAAAATGACTTCCTAGTTAAACTGAAAAAGAAACATTGGTATATAGCTCTCGTTCATTGTCATATTAAAACTGTTTCCTGCATTGCAGATTGGTATGCACACACTTCTGGTAATCATGTTACCAGTTAATGTGTTTAATAGACAACAAGATTATGTGCATTTGAAGCTAATATTAAATTTATGTAAGCTGTGTATAATTTTAGGTTTTTGAGATTTCAGACATACTTAGTTTTTCACTGATAATGGCACCATACAAAAAGTAATTTCACATGTCATGCATGTTAAAAGAATCAGAAAGCCATACATTTGATGTGTGAATTCATGTACAGTAATTAAACCCCAAAAAACTTTTAATTAACATCTGCTACAGGTAAAATGTATAAACCTGTAATATAGTGGAATTAAAGAACTTTATTACGAAACAATTTCAGGTTATTTCTGTCAGCAAACTTACAAGTTGATAAACATGCAGTTTATAGCCATAATTAATAGGGTACCCATATAACTATTAAGAAAATGTAGTTAGTCTGAAGAAAATAAGGAAGCAGGGTTAGAGCTAAGGGTGTCACAATAGTGCAACAATTATACATTATTATATTTCCCATGACAGCAGTTTGATTTCTGGTTTATTTCTCAGCTGAGATACTTTCTATATGGAGCAAGTCTTCCTTTGTCTTTTTTTTGAAGCAGATGAATTGGAGACCCTCTTAACCTGGTTGTAGGTATGTATGTAGCAAAGGCATGAATGCGTGAGTGAGTGTGGTTCTTTGCCTTACATCCTCTAAGGCAGCATTTGGCTCCTTGATGTTGACTAAGATAAAGGGGTGTCATCGAATGAATGGAAGAATAACTACAGTAAGAAATTTTGCAAAAAACGCCTTAGACACATTGGGACAAACAGACATTGGCACTTAAGAACCAGCCAAACCAGGCATTATGATGACTGAGGTTGTTCATCTACTTGCTCTAAAGGCCACTGTAAAGAGATAATTATGCTGTCCCTTCCAGTTCTCCATGACCAGTTAGTACAGGTATTTCATGAGGTCTCTGTAAGACTACTTACGCTTCTCTGCTTTTCTTAACCTTCTAGAGCTGCTTCCAAGACATCATTTCATATGTGAAAAGCACCATGAAATTTAGTAGCTTCTTCATCTAACTTCATTCTTACTATCCTTTCTAGCTTTGACTGAAGACATCCTTATCAGCAGTAACAGTTAATAAATGAGAACATACATGGGATTATATGTTTAAACCCCCCTCAAACTTTGATTATTTGTGTTTGGACAACAGATGATATGCCGACAAAGTGCAGGATTACAAGAAAGTTACCAGTCCACTTAACTGGAGAACAAATGGAAATTAAGTGTCATCAACTTTGCCACTTCCTTCTTAACAAGCACACTTATAGAGTTACAGGATCGCTAATGGAAACTGACAGCAATTAGAATTTCATCTGCAAGTTTTTTCCCCAAGCATCCCAATGTTTAAAAAATTTGGAAATTAAAACACATGCATTTAGATCTGTGGGCCCTGTAGTTCATTGAGAAGCTTGTACCTTGTCAGCCACTGTAGCTAGATAGCACATGCATATATAAGATTGAGCATGTGTACGAACAGTGCCATTTTGTACAGTTAACCAGAGTGAATGCAGGAGGTATGAATGGAGATGCACATGCAAGTGTATTTGAAGTAATGAATCAGTCACTTAGCTAAAATACATGTTCCAGTTGCCAATCCTGATGTGTTTATGTACAATAAATATCTTGCACCCATACACCACTTCATTGTCTCTTCTTGAATACATGAGACAAGAGACATGGTGTCAGAATCGGATATGAGCTGAAGCAACACAGAAGCCATGAGGCATGAAGTTAAAAGAGGAAAAATATACAGGAGTAAACTCACAAACAGGTCAGTGGTTATTCAAAGGTACTTAAACTCATTTAAATGATTTTGCAGTCCCCTAGCATTTGGCGAAACATTCAAAATAATTACAGAGTTAAATGAAATGTCTGAAATTGCAACATACTGATAAAAGTATTCGAAATAATCACAAAGTGTTCAAAATAATTTCATATGTGTTAAAATGTATAAAAAGGATAAAATGACCACTTTCTTTGGCAATGTACTACTTTTTCACGCTGACTAAAACTATTCGAAGTAGCTGAAGATTCTGGAATGATCACTGTGCTCACAGTGCTTGCAGTGTTAAAAAATAAGCCTTTTCAGAGAGTTTGTTCATAGGTTCATAGGTTTATAGGATGATACTAAGCTATTGGTCCACAGGGCCCTAATAAGCCTAGCCAAGAATTATGCCCATGTTCCCTCATAGCAAGAGCCTGTTATGTCCAAAGCATATAATTACAAGTACCTAGTCTATGCTTATATTTAAACAAATGTTGTTATTATGGCAGAATGATTTCACAGACCTGAACCACTGGTGCTTCATAATAATATTGCTGAGAATTGGAGAGTGTTTGAACAAGAATATGATATTTTCATACAGGCTGTTTTTTCTAATAAAGACGTACGTTCAAAGGCATTCATACTTCTTAATTTAGCTGGCTCAGAAGCCATTGAGAGGGAACATTTATTTGTGTATGCACCTGCTGTGTATGCAGGGAAGGGGGAAAACCACCATATTGTGCAACAGGCTGAAACGAGGGAAGACCCTGAGTGCTTAAAACATAAACTTAAATATGTAACCCTCAAATGAATATTGCAATGGAAAGTCACATGTTTTACAAAAGAAATCAAAAGCCTGGTGAAATTATTGCAGCAGATATTATTGACTTGAGAAATAAAGCAAAAATGTCCAGATTTACAAGATTAGTTGATAAAAGGCAGGCTTATGTGTGGTGTTAATAATGATGCTGTGAGAAAGATTTTGCTTCGAGACAGTGATTTAACATTAAGCAAATCCACAGAGATTTGTCAAATATATGAGCTTATAGAAAAGCACACAAATATGCTTACAAATGAGAAAAGCATGCATACAGTGTCTGCCAGTGTGAATGTTGTTAGTGTACAACAGAGAGCTAAAATAAAAAAGAGAAACAAGCTAATGCAGTGTCCGATTTTAACTATAAACCGAAGGGGGCAATAGTACCTAATCTTATTGTTGGTTGTCATAACTGTGGAGGCAGTCATGAACCTAAACAAGAAAAGTGCTTAGCTTTTGGGCAGCAATGTCACAAATGTAAAAAGGGAAATCATTTCAAAAGGCTCTGCGGATCGAAAGTGTCACAGACTTATGATAAAAGAGAGCATCTGAAGTAGCAAGTAGATCAAATAGAGAGCTGTGAGCAAACTTTTTATGTTGATGTTGCCTCTGTGATTAATGAAACAGTCAGTTCAGTAGACTATCAATTAGCAGCAAAGAGTGAAATATTTTGTACTGCTTAGATTAATGTGAAACAGAGCTTAAAGTAGATACTGGATACAACTGCAACACTATATTATGCATACCTCTCAATTGCACAGATTTTTGCAGAATGTCCAGAATTTGGGCTTATAATTTTGGCCTGTTCTACATAAAATTTATGGCAAATCACTGGGATGATCTTAGGATTGAAGTTGCTAAATAATTACATACATTTGAGTGTCAGAGGTCAAATCCTTCAGAAAATGTATATTAAAACAAACCCTGTTACTCTAGTAACTTTCTAAATGTATAAGAGCAATATTTAAAATCTGTTCCTATTTTGGGGCCTTCGTCCTCCCCCATTTTGTCAGGCTTTGTCCAGATTTTTTGTGCTAAGAAGTTGAGAGGTATGTAATATCAGCACAAATGTTTGCCAAAGTGAGAGCTGGTGAGAAGCTTGATTCAGCAATGTGTGCATAAATAGTTGCTTATGGTGGTGAACAGATTCAAACTGATCGAGCAGTAGTTCTCACATGCCATTCTTCTGGGAACAGCTATGACTTGCAGTTTTACGCAGTCCAAAGACACATGCAGTCACTGTTAGGTCTCAAAGATAGTTTGAGAATGGGATTGATTTATTTAATAAATAAATTCATCATATAAGTCTGAACAACCACAAAAGTTGTACACAGAATATTTTTTGTGAATATGCTGATATTTTTTAAATGAGCTTGGCAAACTACCAGTGACATGTTCCATGAGGTTAGACCATGAAGTAAGCCCTGTTGTCAGACCAGCAAGGAAACTTCCAGTAGCAATGCAGAGCAAAGTAAAAGCAGAAGTTGACAAAATGGTGAATTTAGGAGTGACTACTTCAGTAAAATAACCAACTGAATGGCTATCCTCCATGGTTGTAGCTCATAAGAAAAGCTCAGATGATATTTGAATATGTATTGATCCTAGAGATTTAAACCAAGTGCTTAAATGTCCTCATTGTCCAATGCATACAGTATAAGACGTAGCTGATCTTATGCCAGATGCCACTATTTTTTCAGTCTTAGATGCAAAAAGTTCCTTTTGGCAAATTTTGCTGGATCACAAATCTTCTTTGCTAACCACTTTCAGTATACCATTTGGAAGATATAGAATCTTGAGAATGCCATTTGGGATAAATTCTGCCATTGAAGTGTTTCAGCGTGCAATGGAGCAAAATTTTTCAGGTTATCCATGTGCTATCATGGTAGACACCATTATTGTAGGTGATAATGGTGAAGACGAAAACAACAGAAACCTAAGCAAAGTTCATCCTAGATTTGAGTGAGCGTTCAGCACCCTTACGTGAGTTGACATGCAAAAACTTTACCTGGTCCTGGTTCTAACAACACCAAAAAGCATTTGATATTCTGAAATGGAAAATTACCAGTCCACACACATTAAGATATTATGATGGTCGCAAACCAGTAACTCTTTTGCTTCCAAGTATGGTCTTGATACAGCATGTCTTCTTGAAAGGCATTCCAGTAACCTATGCATCCAGAACTTTAACCTAAATTGAAATGCAGTATTCACAAATTGAAAAAGAGCTTTTGGCAGTAGCGTTTGTATGTTTGAAGTTCAGTGATTATATTTACGGAAAACCAGTTCAAATCGAAACTGATCACCAAGCTCATGTGACAATTCTGAAAAAACAATACACACCAACCCAGCACTCCTGCAATGCATCTTGTTAAAACTGCAAAAGTACAATTTCAATATAGTGTATATGGGTCTAGATTACCTAATCAAAATGGCTAAACATTGAATGCTGTTTCATCAACCACTAAACATCGAACTACCATTTATGTGAATGGCCAATTCAGCAATTTTTTTTTTTTTTAGGGAAAAAAAAATCACTTGGCCGCTGTCATGATTTTTCCCTCTTCCCCACTGTAATGCAGTGTCAGAGTTGGTATATTTTGTTAGGAGGGTGTCGGGGGCACAGACCCCCACTTTGCAATGTTTGAAGTGGTGTGTCGTTTCTGGTTGGTTAAATGATTTTTTTTCCCTAGGAAAAAAATCACTGAATTGGACATTCACATAAATATTAGCTCGATGTTTAGTGGTCAATGAAACAGCATTTGATGTTTAACCATTTTGATTAGGTAATATAGATCTAATGTATACAAAAGGCAAATATCTCTACCTTGCTGATGCTTTGTCACAAGCTCCCAGACAAACAACAGAACAGCATGAAAATGGGAAAGCTGATTTTGAAGTCATGGAAGTCAGAAATTTTTACTCATTGCTTTTTGATGAACTCAGAAATTACACAGCTTCAGACCCATTTTCCAGAAGATGAAACATGTTATCAGTCAAGGATGACCAGCACGGCAAACCAGTCTACCACTTGACATACAGCAGTATCTTTCTTACTGAGATGAGTTCATGATGAGTTCATGATGGAAGATGGAATCATCATGAAAGGTCCTAAAGTGTTAATTCTTAAAGCATTAAAACATGAATATATCAAAATTTTGCACTGAAGTCAACCAGGAACTGATTCAACCAAAAAAAGAGCAAGAGACTTAGTATTTTGGCCTTCTATGTCCAAAGATATAGAGAAGGAAACTCTAGCATGTTCAGTTTGCAATAGTACTAAACTGCACCAACAAAAAGAACCACTTCAGTGAAACCAGTTTCCTGAATTACCACGGTCGATAGTTGCTAGTGATTTTCAAATGGAATAGTCAGCATTACCTCATGTTAGTAGACTCTTAGATTGGTTTGAAATTGACCTTCCTAACTTAATATCCAGCATTGTCATTACATAATAGAAAAGATGTTTTTCTGTCCATGGTAGTCCACACAAAGTTGTTTCTGACAGTGGTACACAGTTTACAAGTCAGCAGTTCAAGAAATGTGCTGAATCTTGGCACTTTGTCCATGTTACTAGTAGTCCTGAGTATCCACAGTCCAATGGATTAGCTGGGCATGCAGTTCAAAGTGCGAAACAGTTGTTGGAGAAGTCCAAGAGAGATGGTACCAATATTTATCTTAACTTAATTGCAGAAACATTCCACAAGATAATTTGCTTAGTTCACCTTCTCAGAGATTTATGCCCAGACAGACTAGAACAACTTTACCAATCAGTAAACAATTGCTAGTACCAAATCTAAAGAGCAACAGATTGGTCAAGGCTCAACCTTTGAAAAAACACCAGTCACAAAAGTTGTACTATGATAAATCCAGCAAACCACTTAGACCATTGAAACAAGGAGAAACTATGAGAATGTAAACATCTAAAAGATATGTCCGAATGAGTATTATCAAAAATCTGGGTCTATATTGAAACATCAAATGCTTAAAACAGCAAACAATGTTTCATCGACCCTTTTCCAGTGAAAGCTGAAAATGTTGACACCTCAGAACAGCGATTTCTTTCCTAGGGAAAAAAATTGCTGTTCCAACCAAAAAAAAAAAAAACAGTAAACACTTCTAAACACATACACACGTACCTTAACCCTAATTCTAACCCCCAAAAAACAGTAAACAGCTGAAAACACATATGCACGTAACTCAACCATACATCTAACGGAAAAAAAGTAAGCATTTTAAAACATATGCACTTACCTTAACCTGCACCCTAACCCTAAGGTCAGTAACTGTTGCACATTTACGTAAACAGTTCCAAACACATACACAGTTACCATAACCCTAATTCTACCCCCCAAAACAAAATTAAACAGCTTAAAAACATATGCACTTAACTCAACCGTACATCTAACGCAAAAAACAAAAAAGTAAGCATTTTCATACTTATGCACTTACCTTAACCCACACCCTAACCCTAAGGTCAGTAACTCTTGCACATTTATGCTCGGGAGCTATACTGAATAAGGGAATCTCTGAGACCACACTACAGTGCAGAACATAGCAAAGCAACAAAGCAGTCAAGCAACTTCTTTCCCAGGGAAAGAATTTGATGAACAGCTGCTTCGCTGTTTTGCCTGTTCACTCTTTATGTGTCGATGAAAACGCATTTGACAAAATGCGTTTTCGTCATTCTAATAGGAACCCCAAAAATCTTTGCCAAATCTGAGATCTTACATTGTACAATCTGATAGAATGGATTTCAGACATAATTGAAGACTTATAGTTCCAGTCTGTAAACCAGTGACACAGCAGATTGCCTGTGCCAAAGACTCTGTTTCTCAGAGTGATCCTACACTTGTTCAAATTCCAGAGAACAGTATTCTTTTTTCAAGTAACCCTGATGTTTCCCCTGAAGTTTTAAATGAGAGAGAATTCCCAGAGACTGTCCCAGTTGCTAAATCCAATCTTAACTTTTATGTGACCAGATCGGGTAGAATTTCCAGACCCAATCCAAAATACACAGTGACTTGGACTTGAGTTCTACTTGTTACTAATGCTGATATAATATCTAGCATGTATAATGTTTGTTCTTTATTGTATGTCAAACAAAGTAAAGAGAGAGAGGATGTAGATCATTGAGAAGCTTGTATCTGGACAGCCACTACTGATAGATAGCATGTGCATATATAAGTCTGAGCACGTGCAAGAACAGTGCCATTTTGTGCAGTCAGCCAGAGTGAATGCAGGTATGAATAGAGATGCACATCAAGAGGGTTTGAAGTAAAGAATCAGACAGTTAGCTCAAATGCATGTTCCAGTTGTCAGTCCTGATGTGTTTATGTACAATAAAATCTTGAACCCATACACTGCTTCATCATGTCTTCTTGAATACATGAGTCAAGGGACATGCCCTTAAATTTAAATATCCCTAACTCAGAATGCATTTAATCTCAGTGAGAGTACAGTATTTGTGTGCTTCAGTTGCAGACTTTTTTTGCACATGGTATTTTTCACCAAATATAATTAGAAATAACATTCTTGATTATGGACAATTATAACAAATAATTCAGTAAACCATTTAAAACATCTCAAAACTCCATAAGTAGGCATACAATTAAGATGTCTATGAGTTAGTATCCAGTTGCGTCATTTCATTCACTGACTATGGCTTCTTAGTATGTATACAGATATCAATGTCTACTTAGAACATACTTCATGAACTCAAATAAAATAATCCAGAATCATACAATCCATAATGGGAAATCCTCAATATAAAACCAAGCAGAAAATCCTAAGTCTAATAAATTCCAGGATATAATATAAAACTGTTTAAAAAAATGTATTTACAAAAACAGTAACAACAGAACATAAAGAAAATGCTAAAAAAATGCATCATGAAACATAGAATATTCATTGCCTAATATTAACAGTCTAATGTTGACTAAATTTTATACTGAGTGTTTAAATCCTATCCTGAAAAAACTTTAATTTTAAATCAGAATAAAGTCTTACCTGATATGCATTATTTTACTGCAATGTTCATATTACATTTTTCTTGTAGAAAGGCAAACAATTCTGTAAATTAGTCCAACACTGTCCTCTTCATCACTTTCAAATAGCTGTCATCCCTCTGCCTTTTTGCATATTATACGACAGAAAATAACAGGCTATATATTTCCACCTCTATAAAGTCCACCATAATTGTCTTTCAGTCAGTATTTCCTCGGGTATCTTACAAAAAAATGTGATGAAAGCTAATTTTGTAGTGACCAACTTTAAAAAAAAAAAAAAAAAAAAAAAAACTGATGTCACAGAATGTACCTATACATTTCAGAATAAGTGATTGGCTGAGAAAAAGATGGTCATTCTATGTGAGAAAAGGATGGTCATGCTACATGATACTCCAGTCTACGTCCAATGTGATAACCTGTGTGAGAGTTCTCCTCAGACTACGTGTATATTTGGGTGGTTCACTATTAAAATGTTGTACGGCAGTTAGCAAAACTTGGAAGGTTGAAATCGTGGTTCCAAGTTTCTGTAACATCGATCTGTATATGTTCGAATCCACAACAGTGAATATTGGTGTCCATTCACTCATATGAAGCTGATGATCTGATTGAAGATTGCACTACAGTGAGGATGGGAAAATTTACCATTCTTCTCACTGTAATGCGATCTCGGAGTTTGTATATATAATAAGCAGGGGGTGTGGGGAACACAACCTCCCATATGGGGGGGTGAAGGGGAGCTTTACCCCTGCAAAACATTGGTAGGAAATCAGCAGAAGGCAAGGTACGTTGGGTAATTTTGATAATGTCAAATTTTTAATTATCCACATTACCACTTTCATTGTGTTGATCAAATAATGTTTTTATTTTAAACTTTTTTGAGTAAGTCATCACTTGAACAAATGTGTTTCTGCATTTTGATAGTAACCCTGATTGGGCTGTACCAAAATGCCCAGTTTGTATGTTTTATCTGCACAGCGTGTACAGTATAACAAGGTTCTGTTTGAAACCCTTGTGTTACACTAGCAGCTGGTGACCTATACTCATCAAAAAGAAATAGAACAGGAATGTCACAGAATGTAACAATCACATTCTGAACAAATAGTATTAAATTGACAATAATCACTCAGTTTAACCTTTGCTGATTATACAAAACAGAATACTGCCATTTAAATCTAAAAAAAACTTTCAGTTTATGCCATAAAATGGCAATATATGACTATGGAAAGGGAACTTGTAATCATTAATCACAATAAGTGAATTTGTTGTTTTTAACCTACAATTTCATTCATTTTATAATAAGAAATGACACATATGAAAATCCTTATGTGTAGGAACTGGGGGGAAGAGGGATGCACTGATAATTAAAATACACTAACTTTTATCAATATTTACATAAAACAAACATGATGCTTTAAGTAAATTAGCAACAAACAAAGTGATTACTTAAATGTGGCAAACAATGAAATATAACTTCTGATGTATTCAGTAAAATACATCGTATTATAAACATTAGATATAAATATTATTAACATCTATTTAGATTAAGTAATAAGTTTTGAAAGACTTCATCAGTAAGGGTGAATATGCTAAATAACTGTGTGCTACAATCTTTTACTGAGATTTTATATATGATACATCCTACTTTACTATGATTAAATTGCTTGTTATCTATCTTTCATGTAAATATTAATTGCTTATACAATAAGTGGGTCTATATTACGTGATCGATTGTTCAAATATTCAAACACACAATAGTCGACCCATAATAATCGAACCACCACAATGTTGAATGGAAAATAATAAAAAAATGACCCAAACAAACCATTTAAAGGCTCTACACATGGGGGGGGTAAGCCCCCCTGCACCCTGCTGCACCCCCACACCCAATGCTATTTAAATATACCAACTCCAAGATCGTACTACAATGCAGACAATGGAAAACTTCAATTTCCACACTGTACAGAGATCTCCATTGAAACATTTGACATTGTGTCAGTTTGATTATTATGGGTCGACTATTACGTGTTCGAATATTTGACCATTTGATCACATAATATAGACCCAATAAGTAGACATTTATATTGTATTAGAATTCTGTCTAATCTATAATAGTACTATATCTGTTCAAAATAATATAAATATTGTTTATTCCTATTACAAATATTCTCCATATAATAATTCAATTTATGGAGCTCAGATGTTCTGGATTGTCAAGGTATGAGTGATAAACAGATGGACGTAGGTTTATCCATCAGATTAGGAATGATTTTCATTCTATGGCTAGTGTGGATCTTAGTTTTGTTAACATTTATTAATTTGTTATTTCATAAAATCATTTTTAGTATGCCTGACCAAAACATTACTTTCATGGTAAACACGCAAAGTATAAAACTGATAATTTCCTTTAAAAGCTCAAACATATACTATATAGTTATCAGAGGAAAATGTTTAATAGTCACAATAAAACAAAAAATACGTAGTCTAAATAACCTAAGATGCATTAACTTTATCTTTAAATACCAATGACTTAAACAATCCTAACAAGAGATCAAATCTACCTAAATATTTAAAACTGAACAAAGCACAAATTGTCTTCCTTCAAGAAAATCATTTCAAAACAAATGACAATTACAAATTGAATCCTAAGGAATATATGATATTGGCACAATCCACTTATAAGACAAAGACAAAATGGGTAGCAATTTTATGGAAAACAAATGTGATTAACCCAGAAATCATTTATAAGTATGAAGACAAAGAAGGCTTTATGGCATTAGTAATAGTTAAATATAATAACAGAATATGGACCCTAGCCAATCTATACTGGTTCCCAGGCATTGGGTCAGGAACTGTTAATAAACACTTGGATGTCATTTCCAATAATTATAAAGGCAAATTAATATTAGGAGGAGATTTTAACTGTATATCTGATATTTCTGAAACTACAAATAAAAGACCACTGCATACATCTGCTGTATCAAAAGCTTTAAGCAAGTGGGTAGAATAATTTCATCTTGTAGATACTTTCAAATTTGGTGTTTTCCCATCAAGATCACAGATATGTTACACAAAATAGAATAGATAAAATATTTGCTGCCCATGACTTACACTCTAAAATCATTCATTTCTCAATCACTCCCTGCCCCTTTTTCAGACCACAATTCATTGATACTAAAACGTTAAAATGGGTAAAACCATTAATCTTTAACTCCAGATTTCCAGCATATATAACTAAAATTAAAGAGTTCAAACCCTGTTTATTATCTGAATTACAGTTCTTCTTAGATATTAATTACACCACAGAGATAAATAAAATAATGATATGGGACTCATTAAAAGCTTACATATATGGTAAAACCTTAACTTGGTATAAAAAAAGCAGAGAATGGGATTCTGAATTATTAGAGCTACAATCCAAACTTTTGTCAGTAAAAGCTGAAAAAAATTCAAAATCATTTTGAGATGAAAAAGAAAGTAGAAGTTTAAAACAATAAATATAATGAAATTCTAACATATAAATCTAGTTTAGCTTTAGAAAAACTAAAAATGAATACCTTGGCCACTTCTCCCAAATATGTACATAATTTATCCACAAGAATCAAAATGCAATCAAAAGCTAATAACATTAAAAGTATCTTCCATGAAAAGAAAGGGAAAAATGTCTCGAATATAGCTGACATTTTTGATGCTTATAGAATTCACTATATGGAACATTTCCAAAAAGAAAATATACATATCGATCAATTAAATCTAATTGAAAAATGTTCTAATATAAAAAAAATACCAGAAAAATTAAAACTAGATCTGCAAGCACCCATAGCCTAAAAATAAATTACAGATACAATAAAAGAGGGTAAGAATAATAAAGTTCCAGGTATAGATGGCATAATTATGGAAATATATAAACTTTTTCCTTCAAAGATACTATCCCTCTTCCAGAAAACTCTATTAGAAATTCAATTACCAGCTTTAATAAAACCATCTTGGAGATATTCCTTAATCACACCAATCCTAAAGGAAAACAAATCCCCAAACCTCTGTACCTCATATAGACCTATACCATTATTAAATAATGACTATAAGATATTTATGGCAATATTAACTAACAGAAGGAAAATACTACTATCCAAAACAATAAATAATGATCAAACTGGATTTATATATCATAGACACACACATGACAATATTAAAAGGATAATTTTTCTTATAGATTATGTTAATAAAGAAAATAAAGAAACACTCATAATTGGTTTAGATCTAGACAAAGCCTTTGATTCCCTAAATTGGGATTATTTATTCAAAATTCTGGTGTTATTTGAATTTCAAATAATTTTGCGTATGTTAAGCTAGGTCCTTTCACCTCTGAATCTATGCATATAACAAAGGGTACTAAACAAGGATGTCCCATGTCACTGATTCTATTTGCTTTGGCTATTGAAATATTGGCAGATTCAATACGCAACAATACAAAAATCAAAGGAGTAGATGTTTATGAACAATACAATTCTTAAGTAATGCTCTTTGCTGATGACATATTATTAACATTATCCAATACAAAAGAGACATTAGAAGAATTCGATATTTTAATTGACACATTTTACAGGACTTCAGGACTCCACTTCAATAAATCAAAATCAAAGTTTTTATTTTTAAATAAAAAAAAAAGAATTGCAGATGAAAGGAAATCATATTATAGGGAAACAAGAATCTACCTTAAAATATTTAGGAATTGAGTTATGCAAGGATAATAATGAATTAGTCTAAAAAAACTACAATAATATCAGCAATACAATTAAAATCTCTATGGAAAACTGGAACAAAATAATATTAACATTTGAAGATAGACTACAGTTAATAAAAATGGTTTTACTACTCAAGATTCTATATATAGCTTTGGCAATACAACTGTTACCAGAAAGGAATATACTCAAAGAAATAAACTCATGCCTAATAAAATTTTTATGGTTTGCCAAAAGAAAAGGAGTAGCTTTAATACATCATATCAGACCATGGAAACATGGAGGATTAAACTTTTCTGCTATAGAAACATATATAAAAGCATTAATATCTAAAACAATCTCAGATTGGATAAGTCCAAATTATTCTGCAAAGTGGAAAGAATTACTAACTATAATATCAATAAATGAATTTGATTTACAAAAAAAATTTCTAATAGATAAAAACAATTTGCCATGGCACATATGTATTAGTATGCAATATAGCATAACTAAGCCCACTAAAACTCGTATGATTAATTATTATATTGACTCATTTAGGAAAATTATTAATGCAAATATAGATTTAAAAATCTGGTTTTATTTTTTTAACACCATTCATAGTTACAAAGAGCTAGCCACATAAAATAGACAGAGAAATAATTAATTCCTGGGAACAGAAAGGATTTGTTTGTTGGTCTTAATATATCAAAGAATGAAAAGTTCTGGATATGCAAACAATAGAAACAACATACAAAATTCCACAACAAGATTGGCTAACTATGCAAAGCATTCTGACGTATTTGCAAGATTTATGCAGAATAATTAGTAATTCTTCATTTAGAGAAATACCTAAAATTATAAAATTCCTATATGACATCATATATAATGATTATGACATGGGAAATAGTATTTTGAAATTTTACAAGATATTGATAAATTATAAAGCAACACCCAAAGCCTCATATTAGAATTATATAACAAAAGGATACTCATTACAACTAACTGAAGAAATTAAATCAAATATTTCATTATCAATAAAACATACATCCTTTACACAATACTGGAAAGTTTTTATTTGGAAATGCTTGCACAGAACATTTTTAACTCCGGATAAAATTACTAAAACTAATTCTTCTACAAAGGGAATATGTTGGAGGTGTGAGCAAATACACAATGCAGATTAGAATCACATTTTTTTCGACTGTGTTAAAATTAAGCCATTTTGGAATGGTATTAAAAACGTTTTACAAGCTTTATTTAATTAATCATTTAACTTATCTAAAGCTTTAGTATTATTAAATATGTACGAAGGTCTTCATTTGAATGAGTCAAACATGTATCTAGTATGGACAATACTTGCAATCTCAAGGAAGTGTATAACAAGAAGATGGAATACAAACAAAAACAAAAAGACTTCTATAGCCTACTGAAGACCACAGCATTATTGGAAATTAAAATTAAAGAATTATGGTTTCATCCTAAGCCATTTATTAACAATCCATGGAAAAAAGTCTTATCATTGATTGACACTTTACAATAACTGAACAGATACACTCTGATAACTGGATTGTTATACCTATAAAGTAATTGTATATACTGAGCTCTGTTATAGTGTCAGGCTGATGTAAATAGTGTACATAGTTATTTAAGATGTTATATGCAAATACTATGGAATTTATTTAACTGTATTTAAAAATAACATTTTTTGAGAAAAAGAAATAGAAGCATCTTTACATAAAGTATACTGATAAACTTAGCTATTCACCTGGTCAAGTGATTTTCCCCAACAGGTCACCATCTCAAATTTTCTTCCAGTTACCTGTAGGTCCTCCATGCATTTGTCTATCTTAATTTTTTGACTAAAGCATACAATGACAATGTTTTTTATTTGCAAGGGTGGCTATGTCGTTGATTAATTTTGGTAAGTGAACAGGATAGGAATCAGACAGACACACTCTAATTTTCACATTTGATTTCATGCATATGTCAGCCTTAAGAGCTTTCCATGGTCTGTTTTGAGAAGGTTCCACTTATACCGGAGTCACTGGAAGGCATCAAACATCACTTTGTCATTTATTTCCTGTGCAATATCCTCTAACCATTGCATCCCTTTCTATTCCCACTCTGCATCTGTTATTGGAAGTCCTTCTAATTTAATACTTGTGCTGCACATATGGGAGTAGATGAGCCTCATACATAATCATTTATACAGTTTCTTGAGCATCTCATGTGTCTTCAATAAATCTGGACATTATTTGAAGTGTTGTTGTAAGGTAGTAATATACCAACCTAGCACCCGCGGTGATATTTTGTGCTCATATTTGTAGAAATTGCCTAGCAAATGTGAAAAACTGACTTACCTTAAAGAGCTTTGCATATATTCCCCAGTTTGGAGTTTTTAAACCCTCTGAAGATGTGGAACCAACCATAACACAGATAGGACTGTCCTACATTTTTTTATGCCAAATGAATTTCAGGATTACTTTGGATATCTTAACAGCCCATTCTCTGAAGGTAAGGGTAGCTATTGGAAGAGGTCGAACAGCAGTGGTGCCACAATCACATTACCCACTAGAGTTCTACCCATAAGGTATAGGACTAGTTTTTATCAACTATGTATCAAAATAAACACCTTATCTCACATTGTTTCAAACTTTATGTGAAGTATTTTGGGTTGTTACAAACTTAAAAGTTTTTCCTAAATATTTCTGTGAAATCTACTCCAGGCTCAGTGTAAAGTAGGATGTAAGGCTTTCAGTAACTTAGATGCCTTGTTTATTGGAAATGTCTACATCTTGGTGATCTTAGTACTAAGCCCTGAAATTACTTTGAATTCCCTTAGCATAAAGACTGTTTTATAAATGTCTTTGCAGAGCCCTGTGTTAGGATAACTCAATAATAAAAAAGAACAATGCTTTTGTTTCTAAAATCATTCCTGCTCTAACAATATAAGTTCATTCTTGTAAATTATATTAAGTGTTTCAATATCTGAGAATTCTATTGTGGTTCAATATCTAACACAAAGAAAATGGGAAAAGGAGCCATTCCTGATGAATACTTCCAAAGAGTTTAAAACGTGTGGAGGGTGACAATGCACTGTTCAAGAGGACTGAGGCCATCAGACCTGAGTACAGTTTCTTAAGCATGGCTGTGAAACTCCATGGGAAAAACCACTGATTTCACCAGAAGTTACAAATTACTTCATTACAGCAACATCTGGTTCAAGAACTGAACTTTATCTCTCCATTGTGGTCCCCTTGTGGGCAGAATGACAGCTGGAAGGATCTGTGTTACCTTGTCAGTTAAGATTTTAATATAGATCTTTAAATCTATTTTGGTGAAACTGAACTATAATTTGCCATTTCCAATGGGTCCTTTCCCAGTTCACTATAATTGTAGGTAGGCTCCCAACATTTCGAAGGATTTAAAGATAGAGAGATAGAGAGAGATAGAGAGAGAGAGATTAAAAGAAGACACAATTACTTAGAAAATACTTGAACATTTTTTACCACTGATTCTATCATATCTGGAACCTTACTTTCTAGTGTATGCTTTATAGCATTTATCACTGCTATCGCTAAATTTAATAAAGGTCTTCCACTATGAAATTGGACAGCCATGGTATCCCTAATAGAAGGATATCTGCCACACTGGGAAAGGTTGCTAAACTAGGACTTCCATGACTAAAGTCAAGATCAGACAAGTGATGGTTTTGAAAAACTGAAAAAAAAGAAGAATACAATAACAATATAAAGGAAGACGATAGCTTAGACCCAGTGCAGTATATACACACACATATTTTACTTGCCTACAGTTAGAGTTATCATACTTGATTTGCACAATTTTACAAGGTGAGCATATAATTCAGTCACACTAGTCAGACTCAGTTATACAAGGTGAGCATATCTTTCATACTACTTTTATTTACTGATTTCATGTAACTAAACTAATCAGCTTGGTTTGCACTGTCTAATATATTATCATACGTTTAACATTTTCTAGTTACTACACTAAGTGAATGTTAATTGCAGATATTCAAAACTAATATTTTTACCTAACTAGCCTGGATCATTACCCAGTTAACAAAACAATCAATTAATAAATAAATCTTTAAAAAGGCACATTAACCTGTTGAGGAAGAAAGAACTTTTAGTCCTGGGCATTCTCCTTCTTCTAAGAATTTTCATACAATGTTTTGTAAAACTTTTGAAACTCTGTGTTATTCCTCCCATTTATCAGTAGAGAGTAATTCCCTCCTCCTCACCCCAGGGTGGGATAAATAATGCAAACTGCACTTTTTCTTCCCCTGTGTTTGATGTTATACCCAAGTAATTTCCCTGATTTATCATCAAGTGCCTATGACTTGGTCACCCCCCCCCCTTTCAAGACACAGTTATCTGTGTTTAAATTTAGCTACAGCAAGCTTTCTATGGAGTGAATTATAACTCATTATATATCCTCTTTTCTTTAAACATTGCAAGCACTTCTTTGATCATATGCCTTAGATTCCCATCTGACAAAAAGAAGTCTGAATTTATTCAACATTAACTTGCCTACATACACTCTGGGCCTCTAAATTTAGAGAAAACCACACCACCATTGGCATGGAATGTAGAGGAGTAAGGTTTATGAATACATTTGCTCCTTTTCTTAATCCTACTGATTATACATATTTTAGAATTAAAAGATCCATAAACCATGATTTAGTACTCCCAACCTTCTCCTTTAACCCCAAGGCACAAACTAAGTGCTGCATGGCCTGTAACAGAGGCTGTCTATATGTCCATTGCACATTAGCAACAGTTCTACATGGGACTAACCAGTACTCAGGTTAACTGGCATTGTTCAAGCCAGAGCTATAAATGTAAATGTATCACCACTTGGCTGTATCAGTCTCCAAGTATCTATATGACCCAGATCACAAATTATCCATGAAATTTCTGTTTGATATCAAACATTTTTTCTGCACTTGTGGCTGTCCTATCTCTAACTAAATCCAAGACCAGACTGAAATCACATGTTATAATCATGGAAGCATTTGCTATGTTAATTTTAAGTTGTAGACACAGACGCCTGGCCCCAGACAGAAAAAATATAATTGTAGATTAAGCTTTCCTTATAAATAACTTTAAATTAAGTAAAAGTAAAACTTAAATCTTTAAGAGTTTGGATACAAGTTTTATGCCTTTTTACAATAGTTCAAAAAACACATCACTGACATCAAATTTTTCTAAGTTGCCAAAGAAATTTAAAATAAATTCTGAACATTCTTGACTGAATTCATACACATCTTATAACTAAAAGACCCTGTGGAATATCCAGTAATATCTCCATCTCTTCCCTTCTAATCTGTGTAAAGTAATGAAATTTTCCATTCTAGAGAGTCAAATATAAAAGCACACATGTTGTTTTGGTTTTGCATTTCCACGTATTGTTTAGAATGTGTTCATTTTCTGGATTTATTGCAATTTTGCATGTAAATAATGTCTGCCTTCTTTTTTCTAACCAAGACATGTCATTCAGTCTGTTAAGGCCATTATATTAAGAGGCACCCAGTTTATCATGCTAATTTATCAAATTACTATAACTCTTCAGTGTGTTATACAGATTAAATAGTGTCAGTTACTTAGCAAGCCAGAGACCCACAAAACAATTAATGTCCCATACAATGAGTAAGAGTGAGAGTTGTATGGCACTGTTCTCTCAATTACTACTTCTATGAAGTAGTAACAGTCCTCTTACAGTCAGGCTATAACACTATATTGACTGTCACTAGCCAAAGTGTTATTTCTTTTATTTATAGTCGTTTGTGGACCATTTGCATAAACCTTTATCTTAAGCAGTGTAATGCATTTCTCAGTTCCTCTCCTAACATTACGCACTTCAACTCCTTTTGGGATAGGCCCTTCTGTTTTTCTTGAGATTGGCTCCACTATGACACCTGTACAATCTGAACGCAGATCCCATACCACAGTATCTCAATTATTCTGTAGTGGGACTTCCATGAATGGGGATTTCACCAACTCCATTAAATTTGGGACCTGCATGTGGGGACCATCCCTGAGTGATGGTATATCAACAAGTTTTCATAGTTGGTGTCATGATGTTATTGTTGATTTTGTCTTCTTTACTCAGGGTCAATTAATTCAGTACTGACTACAGTTGCAGATTGTCCTTCAGGAAAGTCATGACTTCCTCCAGAGAGAGAGCGAGAGAGATTTGGTTTCTTTGCTACTTGATGGCCAACTCCGCGAAATTGACAATAGATTTTTGATAGCAAAGAGTGCACAAATATGCAACAGCTCTCCTGAACTTAAATGCCTCTTAGTCCTGGCAAGTGTTGCATCCTGTTAAAAGTCAGAATAAAAGATCTTCCCTCTTTGATCACATATGATAATCCATCTTTGCAAGCATAATTAAGCAATTTACATATTATATGTCTCAGAGGTATACCATCTGCACAGGAGTTTTGAGAATCCAATGTGCTTGCTCTACAATAATGGACTGTGCAGGGCTTAAATTCAATGCATTCATTAAGTGCCCTTCCAGGAATTCACACAAATTACAATATTTTAATGTCCTCAGGCAGTCCTGCCAAACAAAGATCATTCTTCTTCATTCTGTTTTCCAATTAATTTATTTTTACTAGTATATGATGCAGTTCCTTATCATGTCTCTGAAACGCCATTACATTATATTGTCTCTGAGTAGCTTATGTACTGTAGCTTCCAAGAATGTTGCACAAGTCATGCTTGCCTCCATTTTTTTCTTCTTATGCAAGATTTTCAAATTTTTATAGCTTCTTGAGTCTTTAATTTTTCTAGTAAACAAACACATTATCAATGTCTGCCTTAAAAGCCTGCATTTGTTTTGCCCCCATCACCCCCCATATCATTACCGTGTATAATACCGTTGGCTTAATGAAACAAGGTTTTCACTTGTCACAAATTTTGACACAACTCTTGCTCTGCCATTACATTTATATAATACTGTAGCTCATATAGCAGACAACTTGGGGAATTTTGAAAGTTATTTTAAAACTTTCTCCGAGCCATGCAGAAGTGCTGCTTACCTTTCCATTGCTAGCTCTGCTGTCATATAATATTAAACTTACAATACAATTGTACACTGTGTTCTAGTACATATTTGTAGCCTTGTAATAATTTCAGTAACATCTCAGAAACAGATATGAAATGATCCGCAACCTTACAAAAAATGCATTAAATGTATTAGCACATAGGCAGTCTGTAAAAATTAACCCAAACAATATTAAAATACATGCTAAGTGTAAGAATTAACAAATGTAGATAACAAGGACAGTATATATATATATATATATATATATATATATATATATATATATATATATATATATATCATAACACAGAATAAAATAATTTATAGCATTGTTTTTATTTACCTGAAGTTTGTTAACATGTCTGAGGGCTGCTACAGGACCCTTTTCAACTACTGACAAGACCATATACCAGCAGAACACTTAAACACACATGCATATATAAATATGTATTTATTTATTTATACATACAAACATACATATACATACACACATCCAGAAAGCATAGGACTCTAGCAATGTTTTTTATGCCAGTAGAAGTGATTGAAATTAATTTGATTGCTTCTGCCTGTATTACATCTGCAAGATCATGAACAGTTTGGACTGATGACTTTAGCCTTAGGTTTATAGGTATATGCTAAGCTAATGACCTCTATGGCTTTTATGAGCATAGCCACACCACCCAGATGCATACCACAAGTTATTCTACCTTACAGGTTACTTTAAAGGGTGTGTGTTACCTAGGGCATGATTTAATGATTGCCTCTGTCCATCAGGGATGTATGAGATTTCCAATCTATAGGTTCATAGTTGTATACTAGGCTAACAATCACCTGAGCCTTTATAAGCCATGAAATCCAATCCAATTGTGTCTCTATGTATCATGGGCATTTATTAGGAGGGAGTATGTTAGGAAGTTTCTAGAAGGTATTGGGGGAATATGTTAGTTTGAGCATTACTGCCTGCCTTCATCTATCAGAGATATGGGGGGGGGCAGGCTTGGGGTGAATTTCCAGTTTTCCATCCATCCTTTCCCCTCTGTAGAGTGATCTCACAGTTGGCATGTATAATTACCACAGGCTTGGGGGGAGCAGTGTTTTTTTTTTCGTTCTTTTTTTGGCTTTTGATCTATGTTTAGCCATTCAATATTGGTCATTATACAACGACCCCCCCATTAATATTCAAAAGCGTGCACTCTGATTGGCCAGCGTGCACGTTTCAAATCAGAGTTATAGTAATGGAAAAAGGTCAGTTTTTTTCCATTACTATAACTCCTTTTTTACAGCAACAGAGAACACAAGATCTCCATTGCTTCACACTGTCGCACTATGTTAAATGAGTTTAACATAGCGAGACAGTTTGCAAAAGCAACGGAGATCTTGCTTTCTCCGTTGCTTTTTTCAAAACTGTCTCGCTATGTTAAATGGGTTTAACATAGCGAGACAGCTTTAAAAAAAGCAATGGAGATTCTGCGTTGCTTTTTTTAAAGCTGTATCGCTATGTTAAACCCATTTAACATAGCGAAACAGTTTGTAAAAAGCAATGGAGATCTTGCTTTCTCCGTTGCTTTTGCCCACAGCTCTAATGTACTACGTAGGCATATGCATGCGCAGTACAACAGAACTGCCGCAGAATACCAGACAGCTGCGGAAGGGCAGGAAGGAGGCATTATACAATGCCATTATTTAAGAAAACAAATTATTTTTTTTCTTAAATAATGTCATTGTATAATAGCAATAACCGACTTCTGGGTGTGGGTAATGCTGGATTTACCCACAGTTGGCTTTGTTTGGCCACTTGGGCTTCGCCCTCATGACCAAACCCCACCAATCGTGGGTAAATCCAGCATTACCCACACCCAGGCGTGGGTTATTGCTATAATATTTCAAAGTATATCCATACATGTTTACACATGGGAGAACTGAATTGATTAATTCCACATTTGGGAGATATCAGCTAGTTGAAAAAATTTGGTTGACTACATAGATGGTTGACAGGTGTGCGAGATCACAATTTGTGAAGCCATTGTTTTCTGGTCCACATTGTGAATATTGAAATTTTGATGTTTGAAATAAATTCAGCACACCTATATATATATATAGCCCATTAACTATGATCACTGCTGAGATATATTCTACTTGTATTTATATTTCCAGCTTGAAAGTGTGAATAATGGTGTTTAATTTTGTGTCTTGTCTGTCTAAAAATTCCTATATGTAAATATATATTTGTGTTCATCACTATTAGCTTGTTCTTATAATTCTGTATAAAACATTTATTATTGTTATAATTGTGGAGCTTTTCTCTCCAGGCCTCCGCTGTAAATGGACCTAGTCCAGTCGGACTTTCCCGATAAATGTAAAATAAAAAAATAAATAAATATCAATATAGATGTATATATATATATATATAGAGAGAGAGAGAGAGAGAGAGAGATATTGATATATTTATAGTATATATCTACATCACACATAGGTTCATAGGTTCATAGATAGGTACTAGGCTATTGTCACTAGGGCCTGTATAAGCCTAGCCAAATGGTACCCTGGCTTTTGCCAACCAAGAAAATTATTTTCCTGTGCCCCTGTCAAGCAGAGCCACAGAAGTGATCCCCAGGGTGAATTTCCTATCTCCTATCCAATCATCAAGATATTGTACAATATTTAAGACATTACAGTTTAAGAAATTAACTCTCTCACTTTCTCTCTTTCTCTTTATTTGAGTGTACTTCTCTTTATCAAATGGAGGTTTCGCTGAATGTCAGATAACCAAACTCATTTGTGTGAAAATTCACTATTTCAAAATTTCATTTTTCCAAAGGTCATTTTAATGAAAGACTTAATAAGCTGCTGGTGGTACGAGACATACTGCTATGCAGTGTTGATGTACCTTCACATACACAGTACCAGTTGTGTGGCAGGGCAAATATGCCACTAAATTTAGAAATATTCAACCTTTTGAACAGTACTTTGAGAGCACTTGTAAGTGTTTAGTGGAGATTGTACTACAGTAAGGATTGGGAAGTCAACCCTTGTGACTGAAGTGAGATCTTGGAGTTGGTATATATAATTTGCAGGGGGTGTGGAGGCACAGCCTCCACATGGGGGGTGCAGGGGGGCTTGCCACCCTGCAAAAATTGTTACAACTATGTGTTTTTTTTTTTGTATTTTGTTTCTGTATTTCAGAGTTTGGTAAAGTGAAGTTTCAGAATAGTGACATTT
The DNA here is from genome assembly GCF_019279795.1 of Protopterus annectens. Classification (NCBI taxonomy): domain Eukaryota; kingdom Metazoa; phylum Chordata; order Ceratodontiformes; family Protopteridae; genus Protopterus; species Protopterus annectens. Next base: position 273,365,921 of record NC_056739.1, read on the forward strand.
CACACAAGTAGAGTCGGTTATCTGATGTTCGATGAAACTTCCATTTGATAAAGAAAAGTAGACCTTTAAATATATATGTGTGTGTGTGTGTATATATATATATATATATATATATATATATATATATATATATATATATATATACCCACACACAGACACACACACACACACACACACACACACACACACACACACACACACACACACACACACACACACACACACACTTTTGCACTGGGGTACAACATTCCTATAATCCTTCCCCCAGCATACTATAACTCTGAAGTTACTAAGCCTTAGTGAAAAAGGAGTGCTTGATTTCCAGTAAAACTATGGAGTAGGGTGGTGTAGGGACATTATAACCAGCAAAAATAACATCCTTTTTGCTGCATTTTTATAAATCTGTGATTTAATCATAAGACAGTACTATCCTGTGACAACATCTCTTCAATATTTCAGTTATGATATCGCAACTCATTTGGTGCATTCTGTTCAGTATCTAATGATTCAACTTTTTTTCTCAATTTTTTTATTTTTCAAATACATTTGAATTAATTCCATAGTATTTATACATAACATCTTAAATAACTATGTACACTATTTACATTAGCCTGACACTATAACATATCTTAATATATACGGTTACTTTATAAGCATGTCCAATCCATTATCAGACTGTCTGATCAATTATTGTATAGTGTCAATCAAGACTTTTCCCCAAGGGCTGTTGATAAATGGCTTTGGATAAATTCTTAGTTTTTAATTGTAATTTCCAATAATGCTGTGGTCTTCAGTAGGCTGTAGAAGTATTCCAAAGTTGGTATTGCGTTTGTATTCCATCTTCTTGTTATACACTTCTTTGAAATTGCAAGTATAGTTCATACTAGATACATGTTTAACCTATTCAAATGAGGACCTTCATTCACATTTAATAATACAAGAGCTTTAGTTAAATAAAATGATTAATTAAATAAAGCTTATTGAAAGTTATTAATACCATTCCAAAATGGTTTAATTTTAACACAGTCAAAGAAAATGTGGTTCCAATCTGCATTGTGTACTTGCTCACATCTCCAACATATTCCTTTTATGGAAGAACTAATTTTACTGATTCTATCTGGGGTTAAGAATGCTCTGTGCAAGCATTTCCAATTAAAAACTTTCCAGTATTGTGTAAACGATATATATTTTATCGATAAGATATTTGTTTTAATATCTTCAGTTAACTATTGAGTGTCCTTTTGTTATATATTTCCAATATGAGGTTTTGGGTGTTGTTTTATAGTTTATCAATATTTTGTAAAATTTTGAAATATTGTTTCCCATGTCAAAGTCATTATATATGATTTCATATATGTATTTCGTAAATTTATGTACTTCTTTAAATAGTGTTAATTATTCTATTTAAATCTTACAAATATGACAGAATACTCTGTAAAGTTAGCCCATCCTGTTGTGGAATTTTGTATGTTATTTTTACTACTTGCATATCTAAAACTTTTAGTTCTTTGATACATTGGAGCCAACAAACAAATCCTTTCTGTTCCCAGGAATTAATGATTTCTCTATATATTTATGTGGAAAGTTCTTTGTGACTATAAATGGTTTTAAAAGATCAAACCAGATTTTTAAATCTATATTTGCATTAATAATTTTTCTAAATGAGTCACTGTAATAGTTAATCATACTGGTTTTTGTGGGTTTAGTTATGTTTTATTGCATACTAATACATAATATGTGCCATGGCAAATTGCTTTTATCTGTTATTTGAATTTTTTTTTGCAAATCAAATTCATTTATTGATATTACAGTTAGTAATTCTTTCCAATTTGCAAAGTAATTTGGACTTATCCAATCTGAGATTGTTTGAGATATTGATGCTTTTATATATGTTTCTATATCAGGAAAGTTTAATCCTCCCTGTTTCCATGGTCTGATATGATGTATTAAAGCTATTCTGTTTCTTTTGGGAAACCATAATAATTTTATTAGGCATGAATTTATTTCTTTAAGTATATTAATTTCTGGTAACAGTTGTATTGCCAAGGCTATATATAGGATCTTGGGCAGTAAAACCATTTTTATTAACTATAGTCTATCTTGAAATGGAGTCCTGAAGTCATGTGAAATTTGTCAATTAATATATCAAATTCTTTTAATGTCTCTTTTGTATTAGATAATGTTAGTAATATTTCATCAGCAAATAGCATTACTTTAGAATTGTATTGTTCATAAACATCTCTTCCTTTGATTTTTATATTGTTATGAATTGAATCTGCCAATATTTCAATAGCCAGAGCAAACAGAATTGGTGACATGGGATATCCTTGTTTAGTGCCTTTTGTTATATGTATAGAGTCAGAGGTAAAAGGACCTAACTTGACATACGCTAAATTATTTGTATATATATTTTTTAGGAGATGAACAAAGGATGCAGGAAATTCAAATAGCATTAGGATTTTGAATAAATAGTCCCAATTTAGGGAATCAAAGGCTTTCTCTATATCTAAGCCAGTTATGAGTGTTTCTTTATGTTCTTTATAAACATAATCTATAAGAGAAATTATTCTTTTATTATTGTCATGTGTGTGTCTATGATATATAAATCCAGTCTGATCATTATTTATTGTTTTGGATAGTGGTATTTTCATTCTGTTAGTTAATATTGTCATACACACACACACACACACACACACACACACACACACTTTTGCACTGGGGTACAACATTCCTATAATCCTTCCCCAGCATACTATATCTCTGAAGTTACTAAGCCTTAGTGAAAAGGAGTGCTTGATTTCCAGTAAAACTATGGAGTAGGGTGGTGTAGGGACATTATAACCAGCAAAAATAACATCCTTTTGCTGCATTTTTATAAATCTGTGATTTAATCATAAGACAGTACTATCCTGTGACAACATCTCTTCAATATTTCAGTTATGATATCGCAACTCATTTGGTGCATTCTGTTCAGTATCTAATGATTCAACTTTTTCTCAATTTTTTATTTTTCAAATACATTTGAATGAATTCCATAGTATTTATACATAACATCTTAAATAACTATGTACACTATTTACATTAGCCTGACACTATAACATATCTTAATGTATACGGTTACTTTATAAGCATGTCCAATCCATTATCAGACTGTCTGATCAATTATTGTATAGTGTCAATCAAGACTTTTCCCCAAGGGCTGTTGATAAATGGCTTTGGATAAATTCTTAGTTTTTAATTTTAATTTCCAATAATGCTGTGGTCTTCAGTAGGCTGTAGAAGTCTTCCAAAGTTGGTATTGCGTTTGTATTCCATCTTCTTGTTATACACTTCTTTGAAATTGCAAGTATAGTTCATACTAGATACATGTTTAACCTATTCAAATGAGGACCTTCATTCACATTTAATAATACAAGAGCTTTAGTTAAATAAAATGATTAATTAAATAAAGCTTATTGAAAGTTATTAATACCATTCCAAAATGTTTAATTTTAACACAGTCAAAGAAAATGTGGTTCCAATCTGCATTGTGTACTTGCTCACATCTCCAACATATTCCTTTTATGGAACTAATTTTACTGATTCTATCTGGGGTTAAGAATGTTCTGTGCAAGCATTTCCAATTAAAAACTTTCCAGTATTGTGTAAACGATATATATTTTATCGATAAGATATTTGTTTTAATATCTTCAGGTAACTATTGAGTGTCCTTTTGTTATATATTTCCAATATGAGGTTTTGGGTGTTGTTTTATAGTTTATCAATATTTTGTAAAATTTTGAAATATTGTTTCCCATGTCAAAGTCATTATATATGATTTCATATATGTATTTCGTAAATTTATGTACTTCTTTAAATAGTGTTAATTATTCTATTTAAATCTTACAAATATGACAGAATACTCTGTAAAGTTAGCCCATCCTGTTGTGGAATTTTGTATGTTATTTTTATTACTTGCATATCTAAAACTTTTAGTTCTTTGATACATTGGAGCCAACAAACAAATCCTTTCTGTTCCCAGGAATTAATGATTTCTCTATATATTTATGTGGAAAGTTCTTTGTGACTATAAATGGTGTTAAAAGATCAAACCAGATTTTTAAATCTATATTTGCATTAATAATTTTTCTAAATGAGTCACTGTAATAGTTAATCCTACGGGTTTTTGTGGGTTTAGTTATGTTTTATTGCATACTAATACATAATATATGCCATGGCAAATTGCTTTTATCTGTTATTTGAATTTTTTTTTGCAAATCAAATTCATTTATTGATATTACAGTTAGTAATTCTTTCCAATTTGCAAAGTAATTTGGACTTATCCAATCTGAGATTGTTTGAGATATTGATGCTTTTATATATGTTTCTATATCAGGAAAGTTTAATCCTCCCTGTTTCCATGGTCTGATATGATGTATTAAAGCTATTCTGTTTCTTTTGGGAAACCATAATAATTTTATTAGGCATGAATTTATTTCTTTAAGTATATTAATTTCTGGTAGCAGTTGTATTGCCAAGGCTATATATAGGATCTTGGGCAGTAAAACCATTTTTATTAACTATAGTCTATCTTGAAATGGAGTCCTGAAGTCATGTGAAATTTGTCAATTAATATATCAAATTCTTTTAATGTCTCGTTTGTATTAGATAATGTTAGTAATATTTCATCAGCAAATAGCATTAGTTTAGAATTGTATTGTTCATAAACATCTCTTCCTTTGATTTTTATATTGTTATGAATTGAATCTGCCAATATTTCAATAGCCAGAGCAAACAGAATTGGTGACATGGGATATCCTTGTTTAGTGCCTTTTGTTATATGTATAGAGTCAGAGGTAAAAGGACCTAACTTGACATACGCTAAATTATTTGTATATATATTTTTTAGGAGATGAACAAAGGATGCAGGAAATTCAAATAGCATTAGGATTTTGAATAAATAGTCCCAATTTAGGGAATCAAAGGCTTTCTCTATATCTAAGCCAGTTATGAGTGTTTCTTTATGTTCTTTATAAACATAATCTATAAGAGAAATTATTCTTTTATTATTGTCATGTGTGTGTCTATGATATATAAATCCAGTCTGATCATTATTTATTGTTTTGGATAGTGGTATTTTCATTCTGTTAGTTAATATTGTCATAAATATCTTATAGTCATTATTTAAAAATGATATATGTTCCATTCTCACAGCACTGTGCGAGGCATAGTACAGCTAAAAGGACAGCTTAACACTTTAAGAAAATCCAATAAGCAAAAGAATCAGGGTTTCGTATAGATTTACTGAGATTTCCTAACTTTAATACTTTTTTGTAAAACTGCAACACAATACAAATAGCAACATATCAGACTATATACAATATACAGCACTTCTAAATACAAAGAATTACAACATACAAATTACTTATAGGAGATGTGAATGTCAGGACCTGGGAAAAAAAGATCATGACTGCACTTCATGAAGACTAGAAAGAAAGCTGCTTCCTGACTGAGTTACATCACTTCCTGAGGCTTGCTATAATGCTGTAAAAATAGTTAATCTGTTATAAATAAAAGGCCACTAGATGTCAGCAACAAATCAAAAATGCTCAAACTGTACAACTATGATATAAACTACCTGAATTGCTGTGAAGGGCAGAATACTCCCTGCCTGGCATATTACGGGATGCCACTACACTTATTAATATTACTACACACAATAACACATTTTAACCATTTTCAGAAACAAGAACTACAATGTCCGAGACTGGCCTCAAATAAACTTTAGCAGTTCCTTGTTTGACAACTCTTACTTCCACCTTTCTCACTTTATCATCTCTGCTTGGCAACTTGTCGATGATAAGTCCCACAGCCCATTCATTCCAGCATTTTTGACTGTTCTTCATTAGCACATCACCTACTTTAATGTTTGGATAGCCTCGGGTCCACTTTCTGTGACTTTGTAAGCTGGACAAGTATTCCCTTTTCCATCTTTGCCAGAAGGTGTCAGCAAGAGTTTGAACTTGCATCCATTGTTTTACATGAAGGCCTGCTGTTTTGAAGTTACCAGAAGGAGCCAACAAAGAGTACGCCTTTTGAGTCAAAAGCATGGCTGGTGCAAGAACCTCAGGTTTATCTGGATCGTGTGACACTGGTACTAAAGGTATTGCATTCATAATAGTCATAACTTCCACCATAAAGGTACTTAAACTCTCATGGGTCAGACGAGTGAGCTTATCTTGGAGCAACATTGCATCCAAGATGCATCTAGCTACACCTATTAGTCTTTCCCCAGGATGCGTCTAGCTACACCTATTAGTCTTTCCCAAGCACCACCCATATGAGATGAGTGCAGAGGATTGAAGACCCACGTGCATCATTTGTCTTGTAGATATTCTCATACTGCTGTCTCACCTGCACAAATATTCATTTCCTTACAAGCTCCCACAAAGTTTGTCCTTCTATCAGAGCAAAGTAACTTTGCTGGGCCACGGATTGAAAAGAATCTTCTCAAGGCATTAATAAAACTGGAAGCTGACATAGATTCAATCAGTTCTATATGTACAGCTCGTGTAGACAGACATGTAAAAAGTACTGCCCAGCATTTGTTGCCAGTTCTACCTCCTCTAGCGAGGCGGGTTACCACTGTCCACAGGCCAAAAACATCAATACCCACGCTAGTGAATGGTGGTTCAGGAGTCACTCTATCTTCTGGTAAATCTGCCATCTTTTGACTTTCTAATCCCCTTCTCAGTTTACAATAGATAACACATTTGTGAATAACTGCAGACGTCAGGCTTACCACCAAGGATCCAGAAATCTGCAGCTATGATTGCACCTTCTGTTATGTGACGTCCTTGATGAGCCACTTGGTTATGGTAATTTCTCACAATCAGTGTAGCAATGTGATGATTGTGGGGGATGATAATTGGTTGCTTCTCTTGTTCAGTCAATATTGCAAAGGACAAGCTCTCAGCAGTCCATCTTGATCTATAACAGCACTAAACTTCTTGAGATGACTTTGTTTTGGCAATGCCTTTTGCTGTTTTATGCAGTCATATTCCTTTTTGAAGTGCTTGTACCGAACAGAACAGATGATCACATTCTTTGCTTGTGAAAGGTCCTCTAAGTTAACTTGCTGATGAAAACTTTTCCAGCCTCTAAGTAGAGAGTTATCTGATTTTCTCTGAAAACTTCTGGCAATATGAATAAGTCTGGCTATAGTTTCAACTAGTGTCTTCCAGTCTTTCAAAACAATGTGAATGAATAGTGGAATCAGAGGCTCTAGTGCTGAAGCTTGCAATTGCTGGTTTAATTTCAGGATCAGCTTCAGGCTCTATGAGAGGATAACCAGTAGCCATGTTATTTGAATTGTCTTTCACTGGCTGGTAAAGAAACGAAGGGTCTGAGAACCACATAGTGTTCTGAAGGCAGGCTGTCTGTGTGGGCCTTGTAGCATAATCAGCAGGGTTTTGTTCTGTGGGTACATAGAACCACTGATCAGGATAAGTTACTTGTCTGATTCTATTTACTCGGTTAGAGACATACAGAAAGAATCTTCTAGAGGTATTGCAGATGTACCCCAGGATGGTTTTACTGCCTGTAAAGAATTTCACAACATCCAGTTCCAGGTCTATTTCATCTCTGATTAGCTCATACAGTTCTACCGCTAATACAGCTGCACATAGCTCCAGATGTGGGATTGTATGTGCTGGTCTAGGGCTTAACTTAGACTTTCCCATAACGAACCCAACATGATATACACTTACTGCTTCAGTTGTTTTCAAGTAGGCTACTGCACCTATAGCTGTGATGGACGCATCTGAAAAAATATACAGTTCCTTTTTACAGGCTACTGTCAGTGAAACAGGCCCATAACATCTGGGTATCTTTAAGCCTTTCAAAGCCTGCAAAGACTCCTTCCACTGAATCCACTCATGCAGTCTGTCTTGTGGGAGTAATGCATCCCATTCCCATTTCCCAGATGACAGTTCACAGACTAATGCCTTACCTTTTATAGTCGCTGGTGCAACAAACTCAACGGGATCATAAAGGCTGTTCCTGGTAGCTAAGATTCCTCTTCTGGTGAAGGGTTTTTCCTCTGAAGAGAACTGAAAAATAAAGCTGTCTGTTTCTAGATCCCAGCCTTGTCCTAAACTTTTCTGAAGAGGAAGGGAGTCTGTACCCAGACAAATATCTTTAAGGTCCTTAGCTCTATCTTCTGCAGGAAAGGCTTCCATGACCTGTTTGCTGTTAGAAGCAATCTTATGAAGCTGCAGATTAGATTCTGCCAGCATCTGCTTTGTTTTGTTAAGAATGTCAGTTGCTATCTCAGGAGTGCTAGCAGATGCGAGTCCATCATCTACACAGAAATGTCTCATCACAAAGTGTTTGGCATTGTGTTCGTAATGTTCAGCTCAATTTAGGGCAGCTTTATGCATACAATATATAGCCACAGCAGGAGAGGGACTGTTGCTGAAGACATGCACTCTCACTCTGTACTCCACTACTTCTTTGTCTATTTTCCCGGTGGGATACACAGTGACTAAACAGATTTTAGAACATGACCGTGGATTTTTACCTTGGCCACAGATTTCAGTGCACTTAGACATCATTAAAGAAGGGGATCCTCTTTTTGCTCCCTGCCCTGATATTTCTTGGCTTCTACCATCCCTACTGGTTGTGGAGGTGGATCAGAGTGTAAGGCCACTATGTGTTTCTCACTACCACATTCTATGCACTCGACTATTGTACAGTCTTTAGCTATATGCTTAGTAGATTCACAGCACTTGAAACAGGTGCCATTTTGTTTAAGAAAGGACATTCTCTCCTCAATAGGCTTACCTCTAAATCCTTTGCACCTTTTCAGAGGATGATGCTTCCGGTGAGTTGGGCATTGTCTATTAGGACTTTCTGTATGGCTCACCTTGCTGCTGTCTTGACAATTTGTGGCCCTTGAAGGTACAACTGTTTTGTGTATGAACACAGAAGTGTTACCATGAGGTCTGGAAGGCTTTTCTGGTCTGGATGGCGGATAACTGCTGCTAATGAAGGCAAAGTTGGGGTCGCTCCTAATCTTTGCTTGCTGCTGAACAAACCTAGAAAATACAAAGAAAGGGGGAAAAGCTACCCCATTTTTTTCTTTGTATTTAGCTCCAACAGATGCCCACTTCTGTTGCAAGGTATATGATAGTTCCTCCACTATTGGATTAGTAACATGAGCAGTGTCTAAATATGAAAGGCCTGTAAATATCCTTCCTCTTTAGCACACTCTATTTCCAGAAGAAGATCACCCAGTTGTTGTAAATTTGTATTGTCTTTATTGCTCAACTTGGGGAAGGTTTCAAGCTTTTTCAGTAGAGCACCTTTGATTCCTTCATGTGAGCCATGCCTTTCTTCTAGGCTCTGCCATGCCATGTTAAGTCCTGCCAAATGTTAAATAAGTGTACTCTACACATGCTTTTTGCATGCTCTGCTGACTCTTTGCCCAACCATTTTATCATTGTCCAGCATTTCTGCAACCACTAAATTTAAGTCTCAAGTTGCACTCAGAAAGGAGGAATTCCATGCCCAATAGTTTTCTGGACAGTCATCAAACTTGATGAAACCTGAGTTAACCATTTCTTTGTGGATAAGATACCTTGTGTTCAGGCATGTAATCTTAAGGCCGTGGTAGTGGGAGTCCTGGATTTCCATTTCTAAGGAGCTCTGGAGGTTGTTCTTTTGTTGGTTTGACACTGCTGACATCACAAGACTGACGGGGCATACTCAGGACATCTGCTGGCTTTGTGCTGGATTCTCCTTGCATAATCTTAGGTGACTGCTGGCTTGCATGCATACTAGTAAGTTTCTGGATGCACTCACTTGTACATTCAGCAGAGGAAAGAGGTTTCTCTGGGACTTCTGGTTCTAAGTGAGTTATCTCGCTTACTGATGAATCTGCTTCCAGGTAAGCAGCGGTCTCTGCTGCTGCCGCAGTAGCTGCACTCTGGCGCTGAAGAATATATAGCCCAGCTTCCAATTCTGCCTTTTGTGGCATCATAATGGCTTGCTTTTCAGCAAATGCCAGTTGGGCACATGCCGCATCTGCTTTGGCATGAGCTCTGATTGCTAAGGAACATGTTGAAGACATGTTACTGGATCGTGATGATCTGGACCCATTGACTGTGTATCATCTTTTGGGACACTAGAGCTGTTCTCTCTGCCATGCTATGTCATGGGGGACATATCCTCAAATTTATTCTTCTTCCCTGATCTCAAACTCATATTTGCAGTGCAGTGACCTCTTGTATTCAGGACTGCAAGAATCTCCTTTTTACTGTTCCATTCTCACAGCACTGTGTGAGGCATAGTACAGCTAAACAGACAGCTTGACACTTTAAGAAAATCCAATAAGCAAAAGAATCAGGGTTTCTTGTAGCTTTACTGAGATTTCTTAACTTTAATACTTTTTTGTAAAAATGCAACACAATACAAATGGCAACATATCAGAATATATACAATATACAACACTTCTAAATACAAAGAATTACAGCATACAAATTACTTACAGGAGATGTGAATGCCAGGGCATGGGAAAAGAAGATCATGACTGCACTTCTTGAGGGCTAGAAAGAAAGCTGCTTCCTGACTGAGTTACATCACTTCCTGAGGCTTGCCATAATGCTGTAAATCAAATTAATCAAACTGTTATAAATAAATGGCCACTAGATGGCAGCAACAGATCACAAATGCTCAAACTGTACAACTATGATATAAACTGCCTGAGTTGCTATGAAGGGCAGAGTAATATAGGTCTATATGAGGTACAGATGTTTGGGGATTTGTTTTTTTATAGGATTGGTGTGATTAAGGAATATCTCCAAGAGGGTGGTATTAAAGCTTGTGACTGAATTTCTAATAGAGTTTTATGGAAGAGTGATAGTATCTTTGAAGGAAAAAGTTTATATATTTCCATAATTATGCCATCTATTCCTGGAGCTTTATTATTTTACCCTCTTTTATTTTTATCTGTAATTTCTTTGTAGGATATGGGTGATTGTAGATCTAGTTTTATTTTTTCCTGGTATTTTTTTTATATTAGAACATTTTTCATCTGGATTTAATTGATTGATATGTATATTTTCTTTTTGGAAATGTTCCATATAGTGATTTCTATAGGCATCAAGAATGCCACCTATATCCGAGACATTTTTCCCTTTCTTTTCAAGGAAGATTATTTTAACGTTATTAGCTTTTGGTTGTATTTTGATTCTTGTGGATAAAATTATGTAGATATTTGGGAGAAGTGGCCAAGGTATTAATTTTTAGTTTTTCTAAAGCTAATCTGGTTTTATGAGTCAGAATTTTGTTGTATTTATTGTTTAATACTTCTACTTTCTTTTTCATCTCCAAATGATTTTGATTTTTTTAGCTTTTACTGACAAAGGTTTGGTTTGTAGATCTAATAATTCAGAATCCGATTCTCTGATCTTTTTTTATACCAAGTTAGGGTTTTACCATATATGTAAGCTTTTAATGAGTCCCATATCATTATTTTATTTATCTCTGTGGTGTAATTAATATCTAAGAAGAACTGTAATTCAGATAACCAGGGTTTGAATTCTTTAATTTTAGTTATATATGCTGGAAATCTGGAGTTAAAGATTAATGGTTTGTACCCATTTTGAAGTTTTAGTATCAACGAATTGTGGTCTGAAAAGGTGCAGGGAGTGATTGAGAAATTAATGATTTTAGAGTGTAAATGGGCAGCAAATATTTTATCTGTTCTAGCTTGTGTACCAAATCTGTGATCTTGTGGAAAAACAACAAATATTTATCTTCATTAAATTTGAAAGTATCTACAAGATGAAATGATTCTACCCACTTATTTAAAGCTTTTGATACAGCAGATATATGCAGTGGTCTGTATTTGTAGTTTCAGAAATATCAAATATACAGTTAAAATCTTCTCCTAATATTAAGTTGCCTTTATAATTATTGGAAATGAAATCCAAGTTTTTTTTTAACAGTTCCTGATCCAGTGCCTGGGAACCAGTATAGATTGACTAGGGTCCATATTCTGTTATTATATTTAACTATTACTAATGCCATAAGGCCTTCTTTATCTTCATACTTATAAATGATTTCTGGATTAATTACATTTGTTTTCCATAAAATTGTTACCCCTTTTGCCTTATAAGTGGATTGAGCCAATATCATATATTCCTTAGGATTCCATTTGTAGTCGTCATTTGTTTTGAAATGAGTTTCTTGAAGGAAGACAATTTGTGCTTTGTTCAGTTTTAAATACTTCAGTAGATTTGATCTCTTGCTAGGATTGTTTAAGCCACTGGTATTTAAAGGTAATAAAGTTAAAGCCATCTTAGGTTCAATAGACTATGTATTTTTTGTTTTATTGTGACTATTAAACATTTTCCTCTGATAACTATAAAGTATATGTTTGAGCTTTTAAAGGAAATTATCAGTTTTATACTTTGAGTGTTTAACAATAAAGTAATGTTTTGGTCAGGCATACTAAAAATGTTTTTGTGAAATAACAAATTTAAATTAATAAATGTTAACAAAACTAAGATCTGCACTAGCCATGGTAAGAAAATCATTTCTAACTGGATGGATAATCAGATTATTACTCATACCTTGACAATCCAGAACATCTGAGCTCTATAAATTGAATTATCATATGGAAAATATTTGTAATAGGAATAAGCAATATTTATACTATTTTGAACAGATATAGTACTATTGTAGATTAGACAGAATTTTAATACAATATAAATGTCTACTTATTGTATAAGCAAGTAATATTTACACAAAAGATAGATGACAAGTAGTTTAATCATAGTAAAGTAGGATGTATCACATATAAAATCTCAGTAAAAGTTTATAGCACACAGTTATTTAATGTATTCACCCTTATTGATGAAGTCTTTCAAAACTTATTACTTAATATAAATAGATGGTAATAATATTTATACCTAATGTTTATAATACAATGTATTTTACTGGATATATCAGAAGTTATATTTTGTTGTTTGTCAGCATTTAAGTAATCACTTTGTTGCTAACTTACTTAAAGCATCAAGTTTGTTTTATTTGAACATTGATGAAAGTTAGTGCATTTTAATTATCAGTGCATCCCTCTTCCTCCCATTTCCTACACATAAGGATTTTCATATCTGTCATTTCTTATTATAAAATGAATGAAATTATAGGTTAAAAACAACAAATTCACTTATTGTAATTAATGATTACAAGTTCCCTTTCCATATTCATAAATTGCCATTTTATGGCATATACTGAACGTTTTTAGATTTAAATGGCAATGTTCTATGTTGTAGAATCAGCAAAGGTTAAACTGAGTGATTATTGTCAATTTAATACTATTTGTTCAGAATATGATTGTTACATTCTGTGACATTTCAAATTCAGGCTTCTATTGTTTCTCTTGAACAACTTTGTCAGTTTGATGTTATGTATAAAACATTAGTTACCTTGGTAACTGCTTAAGTATTATATATGGTCAAGATGGGTTACAAAAACTACAATTCAAGTTAAAGCAATTACTTGACTTGTTATGCATATTTATTTATATAAGAAAATCACCATGCTGTTCCTTGATGTTCAATGTAGTGTATGTCATTTATGACAAGTTAAGACAGTAGTATTATTATACACAAGCCCATGTTATTAAATCCTGTCTTCATATCTAAATTCAGCAGACTGCTTCATTTTATATGATGATTATATATTTTATGTCTAGATTTACTAAAATCATACATTACATAACTATTGTGGGTTTTTTTTGTCTGTTCCTTAGTTATTTAAGCGACCACAAGCTGTAATGCTTATTCTTATTATTAGCTCCTTCCAAGCATGTTTATACAGTCCATAGACTTTAAATTATGAGACCCTTCTAGTTTCTTATTTATTATAAGTATATTTCCATCCTTACATACACACATATCAGTACTTCAAGCACGGGCAACAATGCCCATCCAGTTTTGCAAGAATACCATTCACTAGTTCATGTGGTGTGTTTCCAGGCTGTTCTTAAAATATCCAAACCAATATTTGTTCTGTTCCATTTTACCAGCCTGTTCCATGCAGTGGCCACTCTGCCAGTGAACCACTCAACACACCTTCCATTCCCACAGATATTTCCATGAAGGAAATCTGATGACTCTCTAGCACTTCCCAGCAACCCCAAACACCCCTAGAATCAGCTATCCCCATATGCCCAACACGTCCGAGCAAACTTGCCTCCCAGACCACTGTAAAGAGTAATGCACAAGACCAAGTGCTCTTAGTCTTTCACAATAACTCAGACTTTCACAGTTATGTAAGTACTTAATGTGTTTGGACCAAAATACATTTTAAATATAAAATTGTGCTTATTATTTATTTATTTATTTATTTTTAATCAAGAATCAACTTAATGAGCTAAGCGAAGTGTTGGGAGACCATCAATATGTGTACATGTGGCCTAAAACAGCCCTTTTATTTTATATATATATATATATATATATATATATATATATATTTTTTTTTTTTTAAAACCAAAAACTTAATTGCTGAGAATCATCTCGAAGGCTCCTCAGAGCCATTAAGCATTATCGTCACTCTATCTCCATTACCATAGTAACCTGGGAGTGTCTGTTTCTGTTAGTGTGTCTGTGTACTGCATACCAGAAGCTTGCGCTACACCTGAAGCAAAGCTTCACTTCACTGCAACTTCAATCCTAAAGTCCCTCCCTTTCAGAGAGGCAACAGCCAGGAAAAGAACGGAGAGCAAACAGATCAAAAAAAAAAAAAAAAACTCCCAACAAGCCGCTACAGCAAGAGATAACACATTCTTCCAGCCTTCCCACCTCTCACTCAGCAGATGTATAAACAAACTATTCTCTGCCAAAATATCCCTAATCACAGTTTTATCCACACCCTTCCCCTGGATCCAGGCTAAAACACCAAATGTCTCTTCCCAATGCACAAGCATCAGTAAACCTCAATAACAAGCTGTAACCCACAGCTTCCCGGAGATGAAAACGGCAACATACAACAGCTGCCAGACAGAGCTGCATCCACACATACCATGTCAGGCTTAATCAAATAGCACTCAAAGCTATGATACCTGCCATAACTGATATTAACTATGTTTAGACAGAATAATAATAACATTTGTACTAGCTATCAGACACAGCTGCATCCACACACACCGTATCAGGAATGATCAAACAGCACTCGTAGCTGTGATTCCTGCCATAATTGATTGTTTTTCTTTTGGCTTTTCCCGGTAAGGGTTCGCCACAGCGGAACTCTGGTCCACTAATGATTGGCAGTAGATTTTTACAAAATGCAGAGGTGCCAGCTCGACGCCCAACCTTCAACGAAGGCACTCCCATTTACACATGCATGTCTTTCAAACGCTACCCAACCACAGGGAGGACATACATACTCCACACAGAAGGCACTCCCAAGCCAAGAATGGAACGGGAGAACCTCTTGCTGTGAGGTAACAATGCTACCGCTGTACCACCACAGATATTAACTATATTTAGACAGAATAATGATGACATTTGTATTAAGAGCTTGCTACTATCATTTAAACAGGATATACATGACATTTCTAAATCATACTTTTAACTGAAGAAAGCATTAGTCTCCATGACAGCATTTTTTTTCAAAACACTCTCCTGTTACTGCTATTATATATGATGTTAATTTGTTACATTTGAGTCTGAACTCTGATGCATGGTACTTTGTTGAATTAGTTAATTAATTACTTAAATTATTATAAGCAAAAACAATGAAAAATGAACAAGATAAGTATTCATTTAGTTCATGTAGGGGAATACAAACTTCTGTGTTCTGTGTTTGCTTTGTTTGGCTTATATATAATGTAAATAGTAACCCATCTTGACCTACCTTTGTTTGTGAAGAATTACTGGACTCTGAACATTCTCAATAAATCATTACTGTTTCTCAGTTGTTTAAACAACCCTACGTTTTTTTTAAATAAAAACAGAAGGCAAGTGATGTACCATATCAGTTGATACTTCGAGAGATGTACCTGTAAGAGTTATTTTTTTTGGGACAGCTATCTTGCAATTAGTTTTTTGTTTCTTCTTTCTAGCATCAGTCCAAGGATTTGTTTCTTTTATTCTTTTAAGAGTAGGGGCCATCCATTCTGTTTCTTCTGGGATAGAGACTATGTTGTTTTAGATGAATGTAGTAGCTTCTTCTAAGTCATTAAAGCTTCTCATCTCATTGGCAAAAAATATTTTTATCTTGGCTGGAAAGGCCAGCTGTGCTTTAATGTTGTTTTGTTTCAACAGTTTTATTATTGGCCAGACTTTTTTCCTTTGTTCTAGTATTCTGGAAAAATAATCATTGTCAAACCTTATCAGACTCTGATTGTATTTTAAGGGTGATTTTCTCCAAGCAGATTTTAATATTAGTTCCTTGTCCGGACATGAAAGAAATTTTATAACTATGGATCTAGGTGGAGTATTTGTTAAGTTAGAAGCAGGTTTCCTCAGTGCTCTATGCGCCCTTCAATTCCAAATAAAAGTCCCTCTTTCAAGTCTAAAAATTCAGGAATCCAGGTTGTTCAGAATGAAATGTCTTCTCCTTCAGTGTTTTCAGGCAGACCAAAGATCCATATGTTGTTTCTCCTTTCCCTGTTTTCTAAGTCATCTATTTTGTTAAACAGCCATGTATTCTGTTTAAGCAGAAATTATTTTTGGAATTCTTCCTCTTTGAGTCTCCCTTCAATGTCATTTAGAGAAGTCTCTGTATTTGTTATTTTTGCATGGTGTTGCTGTAATAGTTCCTTAAGAGTAGCAGTCTGTTTTTGACAATTCATTTTTAAAGCCATCCATCTTCAAAGATAGTTCCTGTAAGGTAGATGTCATCAATTTCAGTTCTTTTTTCAAAGCAGCATTTGGATGAGAATTCATTGAGTTGTTCATATTCAGTGACTCAATATATCTCCAAGTTACTTGACAGGAGAATGTTTGTATACCTCCACCAAAATTGATATTTATGTAGTTTAGTAGTTTATCTATAGATTTCTGACATTTTAAACTTGAAAAATAATAAAATGTTCCTATATTATTATACTAGTTTATGGAGCTCTCAAAATTCACTGCTCCCAGTTGACTATCTAGGGTCCAGCCCCGATTCAACTTTTTGATGTTAAGCCATCAATTTATCTATATCTATTAGTCTATAACCCCGGGCAAAGGAGGTGGAAATGACAGGAAAAGAAAAAAGAGCATCTGTGGACTGATATTCACTGAATAAGCACAGTTTGCTAAGCTTATGAACCTCACCATGAGACAACACCATTCTCTATGTGCCTCTGCTGTGCATAGTTGGTCTCAGGTCCAAGCTTTGTAAGCTGCAATACAGTACTAAGACCTCAGCACTGCCAACACCACACTGCCTGACCTAGCTATGGTTCTGACGTGACCTAGCTATGGTTCTGATGTGACCTAGCTATGGTTCTGATTTGACCTAGCTATGGTTCTGACCTGACCTAGCTATAGTTCTGACTTGATGTAGCTATGGCTCTGACCTGACCTAGCTATGGTTCTGACATGACCTAGCTGTGGTTCTGACCTGACCTAGCTATGGCTCTGGCGTGACCTAGCTGTGGTTCTGACCTGACCTAGGTATAGTTCTGACAGATATTTCAGTTCACCCATCATTATCCAGTGCTGTTGCAACAGCCAGTACTAATGCACATCTGAAGTGAACATGAAGGCTGAGTGATTACATTTGTATACATGTGTTTGGTTAGATACCTCAAAACATATTAAGCACTCATGAAATGCATTAATAAGTCTCCTCTAGCATACTCGCAGCTTCTTTCCAAACACCTCAGCCTGCCTTGATCTGTCAGGATGCTGTTTTAAAAATTGGCATTATGAGCATATGTGCTTCCTTTTCTGCATCCTGCCCTTAATCATTGCTGCATTTAACGTGTATGTCAGTACCTTCTTACTACTTTATATCCCCCCTTAAAATATACCCCACACCTTTCATGACATCCCATAATAGCATTCCATTCTGTAAAAGAGCTGAAAAATTATTTTTTTTATTTTGTTTTGCCGTAGTAAATGGTCAGCTCAGATGGTACTAGGATGCAACAGTTAGTGTTGTTGCAACACACTCTTCCATTCTCTGGTTTGATTCCCCACTAGGACTACTTCTGCATAAGCTTTCTTCTCCTCCATGTGTTTTGTATGCATCTGTGTGTTTTTCTGGTTACTCTGGGTTTCTTCCAAAGACATGTCAGCAAGTGAATTGACGGTTATGTAAATTTAATCACAGGTATACATGCAGTGAAAACTTTTCTACATATTGTGATGGACTGGCATCTATACCACTTGTATTTCACTGCTTTATGCACTATTCTTGTTGAGATAAGCTCTGGACCCATCACCACCCAAAATAGGACAAGCTAGCTGATGTTAAGTGAAAGACAGTGTGCTATTATTTAACTTGTTTCACTGTTTTTCATCCATTTGATATTTTTCAATATGGTAATTTGAATATCCTACTTAATGTGGAATTTTTGTCAACAAACTGTTAAACTGTTATGCATTTAAAGTTCAACTTCTTAGGACCTACATAAATTAATTAATTTTGAAAAATAATGTTCTAATAAATTATTTGGTAGTGTAGGATGTGTGTTCTTCACTCTCCCCCTTAAAAATGAAATACTTTGTTCTTTTATAATTAGGATACCTGCAAAAACAACTGGGACGATACATGAGCAGCATTTACCTCTAAGACCTAATTTATCTACAATAAGGTTTATTATTGTTAAAATCTATGACTTCTTGTTCAGCATGGCAAGACTTATTTTCCTTACTTAAAACAGTGTCTTCAGGAAAATATAAAATAAAAATAATTCTTAACAATCTCCAAAAGTCAGTACTTCACTAATGACAAAGTGACACTGATTGCTTCTACCTGCATTAGAACCCTGTATAAAGAAATGTGAATTAATCTGTCATACATCAATGTATGTTGTTATCCCTCATAGCAATCACCTGACATATTAACTAGTGAAAACCATCTGGTGACCATAAAAGTACTTGCTCAAGAACTTTAGATCACTTAGCTCAGAATTCCCCTAATAATTATCCTTAGCTGACACAGTCAGTAACAGGCTTAACCAAACAACTTTTGAATGCAGATGGTCATATTTACTAGATAGAGATCATATTTTATTCATTAACTAAATGGATAAACCAATGAGAAAATAAGTGTCTGTTAACAGGGAGTGGCTTGCAAAAACTTTATCATTAGATGATTTTCTTGGATTCAGACAAAATTACATGCAGGAAATAAGGAATTCTTATCTGTACAAATGCAAATATTGCAAATAATGACTCAAGGAACTGCAGCAGGATCGTAAGAACCATGTCGGTCACAAAAGAAAAAAGCCTTTGATGAGTGCTAAAGGTTCGAGTCACATGGCTCTAGAGAGTAGAGGGCAAAGGATCCTAGTGTGACACAGATTGCACATGATCTACTAAAATCCATGGTTCAGGAGAAGCAAACGGAGATGGGGTACTTTTATGTTAACCAGGGAATGCCACTGGACACATCTGTCCCTTTTCATGGGTGAGCTGAGAATGCGGTCTAGTTAAGTGTCTCTCACAGAATCATACAGACGACATGAACATTGTAGGAATGAAGCCTAGTACTACATGTTGATGCTTGTTAACATATTCTAACCTTAACTACCGGACTATGAGTGAGAGACTGATCTCAACTTACTCCTCATGAGAACAGGAAGGTAGTTTGGTCTGCTGCTGTCTGGAATTACAGATACAGGATATGCAGCATGTGGACCATGAGTGGATGTATCCACAAAGCAGCCTTCATAGAACATGTGTGAGAAAGCTCATGTTCCTAGGGGAAGGCACAGCAGGACCCTACAACTGCAAAGGCTCACGTCAGCCAGCAGGGAGGAGTTAAGGCCAGAAAATTACTCAAGGCTGACTGTATTTTGGCCACATCGTGGCTAGTCCTTGCCAGGCTGATGGAAAACAAACATGCAGCATTATCATTATAGCATGACAAGTGGCCTGGTAAAAAAAAAAGAGAGACAAAATATAAACATTTGGTAAGCCTACATATGGAGAAACACATGGGGTCTTTGAGACATCATTGTTAAAGTCATACACAGGGCACAGGCATTTCACACAGATTATCAGAAATGATGCTCAGTCTGCAGCAAAATCCCTGCAAACTAAAACTAGAATAAGCACAGTGGCTTATTTTCAAGATCTCTCCTGATAGTTCAAGAATCAGAGATTCAGTCTTGACTTCAGCCACTCTCTCTCTCTCTGAAGAGGTTTTACATAGTGTCTCCATGTCTGCTTGGGGTCTTTTTCTGTGTACTGTTGTTTCTCTACAGCTCTAAAATGTATGCTGGTTCATTGTCTACACTACAATATTTACAGAGCCTAGGAAGGACCAGCTTACTTACCTACTTAACAATATTTGACAGTCTGACGATAGGATGAGATATCCCTCTGTGATATGGAAAAGCATTTTTTCCCACAAAAATGGCAATGAATGAATAAATAAAATGTCTGCTCATAATTTCAATAGGCTGATAATCCTATTATCCAATTGGCCAGATTCTGCAACTGCAACTTTTTATGTTGCAGTTTGTATTTTACAATTTAGGGGATGTTTATGTGTCTTACAGTTTCTATTTTATTAGTGAGAAACCTCTGGGGCCACTCCATTTGGAGTAAGTGCCTGGCTAGGTACATGCAGAAGGGAGCATTGTACTCAATTATGGGCCTGATGAGGGCAGAGTACAATGGCACAATGACTTCCTTTGATCTTGATGCCATGCGTTTCCTTATAAGTTGAGCCACACAGAAGGATTTCCTCACTACCATAGCTACCTGGTGGTCAAAGTTTACGTTACTATCACTCTATCTGTGTTTCTAGGTCCCTCACCACTGGGTCTGCTTGTAGGGGTGTGCTATCAGTATTATAATTTCCAACTATATATGATTTACTGAAATGTATGATTATGCATTTTATAGCATTTAGTCTCAGCTCATGGTGTTGGCACCTGTCATTTGTCATTTTAGGCTTGTTTGTAGGTCAGCATCATTTGGGAATTCAATGATTGCTCCCAGCTTACAGCCATCAATGAACTTTGTGTGCCAGAGGTCTCCAACATTGGCCTTTACTTCAGAGCAGATAGAAATTAGCCCAAAATGGCCAATAAACTACTAATTTCTGGGCTGAAAACACTCCTCCAGGGACAGATAGGCTGCTCAAAGCTCCCTCTCTCACAGTGAACAGAGAAACTTCCTTTTATCCAAGTGTGGGCAAACACAGAAACTTGTAACACAGCCCGGAATTCAGCACTAACCTGAAAACTGGACTATAGTAGCTTAGAAAGGTGGGAAAACAAGTATATTTTTTTCCGTTTTTTTCAGAAAAAGCAGATACAATAAAAAAAAACACTTTAAATGCACAGAAATGGCTATCATACTTGAGTGTGTAGCCTACAACAGTTAAACAGGTAATTTAAACACAAAAATGACTTTGTTAAAGTGCAGGCAATAAAATAAGTACAATATGTAGCTGAAACAAGCTTTTTTGGAAGGACACCAAGTGAACCTGATTTATGCATACCAAGTTAAGAAACAATTATTGGATGGTCTGAAAAATCTCCCTTCTACGAATCACATTTGCAGTTATCAACAGTTACAATAATGAGACAACCTACAGAAAAAAGTAATGCTACAAACATTAACAGAAAGTTGTTTTTGTAATGATAGCAAATGTTGACATCACTATATAAGTAAAAACATAGTTCAGAAAAAATATAGACTCTATAACAATGCATGTGTAGTGTGAAAGTGCCTGTGCATGCTGACAGCACCACTACTTAATTATTCTGTCAGACATCCCAAGTGATGAATTAATAAGGCACTATAACAACAGCCCCAAAATACATCATTACAACATAAGAAAACGTTTTGCTTTTCATAACGACACTTATTCATACACTACAGTTCCTTAACTGGGAGTCATGAAAGACCCTCTCCATAAATAATGATACTGCCTCTGAATTCAGTAATATCCTCCTAGGTGTTCTAAACACACTAGCTCCCACCCCATCCCCATCAAACAAAAAGAGTCAAAGCAAACCCTGTCCCATGGTTACCTTTAGCAGTTAAACAACTTATGAAAGAAAGAGACAAAACCTGGAAGTTATGGACAGAAAATAAAATATCTCATACTTCACTAGGATATAGACAATGAAGAAACTTAGCAAAACATCTTACAACTGAAGATAAGGAAACCTATTACTCAACCAATCAAAGCAAATACACTAATAAATCCAAAATTGTTCTAGTCCTCAGTCAATAAACTGTTAAATCCAAGACAAGCTACACATCCAATACTAATAACATAGACAACCAATTCAATAGCAACTTTATACAGACGGTACTGTTATTAAGCAACCAGGTGACTAATCAAGCTTTTGATGTCCTCATTCATTCAAAGAAACCTCTTTCAACATTTTTCTTTCCAATCAATTCCCACAGATATAATGAAAAATACCTCAAAAAATTAAAGTCTGCTACAAATACTGCTGCAATCTACTTGGTTAATATCATAAAAAAGCAGCTGTGGCTATTGCATATCCAGTCTCAAGTCTAATAACTCGATCCATATCTGAAAATAAAGCCCCCTCACTGGAAAAAAATCCTTCATTTTTCCACTAAGTGCATAATCAATACAAATCCTTCACACTATAGGCCAATTGCCATTTTATTTTCCCTATCAAAAATATTAGAAGAATGTTTTTATACAAAACTTCTCAGCCATCTAATACATGACCAGCTTCTGTCTTTAACCCAACAAGCTTCTTTTCCCATCACTGCAGAAATACTGATTTGATTAGTTTTGTTAATATTGTCAACACTCATAGAAATTTTGGAAACTTAGTTCCTACCATCATCCTAGACTTATCAAAATCTTTTGAAACTGTCTCCCTCAAGAGATTCTTAAATAATCTCTCATTTGTAGGGATTTCCTACACTTCACTGCAATGGCTACCTGTCAAACATTGCATAAGCAGTGAAATTGAGAAATTATTTTTGTACCTTTTTGCCAGTAACTATTGTTATCCTTCAATGATTAATATTAATTCTCATAAATTTTCAACATATTCATCAATGACCTCTGTGACAATGTGAGGTATTGCCAGCTATGCCAGGAGAAATAGGGCAGTGGAGGTGTAACATATGTCAACATAGCTGGCTGGAGTTTTGTAGAGAATTATATGTAATTTGTATATCAAACTGATTTGTGGGTGGTGTCGGTGGTGCAGTGGTTATGTTGCCAGTAAGAGGTTCTGTGGTTCAACTCTCGGCTGGGGTACCTTCTGTGTGGAGTCTGCATGTCCTCCCTGCAGTCACATGGGTTTCTTCGGGGTGCTCCGGTTTCCGCCCACATCCCAAAGACATGCTGCTGGTGGACTGGACACTCTAAATTAGGCCTAGGTGTGAATGTGTGTATCTGTGTGCCCTCTGTGGAAGGATGGGTGCTGGGCTGGTAACTCGACACCATAAAACTCCACTTCCAATCATTCTACAGATTGTTGTTCCACTGTAGTGCCCCATAATGGGAAAAGCAAAAGGAGAAGTATATCAAACTGACTTATACAGGTGCTGGTGTTGAAAAAGGTATTTGTAAAGCTGCTTGTGTTAAAAATGTACCAACAGTGTGTCCTGCTAGAGAGAAAAGAAATATACATGTGTGTCAGACTGTTCTATTGTAACTGATTAAATACATATATTGTAACAGAGGATACCGGAAGAGAAGAGATTAAGCTCAGCCCCAGATAACTTTTAGAAAAATATCCTGAAATGAAATTACCTGGTTTAGACCATAAAGATTGTATTTTACAGTTCTGATTGCAGCCAGAGATTAAAACAAGGACTAGGAATCCTGCTGTATTGTCTTTAGCAGTGAACTAATTGCTACCTTGGAAGGGTAGAAGTGTTGAAATGGTTTTATGTCTTCCAGATGCTATAACACATTTTAGCAAAGCTCTATCTGTGTATATGGTAACACATATGTGCACGATTTTGGTTCAGTTTCTAGTAAAGGGGTTAGTATGGGAACCAGAAGTCAGATGACCAGATGTATTTGACATCATTCTGTAATCCAAAACTAAAATTATGTTTTAATACTAGATGAGACAGAAGTCTCAGAGCAGTCTGTTTTTGGAACCTGACAAAGAAGGACCCCTCACCTACTTCATCTTGCCTTGCTCTAGTAAGGAACCAGGGAGTTATAATTCCTTAGATCAGTCATGAAAATATAGTGAGATTAGTTAAGTACTGTTTTGCTGTATCTGTGTGAATCTATTAATCTGTGTTGTTTTTATTATTTCCTGTAATGGAAACTCTGGTGTTTATTGTAAATAGATATTTAGTATTTTCATGTTCCTTTATTATTTACTATTAAATATATATATAAACTTTTCATTGTGGCAGGTCCTTCAGACAGTATTTTAACCTTTGAGAGTTCATATATTTATTTGGTGACACTGTGGTCACTCCTGAAAGCCTTGCTGTTTGGTCAATATCACCATTTGTATTATTTATTTATTTATTTATTTTTCATTTGTTGACCGGGCTAGTCTAACTGGATATATATCCATTCTCAGTAGAGGCCCAGGGAGATAAGCTCCAAGACAGAAACAAGAAAACAACAAATAACGAATAACAGCAGCAGTCATATATACAATGCATATTACAGGTTAACACAGAATATTCAGTGAGGACAAAAATCATTATTAATTATTAATATTAAGTTCACTCAGTATAATTGGGTACCTTTGAAAGAGCCTTAGAGTAGCTGGCTTTGGAGTGTCCTGGTGACAGGAACTACCTTATAGTTCTGGGCAAAGGGGCAAAACTATTTATTTATTTATTTATTTTATTTTACATTTGTTAACCGGGAAAAAAAATCCGACTGGATACAATGTCCATTTTCAGCGGAGGCCCGGGGAGAAAAGCTCCAACATTAAACAAAATACAGACATTTCCAGAATTATAATATTACAGAGAGAGAAACAGTCAAATATCAAACATACAATCGGTGTGTGTATGTGAAAATCAAATCTCAATGAGTGTGGGTGTCAGCTGCTTGGAGCAGGGACATAGAGCACTGGTTTCACAGAGAAGGTGGTGGAGGACTTGGCCTGGGACACTCAGCTGAAGAATCAGCTCTAATGCTGTGCCGGTGAGGTGTCTTATTTCTGGCCTGGAGAGAGTGAGAGAGAGAGAAAGAGGGGGAAACCCAGACCCCAGACTGTGCATTCCCTGTACACTCTTAAGGTAAATTATGCTTGGTGCAGAGAGAGAGATGCATCTGAAAATACTGTGTGCATCTATTTTTGGTCCAAGTGAATGTCCCTCACCGGTGTCAGTGGCCTGTACTCAGGATCCTTGATTACTGGGCCAACAACCACGGATAAAACCAGCAATGTAAAGAAAACAAACACTGGCCGGTGAAACTGGATGCAAAGTTTAATTAGCGCTTTCGTCTGTTGTTACACTTGACTTCTTTAGATTAAAACAGGAATTATTCATACATCACTTCCTTTTATAGCCAGGCTAAGTCACATGTCATTAAAGCCAAATGCACCTAAAATCACTGCTGTTTTAGTTGTTATTATACATAGCTAAATGTCACCATATAAAATGCATTAAAACCATACTTCTTTATGTACATATTGCATATAGCCCATCAGCCCCCATCTCAAAATTAAAATAAAGTACAATCCAAAATACATTTCCACAAAAATAAATCATGTACTTAAAATAAGCAAATGTTACTGTGTTTCCATAGAAATATACATGTGTGCCCTCCCCCTAAAAATAAAGTTCAGCTTTTAATTTTAAATAGCTGGAGAGAGAAACTACATTATTCAGCGGGTTATTGGCATCCACTAAGTTGCCACATGAATTCTTTGAATTCTAGAAACAATTCCTTCTGTCCCTCCCTACTATCAGGTACTACTTGATCAATGGCTACAAATTTAAACTTGTGATTGGGTTCAAGATAGTATGTACAGCCAATACATTCTTTTCATTACCCTTCCTGATGTCATACATATTTTGGTAAATATGAACTTTAAACGCTTTCTTAGTCTTCCCCATAAAAAAACGTTGACAGCCTTGACATAGAGAGACATATACAACATGTGTACTGTTACAGTTCAACTTGACATTTAGTTTAACCGTATCATACCTTGGAATAAAAGCTTTTTCTGTTTCTAATACATTGGCACATTGGTTACAGTGTCCACATTTTAACATCTTACCTTTCTTATAGTTTTTATTCCCCTCTTTATTTCTTTCCAACAAATCTTTGACACATGCATCTTTTTTGTATATGACACATGGTCTGTCACCAACATTTTTAAGGACCTCTTTGTCACTTTTAAATATAAACCAATTATTTTGTAAAATATCTTTTGTCATAAAACTGCAAGTTGTACATCAGAATAAAGGCCCTGTTAAACTCATTTGTGTTCCTTGACCCCACATCAACCTCTTTATTACTGCTGTTGTCCCTTTCCTCTGAGCATAACAGTGGAAAAAAGTGTCCTTTAACTATCTTTTCTGTAGCTTCACACAAAACCAGTTCAATGAAACAGTTCCGGTATCTCCTCTTTAGTAACATGCCCCTTAACGTTTCCCTTTCTTCAATATACATTTCTAGGTCACTGACCATTCGTGCTAACCGCACACATTGGCCCTTAACCAAAGATCTTTTTTGAAAGTCAGGGTACCCACTTTCAAAATGTAGGAGAGTGTTAGAATATGTGGGTTTTCTGTAAATGGTGGTGGTAAACTTTTTCAGTGAATCATCTTTGGTTATAAGAATGTCCAAAAAATTAATTCTATTACTGTGTTGTTCCATAGTAAAGCTCAAAAAAGAAGTGTTCCTGTTTAGATATTCAAAAAAACTGGTTCAGCTCAAACTCATTTCCTCCCCAAAAAATAAGTATGTCATCAAGAAATCTTCCATAAAACAAACATTCTTTAAACCATTGGCAAGTAAACACTGGAGTCAGCTCCCATTGAGCAAGTACAATATTTGCAAACGGGGGGCGCATGCCGCCCCCATCACTAGACCTGTAGTTTGCGTAAAAATCTGATTCTCAACATTAATAAAGTTGTATTGAGCACTGTTTCCATAAGGGTCCTAAACATAAGTATTCTACTGTGGCTAACGTTGGTCTGTTCACATAGAAAGTCATAGAACATATCAAATCCTTCTTCATGCGCTATAATGCTAAACAAATCTTTAACGTCTATAGTTGCCATAATCAGCTTTTCCCTATATAAATATTGTTTTATTTTCTTTAAACAGTCCCAGGAATCCTTCAATATATGTTTAAATTCTGATAAAATTGTGCTCAAGTGAAAATCAATAAACTTAGCTAAAGAAGTTATTTCTGATGCCTTTGCATCTACAATAGGTCTCAAAAGTGAGTTGCTGGTGCTTTTGTGTATTTTGAGGATTCCAACTATGGTTGGAACTTTAGGATATGTCTGAATTAAATACTCATATTCCTCCCTTGTTATTTGAAAATGTAATAATAAATAATTTACTATAACATCAACATTTTTGTACGCTATATGCAGCTCATTTAATTACACTTCTTCATAACCATCACCATCTAGAATTCCCAGCATCTTCTCAATTTACATGTGTTGGTCCATTACCACCAGCCCCCCCACCTTTGTCGGGTTTCATAACCCTTATAGACCTGTTTGTTGTTATAATATGCAAAAGCTTTGTCTCTTCTTCTGTTAAATTAAATATATTAGTCCTTCTTGTCTTTAATAACATTGACCTGATGTCATTACTACATACATTTTAGAATAGTTGAACTGTGGGGTGGGGGGTTAAACACACTGCTTCTTTAGCAGCTCCATGAGGGGTTAGATAATTCATTACCTTGAAAACAACAACTTAGGTTTAATTTTCTTGTATATAATTTCAAATCAAGTAGGCATCTGTCAATCTTAGCATTAGTTATAGGTACATAATTAATACCCTTTTCAAATAATGTTGCCCATTAATTAGTGACAGCCTGACTACTGTAATGTAATTGTATATACTAAAGTCTTTGTAGTCATTTTCAATGATAGTACAAGTAGCATCATCTGTGTTCGTAATGCAAACAACATCTTTTGTATTGTCATTATGATTCAAAACATTTACTGGCACATACTCCCTCCCCTGCTCCCCTCCCTGAATACACTGTTCTCTGTTCATAATAATTGCCACCATTCCTGGTGTTGTTCCAATCCCTGCTGGACACCTGTTGCCTCTGGGTTTGGATCCTCTCGGACCTCCTGGGGGGCATCCTCTAAAGGGACATCCTCCTCTTCTTGTTCAGCACTCAAATTATGAGAATTTTCAAAATGATGCACTTGCTCACCAGTTCCTATCCTATTTGCATACAGTTCAGTCTTATTAGTTTTAAAAACTTTGGGAAGTGGAAAACCAGTACCTGTTTTGTATTCATTTTTGTCCCTTGCTAGTTTGTTGGTCTTTTTCTCTCTGAAAGCATTAATTTGCTTATCCACATTGACAAACACCATTTGGTATTCGTTTTGCTTAGCACTGAAACACAAGTCACTCAAAATATGTTTGTTTAATCCATTAACTGTTTTTTTTTACACTGACTCAGATTTCTTTCATTGTCCCATACCAGTGCTTTCATTAATTCACACCCGGGCTGGTTGAACATGGAAACCAGCTCCTGATATAACTCTGAGCCCACTGTGAAACCATTGGGGAACTTCCAACAATGCAAACCCTTGGGTATTTGTTCCCTCACCAAACACTCCCTTAAATATGCGTTTTCCACCTGTAACTTTTTTACAAACAGTTCACCCTCTAAAACTTTAAGATGTTGATCAAGCATGCCATATATGGCATTGTTCAGTACTATTAAATGACAATTCATTTCCCTTATTCAACCAATCCATGAGGCATGTGACCCTTGTTTCACTCACCCGGTTGGTTGAATCCTCGTGGTGAGTCCGCCCACTATTTCCGAGCCTTGCTTCTAGATTAATGGATGCCTGGCTATTCAAAATAGGACTCCGTTGTCTAGGGGTGATTAAAGATGGTGATAGTTGTGACCCCTTAGCTGAAATGTTATTACCATCACTCCTGAAAGTGTTCACAGTTGTAGAGTTTACTTTGACACCAAACCCTATTAGTTATTGTGTCAGCCCTCCAATAAGGGCTGAAAGGTTCCCAGTGGCATTAACCAACTCTGTAATGGAACCCACAGCTTCTCCATCGACTTGTGCACCATTCTCCATCAACAAACTCAGCCAACAACCACAGATAAAACTAGTAATGTAAAGAAAATGAACACTGGCCGGTGAACCTGGATACAAAGTTTAATTAGCACTTTCGTCTGTCATTACACTTGAATTCTTCAGATTAAAACAGGAATTATTCATACATCCCTTCCTTTTATAGCCAGGCTAAGTCACACATCATTAAAGCAAAATGCACCTAAAAATCTCTGTTTGGCTCCTTGATTACTGGCCCAGAGGAGGGGATGTCACAACCACTACACTGCTACAAAAAAAAAATCTTCCTTAGTTCAATATGCTGATGGCTCAAAACTGAATTACTGCTCTTTAAGCCGAAACACATATTTATCAAAGCAACATTATTCACTATTTCCTCTGCCAGTAACCGTGACAGAACAAGTAAAGTACACAAAATTACTGGGTATTATTGTAGATGACCTGTTGAAACTTGGCCACCATGTATCACATGTGGTTAAGGAATCTAATCAAAAGCTAAATACATTATAGAGATTAACTACCTCACTGATGTGGCCAAAGGATGTATAGTCTTTATTTTTTACTACCATCTCTCCTTTATGCTGCTCCAATTTTCACTAACCTTCAAGTCTCGCAACTATCCAAACATGAACAATGTTAAAATAAAATAGCCAAATTTGATGTAAACTATAACAATATAGCACACCACATTTAGAGACTTAAAGTGATTAAAGCTAACATATCACTTAGCTCTTCTTAAGCTAACTACAATACACAGACTTCTCTATTGCCCAGTTCCTATAGCAGCACTTCCCTAATAGAAATTTATGGTCAATCAAAAAATCACCATAACCAGATCTAATAATAGGTGACTCTATATGCAAGTAGCATAGCTACACTATGTAAGCACATCCCACTCCAACTGAAATATACTCATATTTAAAACACAACTAAAACTTCACCTTTCAAATCAATGGCTCTACTCCTGTACATCTTTAACCTGGCCATACCATCAAACAACTTCTCTTCTCTTATAATCATATGGTCCAGAACCTGTCTTCACCAGTAATTGAAGTTTAAATAACATCTACCAGCCATATACATAGGTTTGTGACACTGCTCACCACACCACCTCTATGCTTCTAATATAAATCTTATGATAGCCATTGTCTCTGAACCTGCTTAATACCTTCTTCTTCTTTTTTCGGCTTTTCCCGGTTAGGGGCCATCACAGCAGATCACCTGTTTGCTCATGATTGGCAGTGGAGTTTTACAGTGTTGAGTTGCCAGTCCAGCACCCAACCTTCCACAGAAGGCACACACACACACACACACACACACACACATGCACTCATGCCTCAGGGCAATTTAGAGTGCCCAATCCACCTACAGCATGTCTTTGGGATGAAACCGGAGCAGCCAGAGGAAACCCACATGACTGCAGGGAGGACATGCAGACTCTGCACAGAAGGCACCCCAGCCAAGGATCAAACCAGAGAACCTCTTGCTGTGAGGTGGCAATGCTAACTGCTGCACCACCGTGGCCACCCAACCTGCTTAATACCCCACATCTTAATTACAGAAGTAACATTTTCTGCCCTTTCAAGTTCATTTCCTCACTTACATTTCTTTGAATTTATACTCCCTAATCGCAGGATCTATTATCTATCTGACAAATCTACTAACGTACCTCTTCAAATGCTCAGTGTCCAACTAGCATCTCTTAATGCACAAGTATCGTTCATACTGTAACAGTTGCTTTTATCTCATACAAATATAACCTAATTAGCAAATGTATGTGTAAGTATTAATGTCTGTTCATGCATATTACTGAATGTCTGCTTAAAAATGCTTGTAATATGTCAGAGCTTTTCTCCCTGGACCTCCACTGAAAAGAAGTTTTTGACTAAACCCAGCTGGACAAACCCAATAATCAAAGGATAGTAAAATAAAATAAATAAATATTGTTGATATGACATTAGTTGTTATATTCCTGTTTTTCATATTGTTCCAGTTCAGATATTGTACTTCAGATATTTGTTTTTCATTTGCAGCCTTCTAGTTCTCAATATTTTAAAATTTATTGAGGTACTGTTCAATATTTTAAGCAAGTCTGCACTACTGTATTGTGTTTACCATCCAGAAAGTCTTAGAGGCAAAACTAAATCAAGTGTGTTCGTTAAAAATAGCAAGAGAGCTTGAAGGACTGCTGAGATAGTCTAAATACATGCGTTCTTAATAAAAAGCAACAGATCTTTGTGTTTGAAACAATCAACAACATTAGTAGTAGAAGAGGAAGAAGGAAACAACTATGAAATCTCAAATGTCGAAATACTGAGAAACCAAAATACTAAACTGAAATACTCGAAATATCACAAGAGTTGAACTTTCAACTATTAGTAAATTTGCAGTGTTATCCTCTTGCAGCCTCATGTGGGGACAAACCCGTTACACCTTGTAAAGGTATAACTATGTGTGCATAAATATCTATATTTATATTGATCTATATATACATGTTTATATATATGGTTCCCCTTCACAATCTCAAATTACTGAATGCTCGAAATTCAGTAACTCGAGACTGTAAAGTCAAACCTATAAAAATCCCGAAACCCACAAGCACAAAAACTAAAAACCCCGAACATACAGAACACATACACCACAGAACACGAACACCATACAATCCACATCACATAAACTACAAGCCCCTGCACCCCACACCCCCCTACTTATATATTCTAACTCCGAGATCGCATTAATACACAAAATAAAAAACACCACACAGACATTTTAAACTGCCTCGCACACACACACACAAATACAGACACATCCAACACTCACACTCATACTCCCACCTCCCTACCCTAACACACATACACAACTTACAAAACACACACATACACTCACTTACCTTCACTTCCGTAAAACATCCCGACTCACACACTTCCCATCCCGTTGCTGACATGCATAAGCACGAATTTGAGATATTTGTATTCGCACTTATGCAGATTCGCACTTATGGGTTTTCGACTTTACAGTCTCAGGTTACTGAATTTTGAGCATTCAGTAATTCAAGATTGTAAAGGGGAACCATATGTATATATATATATATATATATATATATATATATATATATATATATATATATATATATATTTTTATATATATATATATATATATATATATATATATATATATATATATATATATATATTCACTTTATAACCTCGAAATGCTGAAATATTGAATTTCAGTATCTTGAGACTATAAAACCGAATCCATAAAACACCGACAAACAAAACCATGAAACCACATAGCCGAAAACACCGCACACTACACTAAACATACAACACAACACCCACATCACAACATAAACAAAATAAAACACACATACACAACTCACACACACATAAGCAGTAGGGAAGCCCCCCCTGCACCCCCCATGTGGGGGGCTGCGCCCCCCCACCCTCTCCTACTTATATATACTAACTCCGAGATCGCACAAACACAACACAAAAGCTCACTCACACACGCACATTCTCCAATCCCTCACACACACACTCCAACTCCCACTCAAAACCCTTACAAAACACTCACTTACCTGACATAACACCTACATCCACACACGGCACCGTGCACCACCAAAACACAAACCCAGACATTACGTAGCGCAACTTCATAACCGCGAATTCGACATATATTCGACATATGTGAAATTTGCGATTATGAACATTCGCTATTTCAAACATTCGACTTTATAGCTTTGAGATACTGAAATTCGACATTTCAGTATTTCGATGTTATAAAGTGAACCCATATATATATATATATATATATATATATATATATATATATATATATATATGATGATAGATAGATGTATATGTTTCTACATATGCATATACACATACAAACACATATATAGCAAACTGCACAAACATAAAGAAAGGAGAAATCTCACAACAAAGCAAAGGACATGCAGACAACACTCCTGCAGTGATTTCATATGGAAAACAGCAATCATCTTTCTGTTCCTCTGCATCTTGTGATTTACACTCTTGACACTCAAGCTATTTGATTCCAGGCACTTGTAGCTATACCAATAAGTAGCCCATAAGACAGAACTTGTGAAAAAGTTGCCCAGTTAGGAGGAGCTGTAACTGAAATTTATTAGTCAATCTGCAAAGAAGAAAAATATAATGATCCAAAGGTAAGCCCATTGGAATAATCAGGAGAGTTCCTTGAGTAAATAAATTGCATATAATTAAAATATTTTGTAAATAATTATACCAAATATCACCTATTCCTATAGTCATTTAGTCTAATTCTACTAGAATTAATTGTACTCACTTTAAATGTACTTCATAACACTCATTATAAATAGAATTTTTTTTAGAAAATGTTTTTCCCTTTATATTTTGTTATTCCTTTCTATATTCTTCCGTTCTGCTCAATAAGTAAATATGAATGAAGTGGACAAATTATTGTTAATGAATGCCACAGATTTATATAGAGTCATGATCACTAATTTACCATAAAAGGTGGACAGTGCAGTATATTTTCTATGGGAGGCTATCACACAGAAGGGTACTGAGCAACCAAGTGCTCCGGATTACGTGGAATGCCCTGCATTCGACCATAAGCACACCCACTTTTCCCCTGTTCCACCTTGAACAGCTTTGGCTCCACTATACAGCTTTTGATTGGTTTGTATACTGAAATTACTGCCAATTGACATCATGATATACAAACCAATCAAATAGCTACATCGCTGTTCTGTACTGAACAGTGTTGGTTGTGCTACATAGTTTTTGATTGGCTCATATTCTGTAATTACAGCCAATCACATTGCAGTATACGGACCAATCAAATAACTGTTCCTGAGGATGGGAGCCAATGAGAGCTCCAAAATATATGACCATTTATGTAGGAATGGCTGTGTAAAACTGCGTCTAAAGAGAGGGAGAAAAAAATAAAATAGAAGCAAAACAATACCAAAGTAAATAACTGCAATATCAGCAGTTAAATTGAATCATTTTAACTGCTGGTAAAGCAGTTATTTACTGTGATATTGTTTTGCTTCTATTTTATTTTAACCAACTCTTTAAATGGATACTTCTCAACCTGCTAGAGTAAGAAATCTGGACAAAGCCAATAGCCAAACATAATGTGAAGATAAAGCCACAAAAACAGGATATTGCTCTTATAAACTTAGCAGTTTGCTAGAATACCAAGTTTTGTGTTACCATACATGAGCTGAAGGATATGATGTCTGTAACTCAAATTTCTGTCATTATCTTACTATTTCATTCCTCTGCGATGTGCCAGACAACTATATATTTTATAAGGAACAGACCAAACAAATGAGGCAAACATTTGGGCATTCTGCAAAATTCTGGGAGTTGAAAAGTACGACAAGGGCGAGTGTGTGTGTATGTGTGTGTGTGTGTGTGTGTGTGTGTGTGTGTGTGTGTGTGTGTGTGTGTGTATGTGTGTGTGTGTGTGTGTGTGTGTGTGTGTGTGTGTGTGTGTGTGTGTGTGTGTGTGTGTGTGTGTGTGTGTGTGTGTGTGCATACATGTGTGCATGTGTATGTGTGTGTGTGTGTGTGTGTGTGTGTGTGTGTGTGTGTGTGTGTGTGTGTGTGTGTGTGTGTGTGTGTGTGTGTGTGTGTGTGTGTGTGTGTGTGTGTGTGTGTGTGTGTGTGTGTGTGTGTGTGTGTGTATCATAGCTCTCAACATTTTAGCAAAAGAAATCTGGACATAGCCTTAATTAATGGGGACAAAGTCCCAAAAAGGAACCCATTTTAAATATTGCTCTTATAAACTTAGTTGCTAGAATAAAAAGTTTTGTGTTACCATACATGTTCTGAAGGATATGATGGCTGAAACTCAAATTTCTGTCACTATCTTATTATTTCATTCCTCTGTGATTTGCCAGAAAACTACATATTTTATAAGGAACAGACCAAAATTATGAGGCAAAAATTTGGCATTCTGCAAAATTCTGGGAGTTGAGAGGTATGACAAGGATGAGTGTGTGTGTGCGGGTGTGTGCGTGTGCACGTGTGCATGCACATGCGTGTGTGTGTGTGTGTGTGTGTGTGTGTGTGTGTGTGTGTGTGTGTGTGTGTGTGTGTGTGTGTGTGTATGTGTGTGTGTGTGTATGTGTATGTATCATAGCTCTCAACCTCTTAGGACAAGAAATCTGGACATATCTTTAATTAATGGGGACAAAGGCCCAAAAGGGAACCCATTTTAAATATTGCTCTTATAAACTTAGTTGCTAGAATAACAAGTTCTGTGTTACCATACATGTTCTGAAGGATATGATGACTGAAACTCAAATTTCTCTCATTACCTTATTATTTCATTCCTCTGTGATTTGCCAGAAAACTACATATTTTATGAGGAGCAGACCCAAAAATCTGAGTCAAAAATTTGGGTATTCTGCAAAATTCTGGGCAGCTGAGAGCTACGACAAGGTTGAATATGTGTGTGTGTGTGTGTGTGTGTGTGTGTGTGTGTGTGTGTGTGTGTGTGTGTGTGTGTGTGTATGTGTGTGTGTGTGTGTATTTTGGCAGAAAGGCTATGGCCATGGTCAAGGTACCCTTTTCTGCAGTGCGAAAATAGGGTGTTCCACATTTTGACTGTTTGTCACAAATTGCTGTGGTCTGTATTCCACACTGGCCTCTTAGCAGGTTGAGAACTATGGAAGGGTAGTCCTGCTCCTGACTGGCAGCCATGAAATCTGTTCAGGAGGTAAAGGTGGTGAGACAGTGGACTTGCAAAGTGTCATATTTTTTGCAAAGTTTTCTGTTGTACAAGTGTGCTGCATATTGAGAGGAGTGTGGTAAATGGGAGTCTATATTCTAACTGGGGTAAAAGAACATTCCTAGTCATGGGTCAACATGTATCAAATAATAAGAGATGTGACACTGTAGCATAATTTTAACTGTGGGAGCATTCTCTGTGCCATTGCCTCAATGTACAGTTTAAATGAAAGGGAGAGTTCAGAATGAGGCCAAGATACTTTTGTTGAGTCACCATGAGAATGATGTTGCTTAAAAAGGTCTTTGAAAATGTTTACTTCTGTTTGTGTGTTGGAGCAAACAGCATCACTGCTGATTTCTTGGAGTTAATTGAAAGTCTGTTTTTATTTGTCCACATAGATATTTGATTGAAGTTCACTTGTATCATTTTTACTAGTTCTTTTACTGACTTGTAAAACTTGATTATCAATATATTTCCAGCATTCATTATTAATTGAGGAGATGGAAGGTCTAAAGACATAGCTCTCAACTGTCCAGATTTTCACAGAATATCCAGATTTTTGATTCATATGTTTGGTCAGTTCTTCATAAAATTTGTGGTTTTCGGAAAAAAATCACAGAGGATTGAAGTCACTAAATAATGACATACATTTGAGTTTCAGAGTTCATATCCTTCAGAAAATGCATGTCAACATAACTCATGTTATTTTAGCAATGTTCTAAGTTAATAAGAACAATATTTTAAATCTGTCCTTATTTTGGGTCCTGGTCCCTCATTATTTTAGGCTTTGTCCAGATTTCTTGTGCTAAGAGGTTGAGAGGCATGTCTGAAGAACTATATAATTGATAAACTATGCAAAAATAGGGGACTAATATTGTCCTTTGTGGTACATCATAGTTAATTGTTCCTATCTTAGATACAGAACAGACTAGACTGACTTGGAAAAATTTAGTTCTGTTGTTATTTCTTAAGCCAGGTAACAGTGTTAGACCCCGAGTTAAACCTGACATGTTTTGTATGCAGGAGAGAATGCTCTACAGTTCTGAAGATTGTAGTCATGTATATGAATACACCAACTGTAATATATTCACTGTTTAGGTTGTTGGGTTAACACTTTGATATTCTTAGACTCATAAGTGTGAATCCTGGAGCTGCAGAATATGGGAAAATGTATGCAAACATATATTAACTCCAAGACTACTATTTCTTGGACTATTTCCTGTTCTCTGATGTATGGTTATTTCCGAGTTGGTATGCATTAGTTTAGGGGTTTAGGGGTACAGGGGGCTTCTCACCTGAAAAATCAACTATAAATGGAGAATAACTGTTGCCCTGCGTTTTTGTGCCTTTTTTTTAATTCTGGAACTTGCAGTTATGAGTCTCAGAATTAAAACATGGAGCCAGGTGTTGCAGATCTTAGTAATTATAGTTCCAGAGTAGTCCTGAGCATCATCCATTTGCCATCTGTGCAGGAGGCATAATTCACACTAATAATGCCACAGGTTGGCGGAATGCTGGGGTACACTGTTTGCCATAAAGCTTCAGTAACATTTTCATAAAAAATAGGTCGCTCATCCACCAAAAGCGTACCTCCCATAAAGAATCACCCTGAGCAAAAGTACTCCAAATATATCACTTTGTACAATAGCAGCAATAAAAATATTTTAGTGATAGGTGACTATTATCAGGCACACATCACTCACAAGGCTAGACAGGAAGAGGTTTATAGTGAGTTTTCATTCAGCATCGAGAACTTTGACATTACAAGGGTCCTAAGTACTACAATTCTTGACAAATATGACTATGCTATGGTAGAGATGGATGTGGTAGTAAATGACTTGAAACATAGATCCCAAAGGGACATGCAGAGATTAATGTCAGAACTTTCCAGGCATATTACAAATGCAAGTTAGACACTAGTCCTGAGTAGAATCCTTCCTTTCTCCTTGAATAATATCTAGATACAAAGAAAAGATAACTGGTTTCAATAATTGGTTAAATTGCTGGTGCCATTCCAGCAGGATCTAGTATATGTCAGCATGGGATGAGATGCTCAACAGTCTAGCTTGCTTTGCTAAGGATGGCCAGACCCTATTATTTCAGGGCATTTGCATACTGGCCAAAGCATTTCCATTTCCCTAGTACTTTAGGCAGAGCCCAGATGATGGATATTTTATGGTAACCGATATATCACCCCCAAATCAGATTGTATTATGGTGGCTCTCCTCAATGCCAGAAGTCTAAACAACAAATTGTCTGACCCTGAGGTATTTCTGCATTTGGAAAACATCCATATCTGAGTAGTTACTGAAACTTGATTTAAATTAAAAAAAGAAAAAGTGTGGCTATGTGGCTGGGGTCTATATTAGAAAATTAAAGTTTCACAACTTTGAATGTTCTAATCTCAACCCCTATTCAGCGAACGCTGAAAATAGTGAAGCTGCGGAACACTGAATTTATTCCTAGGGAAGGAATTCAGTTGGCAGTTCCTGTGGCTTCACTATGTTCAGCATTGTGGTGGAAAGTTACGGGTCAGGATCAGGTAAGTGTGCATTTGTGTGGACGTAAGGGTTAGGGCATGGGTTAGGTGAGTTAGGGTTAGGGCGTGGGTCAGGTAAATGTGCGATTGTGTGGACGTGATGGTTAGGGTGGGGTAGGTGAGTTAGGATTAGGGCGCTGGTGAGGTGAGTGCACGATAGTGATGGATCTTAGGGTTAGGGTTTGGGTTAAGGTAAGTGGATAGCCAGTGGTGTGTGTACAGTTTAGTGTAGGGTTAGATGTAGGATTTTAGGTGTATGTGTGTGGATTGCTGTTTGCTTGGTGTGTTTGTGTTATGTGTATGTGTGTCGGAACAGCAAATTTTTTCCCTGGGAAAAAAATTCACTGCTCTGCATGTTTGATATTCTCAGCATTTACTGAATAGGGGTCGATATTAGAACATTCGACATTTTAAAAAGTCAATGTTCTAAAATAGGCCCATGTGGCTGCAGCTATGTTGACTCATCAGAGAGATGTGCTTAATCTGTCTCCTTTTTCACACAAAACTTTGAGAAAATCACTTTCTGGGCTTTTAAGTGGAAGTACATTAACTTACACCAGACAGAAACTTCTGGAAATTAAGCAGTTAAATGTTTCATGCTACTGGCTAGACTCCCTGCAGTCAGTAGAGTTCTTGGGGTCTGCTACTCTCACAAAAGTATTGGAGGTATGTATTTTAACCCAGCATGACTTAAAGTGCCTAAAACATGAGACAGAAGGTTCTGGTACACTCAGGACATGACAGAAGGGGAAAAGATGCCAGAGAACCAGAAAAGGGGGCTACAGGGCTTGAATTGCTACAAAACTGGAAATTAATCTTCACAGGCCTGCTCTGCCTTCAATATTGCTATCAAATGCACATTCACTGGACAGTAAAATGGATGACCTGAGGCTGGTACTTAACAGCAAAAATAAGGTGAGAAATACCTGTTTATTTACGATTACTGAGACATGGCTGCATAACAAGATCAATGATAGTGCTGTTACCTTAGAAGGCTTCACACTCTTTTGTGCAAACAGATGTCAGCTTTTGTGTGAAAATGCCAAAGGAGTCTGCATCTATGTGAATGAAAGCTGGTATAAGAAGTGTGAGATTGTTCAGTCACTTTGCTCTGATAATATAAAGTTCCTGTCCTTAAAATACAGACCCTTTTATGTACCTAGAGAGCTAAATGGAATATATGTAACAATGGTATATATTTCACCCAGTGCAAACACCACTGAGGCCCTGAACAATCTTTATAACTCTATCTGTGAGCTGCAGAGAAAAAACTCAGACTTTGCACACGTAGTTGCTGATGGTTTTAATCAGGCAGATCTGAGAGATGTGCTACCCCACTACTATCAAGGGCTGCAAATGTTCTGGACAAGGCATATTCCAACATCAAAGGTGCCTACATAACAATACAACAACCTAACATAGGAAGCTCTGACTATCTTACAATCATGCTTCAACCAATCAACAGGTAAGCAGATCAGGGTCTGGCATTCGGGGGCTTTGGAATGTGTCCAAGACTGCTTTGATAGTACTGGTGGGACATTTTCAAAGAGGCAGCTTCATCAGATGAGCAGGAGAACATAAATGATTACATGGAAGCAGTAATAGCTTACATCACTAAGTGTGGTGATGATGTATCTGACATCAAAAGCATCACAATAAGAGTAAACCAGAGCAAACCAAAAGCTGTGGCTCAACAACAAATCTGTGATCTCCTGAAGGCAAGAAATGCAGCATTTAGGGCCAAGGACAAGAAGGGTCTCAGCGAAGGTAGAGTAAACCTAAAAGGGGCAGTAAAGAGGCCAAGAGGGAATGCGGAAAGAAATTACAAAGTCAGTCTGCAGACATGAAGGACACCAGGAGTCTCTGGCAAGGGATACAACAAATTACTGACTATAAAACTGACTCATCTCAGTGTGAAGGCAACACTGAATATTGAATTCCTGGACAGGTTGAACTCCTTCTTTGGCAGATGTGAAGAAAAGAACAACGTGGTTGTTACAAGGCTACCTATCAACCAGGAGGACGGGGTGCTCAGCCTTAACTCCAATAAACTGAGACCTCAGCTTAAGAAGGTGAACCCCAGGAAGATTGCTGGTCCTGATAAAATACTTGGCAAAGTACTTAAAGACTGTGTAGGCCAACTGATATTTTCAACACCTCCCTTGCTCTTGGTAAAGTTCCCTCTTGCTGTAAGGTGGTGATGAATAGCGTCCCTCTCCCCAATAAAGCTAATCCAGCCTGCCTGAATAACTACAGACTGGTTGCTCTAATTTCAAATGTCATGAAATGCTTTGAGAGGCTAGTTAAAAGGCATCTATCAATAAACCTTCTTTCTACCTTCAACCCTCTATAGTTCGCTTATTGGGCTAACAGATCCACTGCTGATGCTATTTCAATGGCACTCCACCTCTCACTCAATCATCTGGAGGGAAGAAACAACTACATCAGGCTGTTGTTTATTGACTTCAGCTTGGCATTCAGTACAGTGGTTCTAATACAGTTTATTGACAAGCTTGTACATCTTGGAGTTAGCAAGCTCATGTGCAACTACATCCTCGACCACAGAAAACATGTGCAGGCAACAACACACCAGGATGCATAATACTCAACACCGGTGTTCTTCAAGGTTGTTTACTAAGCCTTCTGTTGTTCATCATCCTCACCAATGACTGTGCTGCAAAATACACCAATCACATCATTAAGTTTGCAGATGATACTACGATTGTTGGCCTCATCAAAGGGGAGGATGAAACAGCATACAAAGACAAGGTCTATTCATTGATTGACTGGTGTACTAACAACCTTGACCTGAATGTCAGTAAAACAAAATAAATCATTATAGAATTCAGGAAAAGGTCAGCAGCATACTCACCACTCATGATAAATGGTGAGAAGGTGGAAAGGGTCAAATCTACAAAGTTTTTGGTGGTGCACATTTTGGAGCACCTCTCTTCGACTGTGAACAGTGAATAGTTGGTCAAAAAAGCACACCAGCGTCTACACTTTTTCAGAAAGCTCAAAAAAGCTATATTCGTCTCACCACATTCTACAGAGGAGCAATTGAGGGCATTCTAACCAGTATCTTCACAGTTTTGTTTGGGAACAGTACAATAGCAGAAAGAAAGAAGGTACAGAGAGTGATATGAGTTGCCGAAAAAAATCATAGACACCAACTTACCATCAATCCAGGATCTCTTCACAGCAAGAGGTAATAAATGTGCATCCAAAATAATTTGTGACTCCTCTCACCCTGCACATGGCTGGTTTCGACAACTGTCTTAGGGCAAGAGATATCTGAGTAAATGCTGCAGGACTACCAGATACTTAAACAGCTTCCACCCAACAGTGTTGAGACTTATAAACTCTGATACCAGCCACCGATTATTTAGTCAGTATTTATTCACATATGTAGCTCAGCTTAAAAGTGTGTAATATCTTTTTTTTTATTCTTTGATGTAGCAATACATTTTCTTATTCATGTGCAATTGCCTGCTGTTTGTCTGAAGCAGATGAACAAAGGAGGAAAATTTTAACATGTGCAGTCCAACTCTGTCATGCTGTTATGTACAGTATTCTTCTTATGACTGTCTGGGGGGGTTGTGTGTTTTTTCTGTTATGATTGGTTTATTTATCCTTCTGTGAGTCTTGTATTGTATATATTTTTTAAATTGAAATGTTATACTGTTGTTCTTGTTATCCTTGTGAGCTGATACTCTGAATTTCATTTAAGCTGCACTTGTGTAGTCCTAAATGACAATAAAGTTTTACTTTGACTTTGACTTTAAATGTAAAGAGGACACTTCCTTTCTACCAGGGTTTTTTTCACATTCATGCTTTCAGGCCCAATGGCTACTGTGGTGGAGTCTCCATATTTGTTAGAGAATACTACCTCCAGGCAGATCCCTATGGACTCACAAACTGAACTCACTGAATTACAGATCACTGAACATAGTATTAATTATGAATTGATAAATTGTTACAGAACATTGCCTTTATTTCCAGATGGCCAGAACAGATTCTTCAGTGATCTAAATGATTTCCCTATTAATAAAAACAACCTTATTTTGAGTGAGGCTAACTGCCCTTCAATAAACTGGGACACGTACCTCCAATGTAGTATATGCCCAAAACTTCCCACACTTAAATAAAGATTCCTTGCAATCGCTGGAAAATAAACTTATCAAAGGGCATTGCATTCTTGACCTGATTCTTTGCAATATGTGTCTTTTTTATTTTATTTATTTATTTAACATTTGTTGACCGGGAAAGTCCGACTAGGTTCCACAGATCCTGTTTTCAGCGGAGGCCCGGGGAGAAATGCTCCAGACGCATGTCTTTAGAATGTGGGAGGAAACCGGAGTACCCGGAGGTAACCCACGCGAACGCAGGGAGAACATGCAAACTCCACACAGAAGGCACCCCGGCTGAGATTCGAACCAGAGAACCTCTTGCTGTGAGGCGACAGCATTAACCGCTGCACCACTGCACCGCCTTTTGGCATTACTCCCCTAGTATCTCCTTCCCCAGTGAAATATAACAATAAAATTGTGACTTTCTCTTAAGCTCTCCAAAGCTCCTACAGCAAATCCAAGTGAATTTTAAGGACTGCAAATATGATAGTCTTAGACTATGTGACAAAATATCAGTTTCACTTATGACTGCACCAAACCTGACCATAATACAGCAGCAAGCTTGACTAAGGAATTCTAAACTCATTACGAAAAAGCACAGAACTACTAGTCCCTACCACCGCCAACTACAATGTGAAATTTGAAAAAAAAAAAACATTGTGGTTGTCCATGCCATAAATAAACTAAACAACAAAAGAAACAGTTTAAATTATTTAGTAAACCCAAAACACATCTCTTCAAGGATAATATCAAAAGCCAAAAAAAGAAAATAGAAGAAAAAAGAACATTATCAGATCCACTAAAGGACCTCTTGAACTTAGGCAGAAATCTGAAGCCAATGATCATTTTAATTCTTCTTTAGGAAACTTAAAAAATACTCTGTGTTGCTAAGAAGTTATACATAATAGGGTGGATCCTATTCTGACCCAAATGATATCACCAACATCCTTTTGAACAATTTTAATGCCAGCTTCAGCCACAAGACTTCTATTCAAAGCCCTGAAATATCTAAAGTCCTTCGTCCCCTAGTTATCTCTAAAGATCATTTACTAAAAGTGTTAACAAAGGCCAAAGCACTTCCTCCATGAGGCTTGATAATATACCGGGTTCCCTAATTAAAAGTGTTTAAAATTCCCTTGCAGACATACACCTGAAACTCTTTAACTTAAGTTTAGCTAATGGTTTTGTCCCTGATCTACAAAGCCATGGAATATATTATAACTGGCCTCATATATTGTGATATCAGGAATTCTGTTAGACTTGACCCCCCCCCCACCCCCAGCAGTCTG
The DNA here is from genome assembly GCF_019279795.1 of Protopterus annectens. Classification (NCBI taxonomy): domain Eukaryota; kingdom Metazoa; phylum Chordata; order Ceratodontiformes; family Protopteridae; genus Protopterus; species Protopterus annectens. The sequence goes on from NC_056739.1 coordinate 273,410,031, forward strand.
GTTTTGTGAATAATAGGTTTTGTCTATTTAATGTGGTAAGTTTCTTTGCAAGGCTAGCCTTTTTAGGTGTAGATTGTGGCCATGCAATGCATGCAGCATATCTTGACATGATTAAGGCCTTTGACATGATTCCCTAATGTGTCATCATTCCAAAGTTAAATGCTTTAAAAATTGACCCATATGCTCAAACAGGCATACATCTTATGAGAGGAACAACCATGCAGATGTACTACTATGCCTCTTTTACATGTGATAGATGTACAGTAGGGTACAGTAAAGAGCTACTGAAACAGACCACACTTACTTGTCCAAGATAACAATTACAGAGTGTAATGTCAGTGCTGTATATTCTGCATGATCATATGCTAGACCTGTGGATAATCGGGTCTATATTATATGTTCGAAGTCTGAAACCTTCGAATCTCATATGATCGACTCCTTATGAGCAAAGTTTTCAAACATCGAACATAAAATATAAACAAACTAAAAATAAAAAACCTACCTGAACGCTCTATGCAGGAGGGCAAGCCCTCTGCACCCCACACCCCTCACTACTTAAATATACCAACTCCGAGATCGTACTACTTTGAAGTGAAGGGAAATATTCCCTATGGTGATCTGCATTGAAATGTTCAATGTTTGAAAACTTCGCTTATATGATGCTGATCATATGAGATTCAAAGTTTTCAAACTTCAAACTTATAATATAGACCAGGATAATCGATATGGATGGGTAGTTTTTTTTACTGTTCTTTCCCAGTGAGAGTGTGTCTCTAAGCTTTCTCTGCATAAAATCCTACAAGATGACAGCCATTCTGTCCAGCACATCAGAAATCTCTAATGGTTTACATAAAAAGCCATGGCTAACTTAAACTAACTATTGCAGCTATTTTGCAAGATTCTACACTGAAAGAAGCTAGTAATAAGCAGGAAGACAAACATCAAGTTATACCAAATACCCTGGCAGTGCAACAACAGGAACTAGTTAGACAGATCTGTTCATTGGGGTGAGGTGCTTGTTTGTTTGTCCACTACAGTCTTAATCATATGTGGGACTTCATCCACTTTTTGAGTGACTTCAGAATTTGTGCAGTGCATGTTTTTGAACATACTGCATTTTCTTTTACCCACAGTCACTACATATCCATTCCACTTGGGGTATGCACACTTTATATGTTTAGTACTTTCATGCTTTTTAGGCTTCTGAGCACATATGATTAAGTGCAACTGCACCACACATAAATGGTTGCTGTATGTTTGTTGGTAGTGTTTGTTTCTGGCTCCATAATTCTGTTGTCCTTGGTTTTGTTAACAATTATTATTGCTTGTGTCTGCAGTCTGTCTGTTTCCATTTTGTTGCATTGCATATCATCTTGGCTTGTTTTCTGCATATGTGCTAATGGCAGGCTGTATTGCATTAATGCATACAGTTTTTGGCCTCATATCATTCTTGCCATTGTTGCCTTTTGGAACACATTCTTACTGTTTCCACGGCAACAGATTATCCCAGTTCCAAAGAGACATCAGTCTATACCTGTGTGCTCCTGATCTCCCATCTACAAGCTATAGCATCTCTGGTCCCATGTTAAGAGTTTTTAATCAAAACTAACATGGTTATACAGTTTTCAGCTCTGAAATTTGTACTTCTTAGTACTAAGACAAATATGTTGCAGTGACCTAATGTGGGAAAAATACATGCAATTTTTTTAGCACTCGGCTGCCATATTAGTACCCAGGTCCTGGTCATATCCCTGTCATGAGTTTCAAGAACAGCAGTGTGTATCTTGGAGTATATATTGGCTAATCAAACACTCAGCTGGTTAAACCAAAGAAACACATGGTCCAAATGATCAACGTCAACAAATTGAAAATTCATCAAAGCAATACTTTACTAAATTTACAAGTGCCCCTGCAACCCCCCCCCCCCCAAAACTCTAGAACTATGTATATCAGCTCCAACACCCCACACCAACAAGGAAAGGAAGAACTCCTAATTACCAATGTACTGGGATCTCATGCAGCAGCATACCTACATGTTCGATCAAAGAGGCCATAGCTGAGCTAACTCGCCCACCTGTGTGTTTAATCAATTGAATGTACATTCTTGTGCTGTGATCTCTAAATTGTTGGCTTCCTTACTAATTATTTGTTTAATTTTTCTCACCTTTGCATCTACTTCAGTACTGACTGCTACTAAACTAGAATACATATGTGTAAGGCATGCATGTACAAACATCAGGCATTGCCTCCTCAAACTAAACAGAGCTTATTTATCGATCCTGAAAGTAAAACATCTGGAACAGAGTTGCTTTGGGCAAGGCATTTATATGGCCAAGTGCGTTTATTTACATATACTGTGCCCAACTCTTTCCAAATTGTCTATATAACAGAGCAAACATTATACCCTTGATGAACACTTCAGGACTCCATACATTATGTATATAGCAATGTTATTACAGCTCATACATCTGTATGGTTCAAAATGTTTGACTCCATAAATTTCCTAGATCTCTGTATCTCAGGAGCATCCCTGGTTTTGTCTCAGAGGTTTATTCAGTCTTTCCTAACCTTTGTAATTTCTTGAAAAAAATCTGGGAGGTTTTATGGCAGCATTACATCAGGAGATTCTTTATTCTACTGAAAGTATAACACTTTACCTCTTGTTCTACATGCTCTGTTATTGTTTATCACATTGCTTAAAACGTGTCCCTTATTTATAATTTATATCCCTAATTTGTCTTGGTTCCCAGTTTCTTCTTGAAGGAGATATTATATCTCCCTCATACTCTACATCTGCAAGCCATGCATTGTACACCTGTTGTGAAATATACCAGAGGGAGTAAGCAGGCAGTATGGGAGGTGTGGCAGCATGTTCTGCATAAAGCATGTGACTTCACCAGGTTCGGGGATGGCTGGGAAAGCCATACAGCTGTTAATGTTGCTAGAATGGTATTACCATGTGAACACAGTTGTCTTAACAAATGTCCTCTGTGGCTTTTGATTAATGACAGAAGTCACTTTAAGGGGTGCTATTTAGCCTGTATGTTCTGTGGCTGGCTAGACTGTGCTTTTATGTTTTCCATTGAGAGTGATTACCTTGGCTTCCAAATGAATTACCATGTGTGAACGCATCGCATCTAACTATTATTCAAACAATCTTTTTTATCTGACAAAATGAGAAAGCTGGCACTGGGTATAGTGGCTGCTGAGCCACCCCCTGACCTACCAGTTTGTATTACCTTACTCCAGGTTGTACACAGCTCACAAAAAGTTAAAACATCACTGAATGCAAAATAATGCTTTGATCAATATCATCTGTGAATTATTAGGTTTCTAATGGCTTCTGTGTTCAGGGGGTAGCAATGCCTCCTGTATGAGATTTTTCCACCTGTTATTGCTGGCATGCATCAAGTTTGGGATATATTCCACTGCTATGAACAGAGGAGGGTTAGTTCAATTTAAAGGATACAAGTTGCATTACACTTGCATTATAGCAGAAGGAGACAATACACTTGTCTGTTCTGCCATTTGAAGTGCATTTAATGTTCATCCCCTGCTCCATTAATACCTTTCCATTTCTTCTCCCTCCATTTGCCAAATACCCTTGAGTGCCTGTGTGAGCTACTTATCCATCACTTTATATAAACCACTTGGTAAAAAAAAAAGTACTTTTGTTCATCTAAAGAGTAGCTACTTCCTGCAACTAGTTATTTGTTCAAAGGTTCATAGGTTCATAGGCTGGTACTAGGCTATCGGCCCTAGGGCCTATACAAGCCTAGCCATAACAATTCTCTGGCTATTTCTTCCCATACTATTTACTTCCCTTGACCCCTGTCTGGCAGGGTGACTGACGTGATCCCCGGGGTGAATTTCCTTTCTCCCATCCAATCGTCAAGGTTCCTTTTGAAGAGGGCCAAAGAGGCGCTCTGCTTGACATGTATGGGCAGTCTATTCCAATAGTCTGGGGAGTCTCTGGGTCAGGAACCTATCCCTCCAGCATGTTTTGTTTATTGTGATGACAAGATTTAGATCCCTGGAGTGTGTGGCTCTGAAGGATTGGGATTTCTTTAAGTGTAGCATGTCCAACAGCTCTGGGTTGGACATGGCCTTGTATGTTAAGCAGAGATTGCCTCTGAGTAGACAATATGCGATAAGAGTATAGCTGGAGTTTTTTAAGGTGGTCAGCATAGGGCATCTGCTTTAGGCCTGTGATGCTTTTAGTGAGGTATTTCTGCGGCCTTCCAGTTGTTGCAGATGTCTTGAGAGGTACATACCAAATGGGGCATTGTATTCTATAATGGGTCTAATGAGGGATGAGTACAGTAGGACAATGACCTCCTTTTTTCTGGATTAAAAGCCCTTAGTGATGAGGTGTGCCACATAGAAGGATTTTCTGACTGTTGTGGCAATGTGGTTATCGAAGGTGAGACCACTGTCCACCTCTGTCCATAAGTCTCTTATCACACTTTCGGTGTTTAGTGTACTGCAACCTATGTGGTAATTTACGGGTACATGTTTTTTCCCAAAGGGGATAGCTATACATTTCTTGGGATTGAGCTTGAGCCCATGGCTCTGGAACCAAGCATCTGTTTCTGTAAGGCCCTTTTGTAGAGTATCCACATCATTTGGGGATTCAATAATGGCTCCCAGTTTGCAGTCATCTGCGAACTTTGTTAGCCAGAGTCCCTTACTGTTGGCCTGTACTTCTGAGAAGTAGATGCCAAACAAGAGCGGTCCCAGGACTGAACGCTGAGGTACTCCACTTGTCACATGTCTGGAGCTGGATTTGGAGTCAGGTACTTTTACAGTGTGGGTTCTGTCAGTAAGCCAGTTGGCAACCCATCAAGTGATGCAGGGATTAATGCCCAGCTTAGTAAGTCTATCTATGATTCCGGAGTGGGGGATGATTCCAAAGGCCTTGAGAAGGTCCAGATATGCTGTGTGGACTGCCTTACCCTCGTCCACGGCTCTGGACACTGATTCAAAGAAGTCAATCAGGTTCAGGAGACAAGATCAGCCCTTCTCAAGCCCAGACTGGGTGGGATCCAGTGTTTGAAGGTTACCAATGTCTTTGTTTATAAGTTCCATGACAATATGTTCCATGGCCTTCCAGATCAGGCTCGTCAGACTGATGAGGCGGTAGTTCCCAGGATCCAAGGTGGATCCCCCCTTGTGGAGTGGGATAACTGTAGCTGTGTGCCACTCAGTGGGTATGAAGCCTAAGGTGAGGCTATGATTAACCATGACACTTAGGTGAGGTGCCAGTTCATTTTGTAGTTCATGTAATACACAGCCCAGGATGTCATCTGGTCCCATGGATGCTGTATTCTTAGCTTTGGAGAGTCTGTTTTTTACCTGTGTGGTTGTTATTACCAGCATTTGGCAATATTCCAGTATTGAGATGGGCCGTTTAGGAGGTGAGAGGGGGGTGAAGCTGGCACTGAATTGATCTGCCAGGATATTGGCAATATCCTTGGGATCAGTATATTTAATGCCATTCTGTTGTAGCTCAGAGCAGATCTGAGCATTGCCATTTAGATTCTTGACATAGTTATAGAATGCTTTCTGGTTGTCTGGAATCTTTGGCAATTCTGTTTTCATAACTAGCTTTGGAGGATTTTATGAGGGTCTCAGCTTCTTACTGAGGCTGGTAAGGGAGTTTTTTTGCATCCTGGGATTTTTCTCTTTTTTGCAACAGTTTCTTCCTTTTGTTGTAAAGTTTGTTTATGGCAGGGGACCACCAGATTGGCTTCCTTTTTTTGGAGGAGAGCATCTTGGTTCTATTTGGAATGGCACAATTCATGCATGAGTGGATGTGCTCATACACTGCCTTAGTGTAGGATTCAGCAGTCGAACTTTCAGTTCCAGTCTGCATGTGTGTCATGAAGTTTGTCACTTCTGACTTGAGTAGCATAAAGTTGGCTTTGGAGAAGTTTTTTATGGAGGTTTCCTTACTGGGGGGTGGGGGTGGGATGTGGATGTTAAGGGTGATTAGAGTATGGTCAGACCTGACCAATGAGGGGGTGACCATTGGTGTGGAGCATCAATTTCCCATGTTGGTAATGACCAGGTCTAGGATATTGGAGCCCCTGGTGGAACTATGGATTAGTTGATCCAGGGCATTGGAATTTATGAATTCTAAGAACCGTTGGGCAAAGGTGTTGGTACACGAGTAGTTTTCCTAGTTAATGGCAGGGTAGTTCAAATCACCCAGTATTAGGGTGTTTGGTTGTATCATAATATTTTCAAGTAAGTTTAGAAAGGTGTAGTGAGAATCTTGTGGCATGGTGGGGGATCTGTAGCAAGCTAAAATTTGGATTGCAGTCTTACCTAGTGTTATTTGCACCTGGAAAATTTCAGTTGCATTGTGTTGGGCAACTTGCCTGGTGGTGTGAATATCCTTGGTGATTATGGACACTCCTCCACCTTTAGTGTTTTGGTCCTGGTTTGGTGGCCGAAAAGTGTGGTAAGAGTTGTTGCCTGGTATTGCAGGGGTGCTCTCTGGAGCCTTGAACCAGGTCTCACTTACTGCACAGATATGGATGTTCTCCATTTTTAAAAATGCCTTGAGAGAGTGCATTTTGAGGTTTAGACTTCTAGCATTGAATAGCATTACCTTCAGAATTTGCATGCTTGTACCTGTTACGGTGGTGGTTTTGTCCTTTGAACGTTGCCTAAAAAAGGCACTATAGGGGTGGCAAGAGCCTTAGCCAGTAACCTGAATCCCAGGGGCGACAGGTGCAGACCATCTCTGGCAAAGCATTGTGGTCTGTCGATCATGTCATCCCAGGCAGACAGATACTGGATCCCCTTTGAATGACACCAGAAGCTTAGCCAATTGTTGAAGTCAATCATTTTGTCCTTATATTGTGGTATAATTCTGGGTGAAGGCAGGATGCTACTCAGGGCTAGGGTCATACCTGCCTGAGCCACATGATCTGAGAGCTCTTCCATGTTGCTTTTCATGTAGTCCAGGGAGGTACATCTCAAGTCATTCACTCCAACATGGACAATGACAGAGTCATATTTGTATTTGTTGTGGAGTGACTTGAGTGCATGCGTTATGTGGCGGATCCTGGCACCCGACAGGCAGCTGACTGTAATTTTCTCCTTGTTCAGCCTGGTGAGTGGGACATCAGTGTGCATGACTATAGAGTCACCTATGACTAAAGTGTTAGGTATGTTGTCTTGCCTTAGGGGCTATTGCTGGGTGGCACACTGGTGTTGTGAGCTATGTGACATTTTGGTTGTGATTGGTGTTTGTTTGCATTTCGGCTTTGGAGGTCCTTGTTGCTTGGGCAGGTTACAGTTAACGGCCTCTGCATATGTGGATTTAATGTTGCCATGTGTGGGTGTTGGTGGTGTGGGTTTAGAAGGGCTATGTGTTGCTTGAGGTGTAGTGCGGGTGTTAACCTTCTCCTCTTGACTGTCTAGCGCAATCTTGGGTGGAGAGAGCTTTGCTTCCAGTTTGGCTATTTAAGTGCATCTCTCACAGGTTGTAGTGTTGGGTGGTAGGAGGAGAGGGTTGTCTGTGTACATAAGGCAATTGCTGCATTGTCCCAGTATGCCCAGAATCACCAGGTGTACAGGAGAAATCACCGGAAGATGACCTTTGGACATGCCTGGTTTTGTGCTTTTTTTGTAAAGTGCAGGAGCTGTTTTCCCTTGCCTTAGCAAGGTACTTTGCAATTATAGGCTGTTTAGTGCCTATGATTAATTTATCCTTATTAACAAGGAGAGTTGAGTGCTTGTATCAGTTTAAGGCTTCCTAGTGCTTTCCAGCAGGTATTAGAGCAAGTGCTAGTCACAGGGATGCTTAAAGGTAAGATGAAAAAAAAAGGTTTATCCTAAACACTGCAGTGTGCACTAGATAAGTTAGATGTGAAAGTAGGTAACTTAAGTTTTACCTGTCTAAAAAGTTAAGTTTTAGTGGAGAGTCACTATTTTAAAACAGCAAGATAGATTGAAAGGGGGTGCCTCCTTCTTCCTGACCTCTCTCCTTCCTGCTCAGAATAATCCTTTCATAATTCCCTGACATGATCTTGTGCACCAATATCATGCCATTCCTGTCTGCTTTGGTCTCAGGTGAGAAGTACATAAACTAGTCTAGACTTTGGTTATATAGGTTCTCCTCCAGCCCATGGATCCTTCTGGTAGCTTTCCTCAGGATTCCCTTCAGCACTGGCATCTGATTCCATTCTCTGATCTGGTGCACTTCAACTCAAAACTGTGCAAACAAAAAAGTGAGCAAGCCAGGTCCATTCTTCACAATCTGTACCCCTCAACTTTAGGCAAACAAAAAGGTCTATTCAGAGAGATCTGGTGCTCGGATCTATATTAAAACAGTGAAGAGGTGTTTAATTGAACGCCTCTTCGCCAACACGTATAGAGCGAACACGCTAAAGTATGAATGCTCAGAACAGCAATTTCTTTCCCTGGAAAATATATTGCTTGGCCTTCCCCATGTGTTTTCCCCTTTCCCCACTGTAGTGCGATCTCGGAGTTGGTATACTTAGTTAGGGGGGTAGGGGGGACAGCCCCCCATGTTGTGGGTGTTGGGGGGCAGAGCCCCCCACATTGTAATGTTTGAAAGTGTGTGTTTATGTGTTAGTTTTACCGATTTCTTTCCCAGGGAAAGAAATCGGTGTTCTGAGCCTTCTCGCTTTAGTGTGTTCGCTCTATATGTGTTGGCGAAGAGGAGTTTGATTAAACTCCTCTTCGATGTTGTAATATAGACCCCTGATGCTCCTCATCTTCTCACATAAAGAACAAGAAGCAAGACAGGTCCATTTCTATGTTAGGAAGTTTCAGAACTAAAAGAAAACAACTATTTCTACTTTAAGATAAAAACTGTTGCAAACCATCTGTTACATTGGTAGCAAATAGCTTGCTACATCTTATACCACACACAAAGCACTAAAGAGATTCAGTCCTAACTGCAAAAGCAGTAGTAACACTCATTCCTGCACCTGTATTCTGGAATGCTAGGACAGCAATGAATGATGGTACTGCTCGAACAACTGATTAGAACCTGCTGAGCATGCCCTATAACACCTTGTGTTAGAGGTGTCTGCCATCTACATCCCACCCTAAACTATCCCTTAGTCCCTTTCCTTATATGGCCATCAGAAATGCACATTAGAGTTTTGGATTATGTCATAAAAAATATTATTATTTTTGAAACAGATTAAAAAAGTAATAGTTTGTTATGACATCTATATTGCTTTGTATGGTGCTGGTCTTATGCCATATAATGTATGGTTAGACTATATAGATTACATAGCTTATTGCCTGATCCTGTATTATAAATTTGTAAATTCTTAGGCTCCAGTATAGTGGTAACATGCCATTTACTAGTGGCTTAGGATCCATCTCCACAGATACTGTTATCTGAATATCAAATGCCAACAATACGAGTGTGATGCCCCACCACTGGCCCAGTAATCAAGGAGCCTCAATCCTTACCACTGGCAACAGTGGGGGATGTACACAGTGGGAGGATGACAAGTACACACACAGTAAAGTGCAATTTCCCTTAAGAGCAAAGAGACCACAGTCAGTCTGGGGCTGTTTTCACTCTCTTTATCCAGATTCCCAGTAAGAATACCCACTAGCACAGCTATATGGTTGAGATCTCAACTGAGTGGCTAAGCCAAGACCTCCAGCACCTTCTCTGTCCAACCAGTGCTTCGTGTTCCTGCCAAAGTAGCTGACGCAAAACACACTTTGAGATTTAATTTACATAAACACACACACACACCTGGGAAAGGGTGGCACAGATTTTACTAGCTATGCCCTCTTTTGCCCAGCCTATAAGGTAGTTATTACTGCCACTTGCCAACTCTTTATCAGCTATTTTAAGGCCCTTAGCAAAGGGTGTCCAATCTTACTGTGTAATGTTATTATTAATCCAAATGGTAATTTGACCAAGAGCAAGGCTATTAGAAGTGGCCTGCATAGTGTCACCAAATAAATATGCAAGTACTCTAAGTGCTTAAATATCTCTAGACAGAGAAGCCACAATTGAAAGGTTTAAATATATTTAATAATAAATAAAAGAACACGAAAATACTCTGTAAACAATCACAGTTACTTCAGAGTTCAAAATCACAGGAAATATTTAAAACATCATTGCAGCACAGTCTTAAATAAACAAAGAAAATATCTAAGCTATAGTTCACTATATTCCTAACTGTATCTAAGAGAAATTACTGTAACCTAGTTAACTTACTTCCAGAGCCAGGCAAGACAGATGTAGTGAGTGGGTTTTCCAGCTGATGCTGTCAGGTCAACGACAAAATACAAAATGCACAGTTTCTCTCTCAGAGAGTTCTTAAATTAATATCTCAAATATTGCTGCTAGGATACTTGCAGCATGACATCACTTCTTGTCATCTGACTAATCCCAGGTGAAACTCATTGATGCAGCTGTAGCATTTAGCATCTATCTGCAAAAGCACATAGACCTTAGATCTTTTGGCAAATGGTGGAAGTCGTAAAATAATTTACATTCCTCCAAATTTAAAGACCGTACAAAAACAAGTCTAGTTCTAGACATTATGTCTGCTACTGCACTGAAACTGAAAGATAACATATCTTTTGTTTATGGCCCAGCTATAAAGTAACTCAACATCAACCATTCTTCTGAAGTTTCAGTTTCTCCTGTTAAAATGCATACATCTAAATAGTTACATTAGTATATAAAAATATCTCTTCAGCACACGTCTATACAATATGACATACAGTTCTAATACATTTGTAACACAGGCGTATGAATTATGTTGCTATTCACAAATGACACACAACCCCTTACAAAATCCAGCTAGCTGGGCTGGCAGTATCTCCTTCTGTCACACTTCTATATAAATCATATTAATATTTGCAAATGACATATTATTATTTACAAAATTCCAGATAGCTGGGCTGGCAGTAGCTCCTTTTGTTACATCCCCCTTCAACCCCCCCCCCTGAAGACTCAAGCTAGTTTTTCATGTAACCCTTGAGAAACACTGCTTGAGATGATGAGCCTGTCTGGGAATACAATACCCCACACCCTGTCTTGAGATCCCATCTGCTTCAGCATTGCTAACCACACTGCAGTGCTGCACTGTCATATCATATGCCTGCAACCCTAGGCTCCACCATATTAATTTGCGATTTGGCTGGCTGGCTCCCTGTAGCCATAGATCCCACTCAGACTCCTCCTGCCTTGTACTGCAAATAATTAGCACCAGGGACTCCTTATCATGGTAAGGTTTCATCATGTTAACATGGTACAGCTTGTACCCCTGCCTCCTGCCTAGCAGTTCTACCATGCAGTTAACATCAGTGGTTACTTACCTCTTTGAAGGGTCTGTCCCAAGCTGCTTGCAGCTTGTTGTGTATGACAGGAATGAGAATCATTACCTGCTGCCCTACAGCATACTCTCTAGCTCAAGCTTCCTGTCATATCAGACCTTTTTCTGCTGTTGGGCTTCTGCCAGGTTCTCCTGGGCCAAGCCCATGAGCTCCCTGAGTCTTGCCCTGAGGTTTAGGACATATGCCAAGACAGACTTCTTTTGGGTTTCACAGTCACCCTCCCACTCATCTCAAATCAAATCTAGAGGTCCCCTCATCCTATGCTCATACAGCAACACAAAGGGTGAAAAACATGTGGATTCCAGGAGTGCCTCTGTGTTACCAAAGAATATATGGGGCAAATATTTTTCCCACTCCCTCTTAAACTGGTGTACAAATGCCAGTAGCATGGTCTTGAGTGTAGAGATTAACCTCTCAACAAGACCATTAGTTTGGGGATGGTAGTGGGTGGTCTTTAGGTGCTTCACCCCACAGTGCTTCCCCGACAAGCCAGCAGGTCTGACATGAAATTGGCGCCTCTGTCAGTCAGTATTTCTTTTGGAAAACTTACCCTGCTGAAAATCTCTAACAAAGCTTTTGCCAACTTTTCTACCTCAAAGGAGGACAGAGCCACTGCCTCGGGGTATCTGGTAGCATAATCTACTACCACTAGGATATCATTTTTCCCGGTGGAACTGGGGGTACTCAAAGGCCCCACAATATCCATAGTTACCCTCTGAAATGGGTCCTCAATCACAGGCAAAGGCATCAAAAGAGCCTTGAACTTGTTCCTTGCCTTGCCTTCCTTTTGGCACTGCTCACTGGTCCTGCAGTGCCCTGTTACATCTCTGGAAATTCCAGGCCAATAAAACTTCTGCATAATATGTCTCTTGGTATGCTTTATGCCCATATGACCTGCAAAGGGAATGTCATGGGCTATGGCTAAAAGTGGCAGATGGTAGGCTCTGGACACTACCAATTGTTGTATTCTCTCACCATCTTGTCCTCCATCAGGGGTCCACTCTCTATATAGTAACCCTTTGTCCCAGTATACAGATTTCCCCTTCCCTTGAGAATCAGGTGCCTCACTGGCTACATCCCTCAGGCCTTGTAATGTAGAGTCTGAGAGCTGAGTCTGTCTCAACTCTCTCTTTGTAATCCTTCCCAGTTCCCCTTCTACAGGAAGTCTGGCATCATCTGGTAGTGGTGTCTCACTGTCAGCCTGGGGTACTGCTATTCACCTCTGCCCTTGCAGTCACTCTGTCCAAGTGAACATCAGTACCCACAAGCAGCTGTGGCTCACCTTCAGTCTCACTGCTACAGGGTAGCTCCCTCCCTGAAGTAACCGCCACACTAGTCCTGGCTTCAAGTCTGCAGTCTGTCTGGGACCCCCGAGGCTACCAGACCCACATGCTTGTCTCTAAGCCTGACTGCATGTCACTGCATGCACACAAGGTATTGCATTATCAATATCATTCCCTATCAGGACATCTACAGGGATATCCTCAAACACAGCTACTTGCTGGCTTCCTTTTCCACCCTCCCAGTCAAGGTGAACCCTAGCCAAAGGTATTTGGAATAGGGTCCCTCCTAAAGCTCTGACTGGAGTAGATTGCCAAAAGCAAGTAGTGCTCCTCTTTAACCATTGCAGGCTTCACAATGGTTAGGTCAGAGGCTGTGTCTCTCCTAGCAGTGGACTGTTTCCCATTTACTAAGATAGGATATAACCTCTTGTGGTAATGTGGTACCCTTGTCTGCAGACAGCTCACTGATGGCATTCTGTCATTCCCACTTCCTGGGTTTCCCACCTTTTGTTCTCCACCTTGCCAATATGGACTTCTGTATGCTACATGGTCCCACTGGTTGCATTTAAAACATTTAACCCTTGGTCCTGGATATGTACCTGGACTAGTGGCTTCCCTTGCTACTGGAAGACTGTGTTGGGGCGGTCAAGGCTGCCCACCATAGATTCCCTTAGACTCATGAGCAGCACTGGGTATCCCTTTCCTGTGTAGTGATGCCCTGCTTGCTAGGTATAGGTCACCCTTTTTCACCAACTTATCTGCGGTATTGCATTGCCTATATACCAACCAGATTTTCATGTCCTCAGGCAAAGTGCTTAGGGCTTGTTCCCTCACCAAAAAGCCTGATAGCCATTCAAAAGTTATGACCTGATGGTGATGTTTTACAATGGTAACCCCCCGGCCATTTTGCCCAGGAATGGGTGTGGCCATAGTGACTGACATGCCTAATGGCTGTGATGTCGCATGTTAATGATGCATGATTAACATGTACTGCAAATTTGCCTGTGACATCATGAATATTCATTGTACAAAGTAGTTTAAACTCTTCTTCAAAGCAGTGCGATCTCGGAGTTGATATATTTCTATTTTCTATTTATAATTTTTTTATTTATATACATGTGCCTGCAAAACGTGCATGGAAAAATGTTATTTGAGAGTTAGACTATCAGCTCGTCAGAAAACCATGTGCTTGCAAACAGTATGTGTAGGATATCTGCATGTTTTGTCAAAACAGATTACACAAAGTTTGTAAATGTCAGTCTATTAAAATCTACAAAACTTCAGAATAAAGCATTAGATACTACAATATGAAAGTAAACGTGGATTCAAGGCTATTTATTTCACATGACAGATACAAGGTCTGATACCGTAGTTCACAAATGGGTGGGTTAAGAAAATAAAACAAAGCCCTAAACTTCTCCTTTGATTTTAAAGGTTTATTCTCCCCACAACCATAAACTACAGGGAGGAAATCCTTCATCTGTTGGATAGTCACAGACTGCACAGGTACAATTATTGCATGATAAAAAAAAAATTCAGGCAGACAGAAAAGCTGTTAGTGGCTTTCAGCACAGGAAAATAAGGTGAACTGTTTTCAAAGTAAACTATCTACAAAATGCAGTGTTGTATTTTGTTTCATTACAGGGAACATGGGAGACAATACAAGGACACATTTAGAGCACACATCCCCAGCCAACCTCTGTCTGCTGCTTTATCATCATGTCTTGGCTCTGAAGTATTTCTGAGGCAGCTATGTGATCTTCCATCCATCCATTCATTCTCTAAACATTACAAACCAGATCTTCAGTCTAGGAACTGAGCAGGATTTCAGTCACAATCTTACAAATGCTCCTCTAGAGGAACTGATGTGATAGCTGTCAGTCTGTCATGTTCATTCCTGATATAGGTCTGGGGAGTTGCTCCATCTCAGAAATCCTACAGCAGCAGTGATCTGTATGAAGACCACAGCAGAGTGGTATGAGAACAAGTTTAAGAACCATGTAGCTAGACATACTATGGGTAATGACTGTTTTCCTTTTGCAAACTCCGCATACTTTACTGTGATGATTGTTCTTCATTTTTAGTGACAAGAATGCTTTTGGTTTTGTCCCGGTTAGTAGGAAAAATACAACATTTTTCCCTTTGAATGTTTACTGATATGCCGGAAATATCGGATGAAGATTCATGATGACTGCCAAACCGTCTTCATGTTTATTCAAGTATAGTAAAAAAAAATGGCCATGTGCAGACTGTTAGGTAGGGTTTGGGTAGGCCTTGCTATTGTGCATGGGGGGGGGGGGGTACTGTTGTAAAACAATGCCGACCTGACACCCACTCACCCACCTATGAAAATAAGTGCTTAATTCACCAATATATTCGCACATACCTTCATCTCCCTTGTGTCTATGTTCATGAAACTTTTTTCTATAAGTTTCAGGTGTTGACTTAAAACACTCTAACAGACAATTTTTAACAGTATTATAATTTAAGCAATCAGTATCAGACAATTTAGAAATAGCAGTTACAACTTTACTATGGAGTAAGGGGGTCAAGAACTGTACACACAGCCCTTGGTCAACATTATACTGTTTACATACCCTTTCAAACATATGAATGAAACTATCAAAATTATCCCTGTCTGTAAATTGTAGAAGAAATTTACTGACCTTTGTGATTTCTGGGGTTCGGTTACTCCCTTCCCCATTACCACTATGACCCTAGCGAAGAGTCAGCATCTCCTTCTTATGTGTCCTCTGCCTCTCATTTTCCTCAGCTGCCAGATGTCAGTTTCTCATTTTCCTCAGGCTTCAGACATCTCAGCTTCTCTGCTGATTCTGTTTTCAAGTGTTTGGCCTCCAGTTCAAGTCCCAGACAGATTTTTAAGTCCTCTGTGGAAAGGTCGAACTGTCCATTTTCTGAGAGTTGTACCTCCCCAAGGCCAGTCTGATTGTCCTCCTGGTTGCTGATCTGTGATGCAGCTGTGACTAAGGCTACAGTCATCTCTACTTTAGTCAGGCTGGCATGCACCAGTCCTCTGTCTTGGCATATTTCAGTCAACTGACTTGTCAGCTTGCCATACTCCTCTGCTGACATCCTTGCCTGCTCTCCCTGACTAACTATGTAAGGCCTGAAAAGTACAAAAAGAAAAACTAGGTTTCTTCCCAAGGACAGCATAGTACTGCTGCTCTACTACATATTGCATAAACCAGGATTCACTCCTGTGCAAGACATCTAACGCCCTTGATCCTACTACCTGAAGCACATTTTCTCCTTTAAAAGTATAAAAAGAAAAACTAAGTTTTTTTCCCAAGGACAACTTATTACCGCTGCTCTACTACATGTAACCTTAAGTGGGATTTTAGAAATTGAACTACTGTGTTAGACACGTGTACTTTTTGTGCACCCCTGTTAGCGTGCACACTCACTCTCCATCTGGGACTACCTCACTCTTCCCCACTAGTTTTTCCCGCACCTCCTGCATGTCCACAGTAGATGGTAGCAAAGCTTCATTCTTTCCCCATGAGCAGAATCTGTCCCCATTAATAGTGCTTATCAGAAAAGTAATCCTTTAATTTGACCATAATCAGTAGACAACAGCTCTACCTAGCATTTACTAGGTTGGAATCTATTTCCACCCCTTATAATCATAAGACCCGATCCCCCTAGACAGAAAACAAAATTAAATTGGTGTTAATTGTCCTCTACCATTTCTCACCACTTACCTGCAATCACAGATAACTTTTCTACGTACCTCTGCCCGCTCCATTTGCCCTTCTCTGCTCCCCCAGCCCCAATTCCAACCCACCCCCACTACTCCTACTTTTATTTTAACCATTTCCCCATCCCCTCATCCATCAACCAATCAAAACTTTCCTTATACTACCCCTCCTCCTCTCACCTATACTAATTAAATACATCACTCTTACCCAATCCCCTCCCATTTCACAGCTCAGCCTTCCAACTACAAATCTTTATATACTAAACGACCTCACTTCTAGCCATGACCTCCTTAGTGTTGCTAACCTTCCACACTCCCCTTACCCTCTTACTACTCCTAATTCCATTATATCAGGCCAGCTCCTATTCCTCCAACCAACTTCCCCCCTCATTTCCTTCCCATAGTTCAACACTTAACCTCCTCCACCCTTACACAAACACTTACTTCTACTCCATCTCCTCCCTTCTGTTTCAGCCTAACCCACTTCACCTTTTTAATCTTAAAATTCTATCCACTACATCTAAGCATCATATTTCTAAACCAATACTGCACTATCCAGAACACTTAAAATCCAAACCAAAACCCTTAAAATTACCTTTCTTCAACATCCTCTTCTTAGCCGGAGACATTCAACCTAACCCTGGACCTAACCCCCCTACTAATAACAATAAACCTCTCCCTCCCTCTAACCATTCTGCCCCCCACAAAACCCTTAAACTATTCACAATCAGTGCCCAGAGTCTCAATAACAAAATATATTACTTTCAAGCATGGCTAAGCCACAACCAACCTGGCATTATTGTCATCTCTGAAACCTGGCGCAAACCCCACATCTCTGACTCCGAAAGCCTACCCTCTGGATTTCATGCTCTTAGATGTGACTGCTTAAACAGAAAAGGTGGTGGCATTGCCTTAATCTATTCCAATCTTCTCACCTTAATTCCTTTCCCAAATCCTATTCCACAATTCACTAACGCAGAACTAGTAGTAGGATTACTAAAAACCTCTGTATCATCACCCTTTATATCCCACCCGGAAATAACACCTCAGCCCTTGAAGACATACACCAATGGGCCTCAAATGAAATTAACTTTGAAACTTACATACTAGGTGATGTAAACATAGACTGGAATAAAATTAACAACCCCATACCTTCCGTATCTATTAATCTCTTGAACTTTACACAAGTAGCCCAATCTATTACCAGACCCAATAAAATAAATCCCCCAGATCCACTCTTGACTGGATCTTAGTCTCCCATCCAAATAAAATCACCAACACTGGCACCATCCCCGACTCTATTAGCGACCACCTCCCAGCCTTCATACACTGAGCAACCTCCTCCCCTCTGCATCAGCACCAGTACATACACACTCACAACCTTAGTAAATTCGACCCCAAAACTTTCTCAAACTCCCTCAAACAAATGAATTGGAACATTTAAAAAACCCTTCCACTCGACAAAGCCATAGACTATTTTAATTCCACCTTCCTAAATGCTCTAAACCACCTAGCGAACAAAAAGAATAAAACCAAACCTGCCCCTTGGCTAACTAAATCAACAAAACAAATTATGCATCAAAGAGACAAATCCTGGAAACTTTACCAAAAGAATAAACTCCCTGAAACCCTTCTCCAATACATACAGCTTTGCAACCTTGCAAAAAAAACAAATTATCAGAGACAAAAAATCTTACTACACTAAGCTCCAGTCCAACCAAACTAACAACCCTAGACATTTCTGGAACTCAGTAAACTCACTTCTCAACCCAGACACCAGAAGTAATCCCTGCCCTGACCCCAGTAAATCTGACCTTGAAATAGCCTCTCTATTTAACTCATTCTTTATCGAGTCATTATCAGATCTAGCCAAGACTTTCTCCATCGACAACCCCACCTCTCCGCATTCTCCCTCATCCAAGTCCCCCCCTGCCCACCAACTCTAATTCCCCCACCCATGTTTGAGCTCAAACTCGTCTCCACAACTACATAAAAATACTTCTCTCCAAGCTAAAACTCTACTCCAATGCTCATCCTTCCTTCCTCAAGTCCACTGCCAATGGATTCACATTCCCAATTAGCATCTTAATCAATAGATCCATACAAAAATCCTGTGTCCCCAAACTCTGGCAAACTACCTTTACTATTCCTCTTCATAAAGGAGGCAAAAACACTAATATTTCAAAATTTTGCTCTATTGCTCTCCTCTCCCCAATCTCTAAGATCCTAGAAAAATGTATCCACCTCCAACTTATGCCTTTTCTGACTCAAAACCAACTTTTTACTCCAACCCAACATGGCTTCCAACCAGGGCATAACACTATAACAGCTCTACTTTCCTTCTTAGAAACTGTCAATCAAACCCGAGATTCTGGGAACATAGTATCAACAGTTCTGCTAGATCTCTCCAAAGCATTCAATACTGTTTCCCATACCCATCTTCTGAGCCATCTTTCAAACCTGAATCTCTCCCAAAACACCATATCCTGGTTCTCAAGTTACCTGTCTGACAGATCTCAGGCTGTGAAATGGAGAAGAGGCACCTCACCTTTTCTACCCACCCCTATCGGTGTACCTCAGGGATCCATCCTCGGACATATGTGGTTCAATATCTTTATCAATAACTTTCACTCTGCTATTTCAAATGCTAAAGTCATACAATATGCAGACGATCCAACTTTAGTCTGCTCTGCCACTAACCTCCCTGAGCTTCTAACTAAGACCCAGACCACCTTCTCTACCACCGAAACCTGGATGCACCAAAACCACCTTTCTCTCAATGCAAACAAATCCAAAATACTACTATTCCCATCCTCAAAGTCCTTCTCTTATGATAAAACCTCCTTCCAAGTCTCCTATCAAAGTTGTTCCCTTCTCTAAATTACTCAGTGTAACTGTGGGCAAACACCTAAAGTTTGATATCCATATTCAGCAAAATATAACAAAAATGCACCAAAACTTGGCATGCTATACAAAAACAATCAATTCCTCTCCTCTTCTACTAGGCTTACACTCACATCTACTTACCTCCTTCCCTCCTTAATGTATGGTGCCCCCCTGCTAACCAACCTATCCTCCTCCATCACTTCCAAACTTGAAAATTGTTATAACAACATTTCCAAATTTGTCACCAAAGCGAAACATTCCACCCATCACCGTATTACCCTCCAATCTCTAAATTGGTTAGAACTCACCAATTATCTGGTTTACTTTCAACTCACCACTGCCCAAAGGCTAATATTCAACCCAACCAAATGCCCAGCACTGACAAACATCCTTCCCTCTTACACCCCAAATAGAACTCTCAAATGTGAACACCAAAATGTAATTATTGTCCACAAACCTAAAGGACCTGCTGGACAACTTCTCCTCTCTTTTTCACTAGCCAAGAAATGGATTCTCTCCCATCCTTACTAAGGACAATGCAGAGCACAGACAACTTCAAAACTCAACTCCATTCCTACTGCTCTTCTAAATGGAAATGTAACTGCTTTCTCCCTACCTAGATCTCTTATAGGTATAAGCCCTAGGGAGGGTACCCTCTTGTGGTTTCAAAGCTTCTTATAAGCATGTTTTATTCTATCAACTGCTAATTTGCATATATGTGGCTCAATGTAAATATTGTAAATAGCTTTCTCTTGATTGTGTGAATATTTTGTTAAAATATAGTTGTACTTTGCAATCCATATGATATTTTTGCTCTGTGTAAATATCGTGCACATTTTTTATTCATGATATGCATTTGTATTTGTAACATTTTCTACACATTTCTGTCATCTGTAACTGCATTCTGTGCTGGAGCTTTTCTCCCCTGGCCACCACTGAAAATGGGCTCCCTGGGCCCAGTGGACTTCCCTGGTAATCAAACTGGAAATAAATAAATAAATAAATAAACTAAGCTAACAAAAATTAAAACTATGGAGATATGAAACTGAATGTTCACTGTGTGGCTGACTGAGAGTACAAACACCTTCCTTAGTGACCACTGTTTACAGGCTGCAGGAATTCAATATCCACATCACTGAATCCTAATATGTGGATAATCCACCACGGTCAATCAATTAATATGTGATATGAATATCTCACCACTGCCCACAAATTAATATGTGATGCCCCATCACTGGCACAGTAATATCAAGGAGCCTCAATTGTCACCAATGGCAACAGTTGGAGATGTACACACTGGGAGAATGGGAAGTACACACACAATAAAGTGCAATTTCCCTTAAGAGCACACAGAGATCATAGTCAGTCTGATGCTGGTGTCTCCCTCTTTCTCCAGATCCCCAATAAGACCTCCCACTGGCACAGCTATAAGGTTGAAATCTCAGCTGAATGGCCAAGCCAAGAACTCCTACACCTTCTCTGTCCAACCAGTGCTTCTTGTCCCTGTCCAAGTAGCTGACACACACACACTTTGAGATCTGATTTATACACAAACACACACATGCTCCTGGGAAAGGCTGGCACAGATTTACTAGCTATGCCCCCTTTTGCCGTGACTATAAAGTAGTTATTACTGCCACCCACCAACTCTTTATCAGCTACTTTAAGGCACTTAGCAAAGGGTGTCCAATCTTACTGTGTAATGTTACTATTAATCCAAATGGTAGTTTGAGCAAGAGCAAGGCTAATAGCCTGCACAGTGTCACCAAATAGATATGCAAGTACTCTCAGAGCTTAAATATTTATAGACAGACCAGCCACAACTGAAATGTTTAAATATATTTAATACTAAATAATAGAAAAACAAGAAAATACCAAATAAACAGTCACAGTTACTTCAGAGTTTAAAATCACAGGAAATATTTAAAACAACATTGCAGCACAGTCTGAGCTATAGTTCACTATATTCCTAAGTGTATGTAATAGAAATTACTGTACCCTAATTAACTTACTTCCAGAGCCAGGCAAGACAGATGTGGTGAGTTGGTTTTCCAGGTGATGCTGTCAGGTCAAAGACAAAATACAAAATGCACAGTTTCTCTCTCAGAAAGTTCTTAAATTAATATCTCAAATATTGCTGCTGGGATACTTGCAGAATGATATAATCTGTTGTCATCTGACTATCTCGGGCAAAACCATTGTTGCAGTTGTAGCATTTAGCATCACCCTGTGAAAATGCATAGACCGTAGATCTTTTGGCAAATGGTGGAAGTTGTAAAATAATTTACATTCCTCCACATTTAAAGACCATACAAAAAACTTCTAGTTCTAGACATTATGTCTGCTAGTGCACTGAAACTGAAACATAGCATCTCTTTTGTTTATGGCCATCCATAAAGTAATTCAACCTCAACCATTGTTCTGAAGTTTCAGTCTCCCCTGTTAAAATGCATACATCTAAACAGTTACAATAGTATATAAAAATATCTCTTCAACACACATTTATACAATATGACATACAGTTCTAATACATTTGTAACACAGGCATATGAATCATGTTGCTATTCACAAATGACATACAACCACTTACAAAATTCCAGATAGCTGGACTGGCAGTATCTCTTTCTGTCACACATATATAAATCATATTAATATTCACAAATGACATATAATTATTTACAAAATTCCAGACAGCTGGGCTGGCAGTAGGTCCTTTTGTTACAACAAGCTAATTGTAGCTTTCCTGAATGTGTAATGAATCCTGTACTCAAACAGCTCTTGGCATAGTTTATTGAGCTAATACAGTGACAATGCTTATTGCCTTATATGCATGCTACTTTGGTTTAATTTCTCTAAGTTGTTTGGGTTTGTAATACCTTGACAGGAGTGCCTCCATTCCTTAATCAAAGTATAATTAAAGTTTATGAAATTAGTATTGCTTCAATGTTTGATGTTTGCCAAAAGTGCTCTTAGCAGTACCTGTGATGTACCCAGAACTAGCTCCTTCTGCAATTGATATGAAGTTGCATGTATTGGTAGCATACCTTAATGTTGTTATCTTTGGGCTTTTCCCAGTTGGGGGTCGCCACAGTGGAACTCCGGTCTGCTAATGATTGGCAGTAGATTTTCACAATGCCGAGTTGCCAGCTCAATGCCCAACCTTCAACGAAGGCATGCCCATTCACGCATGTCTTTCGGAACGCCACTCAACCCACAGGGAGGACATGCAGACTCCACACAGAAGGCACTCCCTGCACACTAGCTGAGAATCGAACGGGAGAACCTCTTGCTGTGAGGCAACAACGCTACCACTGCACCACCACGGATTGGTAGCATACCTTAATATGACTGAAAATTCTATTTTTATGAAGCCCATTGCTCCTACTACTACTATTGGAGTTCATAGGTTCATAGATGTTTACTAGGCTAACAACCACAAGGGACTTTTTAAGCCTAGCCATGCATCCCAAATCTCTGACAGGTTCTGATAACCTTGATAAGTATAAGCATGGGCTTTGGAGATGAACCATGTACAGGTTACCTGTGTCCATTAGAGACATAGGTGCCAAACCATTGATGAATTTCTGGTTTTCCATCTAATTGTCCAAGTTGCACTTGAATTGGGTTAGGGAGGAACTCTGCTTCACATGGATGGCCTGTTCCATAGATGGGGTAGTCTCTGGGATACATACTTGTCTCCCCAACAGGTCCTTTTTATATGACAGGCAAGATTTAAGTCTTTAGAATGGGTAATTCTGGTGCTGGTTGTTTTTGTGGATATGCAGGAGGTCCATCAGAGTGGGGTCTGTCAATGCCCTGTATGTCAGCCATAGATCTCCCCTCAAAAGCTTGTAGGAGATAGAATATAGGGATAGGGCCTTGAGGTGGTCTGCACAGGACATATTACTCACACCCTGTATTCTTTTAGTGAAGAACTTCTGTGGATGTTCCAGTTTGTTGGATATGCCTGGTTAGGTATATACCAAATGGGACTTTGTACTCAATGATGGGTCTGATGAATTCCAGATGTAGTGCAACAGTTACTTCTTTAGAGTTAGATGCCATACCTTTGTTTATAAGTTCTGCAACATAGAGTGATTTACTCACCACTGTAGACATGTGATGATCAAAGGCTAGATTACTATCTATGTGTGTCCCTAAGTCCCTGACTACTGGATAAACTGTAAGGGGTGTATTGTCAATATGATAGTTACCAGGGATGGAAGACTTCCCAAAGGATACTATTATGTGTTTCTTGGCATTTAGTTTTAGTCCATGGCTCAAATTTAGTCAGTCAGAGACCACTGACACTGGCCTTGACTTCTGAGAAGCAAATTTCAAAAAGGAGTGGTCCAAGGACTGATCCCAGAGGGACTCCAGTTGTGACTGGCCTCTTTGTAGAGGTGGACTCCCATATTCTAACTTCCTGGGTCCTGTCTGTGAGCCAGTTGGCTATCCACCGGGTGACATACGGGTTTGTACCTAACCTCTTGAGTTTGTTAACAATGCCCAAGTGGGATATTGTATCAAATGCATTGGCCAGGTCAAAGTAGGCAGTGTGAATAATTTTGCCCTCATCCATTGTTTTGGTGACCTTCTTAAAGAAGTCCACCAGGTTGAGTAGGCATGATCTGCCCTTGACGAATCCAAACTGGGTTGGGTCCAGTGTCTGGAGGTTTACTATTATCTCTATTGATCATCTCCATGATAATTCTTTCCATGGCTTTACATATAAGACTAGTGAGACCTATGAGTCTGTAGTTTCCAGGGTCTGTAGATGGTCTACCTTTGTGCAGAGGGATGACTGTTGCCTTTCTCCATTCATGAGACATGAAGCCTGTTTGGAGGCTACAGTTGAATAGTAATTCCCAAGGCCCTGATAGGTCATCTTTCATGCTATTTAGAAGGCATCCTGGTTAATTGTCTGGGCCCATTGATTCAGTGTTCTTGGCCTTAGAGAGAGCATTAAGGACTTGTTCCCTAGTGATAGTAGGGGGAGTTATATTTGATATTTCCTGAGGGAAGGTTGAGGAGGAGAGATAAACAATGTTGGAGCTGAATTTATCAGCCAGGAGGTTTGCTATATCTTCTGGCTCAGTATAGGTGGCTCCATTTACAATGAGCTTTGCACAAAATTGTGTATTGCCTTTGAGGTTGCGGACATAGCTAAATAATGCTTTGTGGTTGTCCTTGGCCTGAAAGGCCAAACTTATCTCAAATTTGGCTTTGGTAGACTTTATTTGTCCTCTGAGTGGTTTGTTTAGTTTGATGAGAGTGCTTTTATCCTGGTGGGTGCCGCACCTCTTAATTTTTGCCATGATTTTCTTCCTCCTGTTATACAGACAATTTATTTTGTGGTTCCACCAGGGTGGCTTGTTTTTTGAGTTAGTTCTGTACTTCTTCCCGGTGGTACAGCTACCTCTATGTAGCTATTAACATGCTTGTACAGGGTTTCTGTGAACAGTTCTGCATAGGCAGAAGTGTTCTCAGAGTTTATGGGGCTTGAAATTTAGCCAGGTTCACACTTAATAGCAGAAGGTTAGCCTTAGTATAGTTCCTGAATATTCCAGATTTAGCTGGGGGTCCAGGTTTTATTTTTACTTCAAAGGGGACCATTTTGTGGTCTGACCTTACCAAGGAAGGCATTACAGTAGGGGATGTGCAGCAGTCTCCCTTATTAGTGAGGACCAGAACCAGTATGGTTGCACCCCTGGTTGGTGTATTGACTATCTTGTCCAGGGAGTTTGTGTTTACAAAATCTAGGAATGTCTGTGCATGTACGTTTGGTGTCATATAGGATTCCCAGTTAATGGTGGGGTAATTAAAGTCATCCATGAATATGGTGTTTGGTTGGATGGTTAGTGTTTCTAATAAGATTAAATATATAGTATCAGTTTCCTGGATCTTAGAGGGAGACCTATAGCTTGCAAGGAAGTGGTATTGGATTTTACCTATGGAGATTTGAACATGGAACAGCTCAAGTGCATTGTCCTGTTTGGCAAGCCTTGAAGTATATCTATTTCTGATGTAAAGAGGGACACCTCCACTTTTAGTTCCTGCCTGTGAAGTAATTGGCCTAAATGTGTGGAAGTCATTATAACCTTGCACTGTTGGTGTGGTGTCAGTGGCTTTAAACCATGTCTCAGTGACCGCCCAGCCATCAGCATTCTCTAGGGTAAAGAGAGCTTCTAGGGAGTGGAGTTTTTTGTTTAGACTCCACTGTACATAGTTGTGTGAGTATCTGCAGTAGATGTGATGTGATGTGCATGACTATATAGTGGATGTGATGTGATGTGCATGACTATATAGTGGATGTGATGTGATGTGCATGACTATATAGTGGATGTGATGTGCATGACTATATCTGTCAGCGGCTTTGCACAAGTTTAAAATACTCCTCTTATTTATTTAAAAAGTTACTATAACAGGTTCTGCATCAGTATTCATTTCTGAAGAACAAGAGGTATGAGATTGTAATGCTTGGTATTAGCAACAGTAATTCTTAGTGACTTTCCAGAAAATTAAATAAGTAATGACGGATGAGGCAAAAATTATGAGGCAAATTTAGAAATGTTCTGCAAAATCAGGGACAGCTGAAAGCTACAATCATGACTACTGTGCTGTGAGCTGCTGATGTGCATGGCAAAGGCCAGGAAGCTGTTTCTCTGCTTTTAATTACACTGTTTCTCTCACTTATGAATGTAGGTCACAGTTCATCACTGTTCAGCATTTTGGATATCTGTGGATGCTTTCAAAAGGAGTTATGGCTTAACATTGTATGCCACTGATCATGTATATGTCACTGCATTTTCAGAGGGCACTGATCTGCATTTTAGCATCAGAAAGTTTATGCACACATATAACCATGGCCATGACTGATGTGCAGTTCTCCAAAGTTCTCCTCATACACTTTATCCATAAAGTATAAATCTGTGATAGCACACGAGTGTGGCAGCTTTCACCTTCTTTGGCTGAAGGCCTATCATATAGGTGTGAGTGACATGTAATGAACAGCAGAAAATAATTCAGTGGTCAGTAAAATGCTAATATCTCCCAGACTAGGACCCACACAATCCATTACAAGAATGTATGGGTCAAAAGAGTGTTTCAATAAATAAGAAAAGGACTGATTCAACAAAGAGTTATACCACGGCATAAGTGGCATGGGGATTAGGGGAATTATAGTATGTGAAAACTGCTAAATCAAAGTGAATGGAAATGAAAGGAGTAGAAATAGCAGAAGATAGAGTGGACAAATACAAATACATTTTTGCTATTCACTTTAATTCATCATTATACTGTTTAGTGCCTGCCCTATCTTCTACCACGAGAAAACTTCTTGACAATCTTGGGAGGTAGGTGTTGTGAAGCACAGCCTGGTAACATATAACATGTACAATATTTCTCTGTGATTACTTATGATGTACTCTCATCCCCCTGAAATACTAACCATGGTATTGTGTTTTAATTAATGTCAGAACAACGTGATACAGCTCGTGCCTTTATGGAGTTTCATATTACTAGTACATTTATGCTGTTAACAGCATGTAGCATTCAGCAATTACAAAAGTCAGAGTTTGCAGAAAGCTGATCTCAAATAATACCTTCCAACAGCATTTAAATATGAACTGCCTTTAGTATTTAATTCAATGAGAAGTTCAGACAGAGCAACAAAATCACTCATCCCAATTTGTTTGAAATGGCTTACATAGACTGTGCAGCTCTTCTTTAAAAGAAAATTAAACAATCTCAGTCAGATCAACAGGGTTAAGGAAAGTCAAAGTTGTTCAAGCAAAAACAAAGGTTAGCAGAAGAAGAGACCACCACCAAGAAGAATATCTTATGCCATCAAAGTGTACAGCCAATCTATGTTGGGCAATTGATGCTTTGTGCATGTATATTTCATGTCTAATCACTAAGCAATTCTCTATGAGATCATGGGAAGCACTTAATATACAAATTCATTCCATGGCATACATATAAATGATGACTAGTGTAACTAAACTTACACACACACACACACACACACACACACACACACACACACACACACACACACACACACACACACACACACACACATAATCGATGTTTGTATACAGACCAGACCGATGGAAGTAATAGCATGTAGCAGACACAAGTCTCCTTTTAGAACAGGGCTCAGAGAACACATGGTTGATTTGTCCTGATCATTATAATCTTGCTTTGCCAGACTGAGTGTTATTATTCCGTGAAAGAAGCAAATACCTGAAATTTTATGCAGCTTAGCATCGTCATCATATGCTACTAATGTGCACAGTCCACTTTTATTTTCTCTCACTTTCATCCCTAAAGAATTATGAAGAAGTTTAAATAATGTTAGCAGACCAGTGGTCACCTTGTGAACTGAGCCAAGAGCTTTTAGTGGTGTGTGTCAATTAGAGTGGAGAAATGAACTTTACTCAGTTTATAATAGGCAATAAATATGATGAATAGGCTCATGCTGGGAATGTACACTGGAGGAAGCTTTAGGCTTTTTTGTTGGTTTCTTATCTTAAAATCAGGAAGTAAGCCTCAAGATATGGAGCCTTTCCAAAACCTCTGAAGAGGTGACAGGTGGGATTTTGGCAAGTTCAGTAAATTACAATCAAGCCTCTTGATCGGAAATGACAGCGGATTCTTTCCAAATACTCTCTTTTTTCTGCGTACATGTAAACACCAAGCTTCCCGTACTGTAATAGCTTATTAATGCTTGCGTTAGTCTGCAGGGTAAAATACCACTAAGCACTCATACTTTGAAGTACAAAACTGCAACTCCCAGAGTATACAAACCTTTATCTATAGCCTCTCCCTGATGAAGTCAGTCAAGAGGCTTCTACAACAGGCCCCTCAAGGGAAAAAGATATCATTTTCATTTGTAAAACATTTTTCATCTCTCACTTTACTGTAAAAAAATACAAAGGTATAAAGTTCAGACAAACCATGTTGGAACTGTTTCAAGTCAGCTTGATGCTAAAGCCTGGAAAATTCATGTTGACTTCTATTTTGAAAGTGAACTCCACCCATCTAGATTTATAAAGAAAACATGCAGAGGAATGAGAAATATTTTTGTCTTGACCTGCACAATGTATTCAGTGTATTTTACTTCCCTTCTACTTTGGTACTTTTCCCACTGTAACCTTACGACCACCAGTTAAAACTACCTCTGAAAAAAAAAATGTGCTTGAAGAAAGAATTTTCAGCATTTAAGAAAGAAACTAGTAACTGTTTCCAAATCTCTGTTTAGGCTCAGGCAGCATGGAAACTGGTTAAAATGCAAAAACATGCTTTCTGTCAGACGTGTGTGTGTGTGTGTGTGTGTGTGTGTGTGTGTGTGTGTGTGTGTGTGTGTGTGTGTGTGTGTCTGTGTTTGTGCACACGTGTGTTTGAATACAAATAAACCTACTTAAAACACAAAATAAAACAAAAAAGTATATTAGGGGATTTTCTATAAACTGAAAACCTTATTGCGATAAGGATGTTCACCACCTGTATTTTCTATTTTTGAGGTCACCATACTGAATTGGGCTTGGTATAATGGTTAAGGTAGTTACCTCACAGACACAAGGTACAAGGGTTGTCTCTCACCTTTGAGAGAAGTCTGCTAGGTTTAAAATGGCCCACAATGGCAGCTAGCCTAGTACTTACCTATGTATTTTTTTCTGTTAATGGTTTATTGGCGTACCTCTCAGCTGTCTAGATTTCTGCAGAATATCTTGATTTTTGCCATTTTTTTATCTGTTCCTCATAAAATTTGTGGATTTCTGACAAATTATTGAGAACTGAAGTCACTATATTATTCCATACATTTGAGTTTCAGACTTAATATTCTTCAGAAAAATGTATGCTAATACAAAACCTGTTATTCTAACGATGTTCAAAGGTTATAACAGCAGTATCTAAAGTCTCTCGCTTGATCCTTTGCCCCCACATTATTTTTAGCTATGCCCAGAATTCTAAAGATATATGTTTAATAGTCATGCTGGCCAGTCAGGAAGATGGACAAGCCAACAATCTGTTTTACTGAAAACAGGTTATATTTTGTACTTATGGGATTTTAGGGGCTTGTGCAAACTTGTATGCATTGGTACGGCAGACAATGACTCAACTGTAACAAGTAACACATATTTGACAGCAGGACTACAATTCATTCATTCATTGCAATGCACTTAGTGCTATTCATTTGGCAGCTGGCAGGCAAATACACAAACCAGTAAACTTATATTAACAAAAAAACAAATCTAACATTACTGATAAGACTAGCAACTTCTGGTTCCATATTTTGTCAGGGACAGGTTTGGCAGATATATGATACCTGGATATCCTCAGTCTACTGAAAATGATTAGCTAAAATCTCAAATTCTGCATGCTGAATTCACATCTGATTCTTAAGGTGACAAGGTACTGAGCAGCAACTATCACAGCAGTAAATTACACTGATACTGCCGTATATGTTTGCTTTGTTTTAGTTCTATCCCACTTGGTAAACAGTTTCTTATACAGAGTTTATACATGATAAAATATTTTGCCTTCTTTTTCTTCTTCTCCTTTCAGCTGCTCCAGTTAGGGGTCACCACAGCAGATCAATAGTCCGCAGAACGAGTGGCAGTAAAGTTTTTACTGTGTAGAGTTGCCAGCCCGGTCCCCAACCTTCCTCAGAAGTCACACACATGCACACACTCACAGCTAAACACATATTCCTTCCATGAGATATGCTTTTTTTTTAGATTAACTGTGTAACTGTAAACATTTTCCTATAATGCACAAATGGCTGAGGCCATGGTTGAAAAGGGTCCCTAGAACTGTCCACATGTCCATTTAGTAAAGGTAAAAAATAGATACAGATAGATAAAGAAATAGATGACACACATATATGTATGTGTGTGTGTGTGTGTGTGTGTGTGTGTGTGTGTGTGTGTGTGTGTGTGTGTGTGTGTGTATAGCTTTTCTCCCCGGGCCTCCGCTGAAATTGAACCTACATCCAGATGGACACTCCCGGTCAACAAATATAAATAAATAAATAAAAAAAAATATATATATATATATATATATATATATAAAATGTATTTTTACATTTCAAAATAAAGAAAGCACATTTGACTGAAATGTTTTTGGGTGGTGAAAAATACTGAAAGCACAAAATATCAAAAGCACTCATATGACCAAATTCTAATTTTTATAGTATTTGTAAGTAGCAGTTTGCAGGAAAATAAAAGTTTAATTAAAAGGTTACAGTGGGTTGTGTATATGTACTAGTGTTTATGGCTTAGGGTAAGATTTAGGTAAGGGGATAGATTAAATATTTTGCATGTTTGGTTTTTGGTGTCCTTTTATCATAAGTAGTTAGGGAAAGAGCTTTTAGTAATACAATGCATAGGGTTAGGTTAGAGTTATGGTTAAGCCTAGGGTTAGGGTCTGCCAACTTTACCCATGTGTGCTAAGCCCTAACCCTATACATTATGCTACTAAAATCACTTTCCCTAATGTTACCACTTCCAATATGCCACTTGATGCTACTTTCATAGTGGGATGTACAATATACGCTAATTTTAATTGCATAAATTTATTAGATATTTTATGATTTGATATTATGAATTTTCATTGTTTTGTGCTTTCAGTATGTTTTTTTTTTATATTTTGAGTTTTGGGTATTTCTTGATGTGTGTGTGTGTGTGTGTGTGTGTGTGTGTGTGTGTGTGTGTGTGTGTGTGTGTGTGTGTGTGTGTGTGTGTGTGTGTTTGTGATCGTGTGTGTGTATGCATGTGTATGCACACATGAGCAAACACACACATGTGTACACACCCACACACTCTCACACACTCACACACACTCGCGCACACACAAACATACACAAACATATTGGTATATTAAAGCATCAAAAGTCTAAGGATTATCAGAAATGTACAGTGTTTCATTTCATGACAAAACAAAAGGCAGTAGTACAGATTCTTTTTTATATAATCAAATGTCCTGAAATAACTTTCTAAACAAAAGAGAATACATACAGAGCACCTTTATTTTCAAATGTCCTAAAGCCATCACAAACATGACAACAGCAACTGCCAAAACCATCCAATATTTTATTTCTGCTTTAGCAAGAAGCAGGGATCAAAGTCCACAGCATGCAGATGTTCTCCTATAGAGTCTCTCCCCACTGGATTCCTTCCCAGAAAGATGGCAAAGACTTCTCAGACTATTCCACAGCGATTCTTTATTAATGCAGCATAACATCCACAAACAAGTTTTAGGCAGCTATTCCCCTAAATTATAGGTCAGCTTCTCTGGTTTGATAGGGATACAACATTTGTTCATACACACCATTTAATTATGTGGTTGGTTCTATTAAATGAACCATGCTAGTTTCCTCTTTGTCTAATACAAAATGCTGGTATTTTTTCATTTTAACACAGAAATGTATTTACTTTATTCAAAGAACAACTCTTTTCATACCATATTTTAAAGCAACAGTATGTTAAACTTTTTACATATGTTTTACACCATTCTACCAAGAACCTCCGCACTCTTACAATGACACAGTGACCCATCTCCAGTTTGAGACCCTCTGTTTCAAGCCCAGTTTCAGGCACATTATAATTATGATGTATCAGTCCTGTTATTCATTTCTCTGCAACTGTAAAATTGTGCAAGGAAAGTGCCTGTCTACAGACCTTTGTGTTCTTATCCTGCTGGTATGGTCTGTAACCAGTTAACATCTGGATGAAGTTAATATTTAGTGGATATAGTGACAACTTGGCTGCCTATAGTTGAATACACGGTTTCTGTTTTTCCTCACTTTTTGACTCAAAAACATAGATTTTCTAATACATCAAAGAACCATGACAACCCTGCCTTTAAGCCTATCTATGATACAAAACTATATACTAGAAAAGGTCTTTTATTTAGTATCCGAATAAGTGAATACAGGCTATGAACATATAATTAAGTTTAAGTGAATAAAAAACATTGTCTCTAGTGTCCTTCACTTTAAAGAGCATCTTCAGTTTGGTTAAATTGCAAAATCCACTGATGCAAACTGGGGTACAAATTTTCAGTAGTATTTAACTAATCCCACAAATACCTTCACTTGCTTCTTGGTGTCAGGGATAGGTCAATGTCTCACTGATTTCATTTTTATTTTCTGAGGCCTAATACCCTTCTGCACCACTTTACCCATGCGTGCTGACCTTAACCCTAGTCCTACCCTTGCCTCTAACCTAAAGTCTTCATTAGGTCAACAAACCAAGAAAGGTGGAAAAATTTCTGTAGCAACAGAGTAACCAAACTTCAAACAATAAAAAAAACACTGCAGGCACAAAGGAGAATGACAGTTGGACGTTTCTTTAGCACAGTAAATTTTAATAGTCACTTTCATCAGAAAAAGACTTAGTCAGAAAATGCTTCTTCTAAAGAAATACAAAACTAATATACTGTTTCAAAAGCATTTTACCCAATCACCATAGACAGACAATAAAATAATTAAAAAAAAACAGTAAAATTCTGTAAAACTGGTTAACCCTTCAAGAATCAACTAACCTACGATCACTTAAAAAACATTTCATTCAAGCCAGGTGGATGATCTAGTTTGAGTTGCCATTTAGTCTCTTTTCTTCTCTACTTGATTCTTAAAATTATCCCCTCTTTGGTCCTCCAGCACTTGATCTAAAACTGCAAAAAAGTATTTGTTAAAACTATCACAATTTAAAGAATGTCTAAACAAAGCATTGTTACAGTCTTTAGTTTTAATGGCATAAACATATTCCTTTATTCTTTTCCGAAAGCATCTAGTAGTCACACCTACATAAAGGTTGGAACAACCAGAACATAACCAGATGTACTCAACACCCAACAACAATTAAACCTACCTGGAACTTTTAAGATGTAAGGTAAATGTTTCAATGAAATATAAGGACCTTCATTAATAAATCTACAAGCAGTACACATATTACACTTAAATATGCCCTGATTTTTCTGAGTAATGGGGGAAGAATCCTAGTGTTGTTATTTAGTAGGAATTGTTTAATACTGGAAATTTTCTTGCAATACAAAAGAAGGATGCTTCCCAATGATCTTTAATAATTCATTGTAGCCAATAATGATTTTCAAGTTGTTATTAATGATTCTCTTTATATTATAACTGTCTACTGATATGTCAGTACAACAATGGGGACTTTTTTGCATTACATTCTTTTGATATCGATAGTTGTTATCAAATCCTTTTATAAGAATACGTGCAAAATGTTCTTCTCTTTTATAAATAACTTCTTGGGCAGTTTTTTCAAGAAAATGTACCTGATAACCTCTATCTTTAAATAAAGAAGTGTGTGTGTGTGTGTGTGTGTGTCTTTCGGCTTTTCCCGGTTAGGGGTTGCCACAGCGGAACTCTGGCCCGCTAATGATTGGCAGTAGAGTTTTACGTGCTGACTTGCCAGACGTAACGCGCAACCTTCAACGGAGGAACGCCCATTCACGCATGTCATCACACAGTAGACGCTCTAACTGAGAATTGAACAGGCAACGTCTAACTGTGAGGCGACAACTAATGAAGTTAATTTCCTGTTAGAAATCAAGGTCTTTGCCAGTCATTTGTGAAGCCCTAATAAACTGGCCCCTGGGTATGTTTTTCTTGAAAAAACTAGGGTAGCTGTTTTGATAATGATGGTATCCATTAGGAAAAAATATTTTTTCAGTATATTTTACTGTCAAATCTATCCAGCTATAAATTACAGGGGTAATTTTAAGAATCCAGTAGAGAAAGAAAGAGACTGAATCGTAGCAATACCACTAAATGAGACACACACATACTTCACACATATCAATGCACAGCACTAAAGCTATCCCTATCCCTAACATTAACCCACACAGAAGGAAACACACACACACACACACACACACACACACACACACACACACACACACACACACACACACACACACACACACACAAACACACACACACATGCACACTCACATGTGCACTCTCATACACACGTGCTCACACTCATACTCACATTCCCACTCACCCCCATTTCTGAAACTTTTTTATACTACAGATCTTATCAGTTATAATATTATAATAATAAACATAACAGAACACATGTACTCCAGTTACACTATTTCTTTTTTTTACATGTCTCTATGTTATGACCTCTATTAAAATACCTTTACCTAATTTAGTGATTACATCTTCCAGTGATATTTGTTTGGTGGATACAATTGTACTGATAACACTGTCTCATTAACATGTGATGGACAGATAGTTTTGAGTTACAAGGTTGTGCTGGAATGCCTATTTTCATGTTTCTCTAGCCTCCAGAGAGAGGGTGTTAGATACAGACCAGATGAGAGACCTGAAACTAGGGTTATGTAAGCTGTGGCACATGTCGGGTTGGCCTCTTACCACAGGATTGCAGTGAATGGGCCATTTGCATCACCCATTCTTGGAGTGGAGGAATAAGCCATAGGGTGGTATCCATAGTTGTTATCTGACAGTGGTAGGGTTACTTGCAATTTTTTCTGACTGAGCATAGCTAGTTAGCTATTCATTGAAGCCATTTACACTAATGCGCAATACCTGCAAATGAGTGTAAGAAAATTAAGTCTAATGAGAAACTGTGCAAGCAGGCATATGCTAATGAAGTGTTCTTGTGACTCACAGTCCAGTTGGCATGCTGTACACACATCCATTCTTAAAAGCATTGCTAAATGTTTTGTATCTATTTCCAGTTCATGAACCATGTATGCACAAGCACTTACATAACCTAAATTAAATTATTTCTGTCAGTGATACATATAGTACTTTGCCCATGTATGGCCAAGCACCAAAATGAAACAGTTCCCCCAGGAATCCCGACAGTGATTTGACCAAGTATGCATAAGCACCACAATGAAATATTTCCCCCAATGATCCCTTCAGTAGTTTGACCACGTATGCATAAGCACCATAATGAAACAATTTTCCCAGTGATAATTTCAGTAGTTTGTCCAAGTATGCACAAGAACCAAAACTGTCCATGTATGCACAAGCACCAGAATGAAACAATTCCCCCAGTGATACTTTCAGTAGTTTGTCAAGCATGCACAAGCATCACAGTGAAACATTTCCCTTAGTGATCCCTTCAGTAGTTTATCCAAGTATGCACAAGCATCACAGTGAAACATTTCCCTTAGTGATCCCTTCAGTAGTTTATCCAAGTATGCACAAGCACCAAAATTAAACATTTCCCCCAGTGATTCCTTCAATAGTTTTCAGCAAGTATGCAAAAGCACTAAAATGAAACACTCCCCTACAGATCCCTTCAGTAGCTTGACCAAATATGCAAAAGCAGCAGAATGAATCATTTCCCCTAGCAAACCCTTCAGTAGCTTGTCCAGGTATGTGCAAGCACTTCAATTACACCAATATGAATCAATTTCCCAAGCAATCCTTTCAATAGTTAGTCAAAGTATGCACAAACACCAAAATGAAACATTTCCCCAATGATGCCATCAGAAGTTTGACCACATATGCATAAGAACTTCAATGACACCAGAATTAAACACTTACTCATTAACTCCTTCGGTAGCTTGACCTAATAAGCACATAATATCAAAAATAACACAAACATTTAATGAAGTGAAATCAATAATCTTACATTTTTCCCTTCCAGTTAGCTAAATCATTTCTTCCTAACTCCAGAATTCCTCTGGTAAATTGGTCCTTACTCCAACACATGCATGAACTTTTGCTCATTTTCTATGCAAACAAGACCCTTGCATGTTCATCTCTATGAATCTTAGTCATACATCAACATGTAAGGCACCTTATCCTCATACATGCTCTCCCACTAATGCGTATACCTTAAGTACTATATGCTTTTAATGTAGGGAGGCATGCTTAACCAAGTGCCTCCACATTCCCATAGCCAAAACAAAAGACCACAGCTGACCTTATTTACATAGTGATGTGTCACACCACTCTTCATGGATCAAAGCTATGCAATGTCAGAGGGCATTGCTATGGCTACTTCCCTTACTGT
Source organism: Protopterus annectens (assembly GCF_019279795.1). Taxonomy (NCBI): domain Eukaryota; kingdom Metazoa; phylum Chordata; order Ceratodontiformes; family Protopteridae; genus Protopterus; species Protopterus annectens. Next base: position 273,446,309 of record NC_056739.1, read on the forward strand.
GTGCTGAGTAGGCCTAAGACCACAAGCTGGAGTGCTGGAAAAGCAGCAGATATGGCCTGGTGTGTGTATTATGTAGGGCCAAGGCCGTAGCTGCTGTAAGTAGGTCAGAAGGGAATTTGGGAGATTTATTTAAGTTTAGAGGCTATTATATTTTGCTTTAGACATTTTAAGTTTTTAATGATCTTGCTTTATTTTAAATGTTTTTTGGCAACGGTGAAGATAATGATCATTTTAATTTTAATTTCTAACATTTATTTTTGGTAACTAAAATGTTTATTTTCAAATGTTGATCAAGTATTTTTACATTTGTAGGTAATAGTGTAAGTTACATGATGTTACTTTAAATCTATTTATTTATAATATGTTATTTCCACTTCACATGACTTAAGTTCCTGTCATGTTTATTCCATGTATTTTGTGATGAAGTCTCCTTTATGGTATGAAACTGCTTAAAATAAAACTTTAAGTGGAGCTACATTGTCACCTAGTGGTTGATTGTGAAGGCAATGTTGTTGTTTATGTTATTTTGGAATCTTTTAGCTTTTAATCATCTTACTTGTGCTTATTTTAAATTTTAATTGGTTCAGCTTGGAGGGTTGATGTATTTTATTTGTTATTTTCTTCAGTGTCATAGCATTTAATTTTTATTTACTTTAACTGTTAATGATTGGTAATGTTGGCCATTTAGCTTGAGTATATAGAAAGGATGATCCATCCACTGTGTGAATGCATATTTCAGTAGCTTCTTGAATCAGACCAGAGTGCAGCAGAGGGAACAATAATTGATTGCTAAATATTTTCTTTGTGGTTAATACTCTTCCCTGTTAATTGATATGAGTTTTGCTGACTCAGATGAATTTCTGATTTTTATTTGAACAAGGAAGAGTAAGGTTGCTGTGTAGGTCTGAGGTCTTTAGCAGAGTGCAGAATGAAGAACCATGGTATGCTGTGTAGGTCTGAGGCCTGTGGATGATGTAATCAATTTACTTGCTATTTATTTTAGTGATAAAAACAATAAGATGTGGCAACATAATAGCTCAGTTCAGCATGAGCTGTGAAGTCTGCAGTTGAGGACAGCCATACATTTTGTTCTTATATTTCCATAGAGATAAGATGACTACAGGTGCAAACAATAAATATCAAGAGTTCTGGCCAATGTTTGCTGAGGGAATTGTAAAATTTAAATGTAGAAAGACAAACAACTGAGTAAAAAAAAATTAAATAATTGGAAGAGAATAAGAGAAAGCAGCTTTTCTAGTATGTAAATACTTTGATTCACTCATTAGAAAAGTGTATAATTTAGCCTAAGCTGTTACTATGTCTTTAAAAAGAGTGAGAAAAAATGCTGATAGTTAATTATTGTGTTTCCCACAACCCATGATCTCCCTGTGTTTGTGTGAGTTTCCTCTGGGTGCTCCAATTTTCCCCCACATTTCAAAGATATGCAGTAGGTGAATCAGCTGGGGTGCCTTCTGTGCAGAGTCTGCATGTTCTCTCTGTGTTTTTGTGGGTTTCCTCTGGGTGCTCCAACCCCCCGCCCCCCCACATTTCAAAGATATGGAGTAGGTGGATTGGCTGGGATACCTTCCGTGCAGAGTCTGCATGTCCTCTCTGTGTTCAGGTGGGTTTCATTCAGGTGCAGCAGTTTCCTGCCACATTTCAAAGACATGCAGTAGGTGGATCAGCTGTGGTGCCCTGTGTGTGGTGTCTGCATGTCCTTTCTATGTTCGTGTGGATTTCCTCTGTGTGCTTCAGTCTCCTGCCACACTCCAAAGACATGCAGTAGGTGGACTGGACACTCTAAATTGGCCATATGTGTATGTATGTATGTGCACGTGTGTGTGCGTGCGTGTGTGTGTGCGTGTGTCTGTATGTGTGTGCGTGTGTGCGTGTGTGTGTGTGTGTGTGTGTGTGTGTGTGTGTGTGTGTGTGTGTGTGTGTGTGTGTGTGTGTGTGTGTTGCATGGAAGAATCACTGAAGCAGAGCTAGTCACTCAGAGGAGTAAGCCTAGGCTCTAGATAACTGTCACTGTTGAAGTAACACCCCAACCACATGTGCAAAAATGGGACAAAAGGGGTTGTGGATGGATGGATGGATAGATGGATGGATGGATGGAAAGTGACATAAAACATTAACAGTTTACTTGTCTGAACTTCAGGTCATATGTATATGTATGCGCCAAAGTTGGACATAGCACTTCAGGGGAGACCTCATCAGTACCCTATATGTCAACAGAATGCTCTCATACTTCTTAAATGTAAAATGGGGGATGATGCAAAGCAGAGCAGTAAGCATGCTGTTATTAAATTACTTCTATAGAAAATGCAGATTGATAAACATAACTGTTTTTCAAAATGCAATAAATTCCTCAATTTATATATACCATTACAGTAAAACAATTTTAACGATTCTTTTACTGATACCAGGTTAAGGAACCAAACCTGGGCCAGTGTTACAGGAGGTCTGCTTTCAATGTTTTCTTTCAGTAAAATATCCTTAGAAAACGTGTCTGTAGGCCAGATTCATTAATGCCTACACTAAGTGCACAGCATTCTGAGTGAATAGACAACACAAGCAGAACCTTTACCTTCTTCCTCCTAATTTTATTTTTTCTACTGATTTTCTTGCAATCTTAAATACAGAGATGGAACTATAAAGGTAATCACAATGTGTAGGCTATGTCTACCAGTAGCGTAGCTAGGGTAGGGTGAGAGGGGCAAATGCCTCGGGAGCAAAGTGTTGGTGGGTGTGTTTAGCCAATCCTGATATCTAATGTAATGCCGACTTTTAAAAGCAGGTATTGCATTTGAGATCAAACCTAAGCACTCCAGCATTCTGTGTGTGGTCTAAGCTGTAGCAACAGCTTGCTACATTGTAGCAAACAGCTTGCTACACTTAAAATGTTAGAAAAAATATATTTTTTCTTAAGTGAAATCTGAGTGCTGTAGTGGTCTGCAAAGGCAGGGTTTAAACTGTAGCAACTATTTGCTATATTTGTAGCAAGGAGTTTGCTATAGTTTATAAGAAGAAATTCTTATTTATTTATTTTAATAAAAGGGAGGCAGGTTGATGACAGAGCACAAAAACGGGACCTGAATGGCTGGGCATGGGGGGGTTTGGTGTGGCAATAAAAGAAAAGTCTGTTTTTTTTACCCCTCTTCAGTAGAAGAACTTGGGAGATATGGATCTCTAATAGTCAGATCACTACATCATCTTAATACAGATACAGTGCAATTTTTTTTTTTGCTCTGGACTTGAAGAACTGAGTGTGTGAAGTGCGGGTTCATGGTACTGGCACAAGGCACTGGATGAGCCAGCCATACTTCTAATGTCTATACTTAGCATAATCTTTCTGAGTGAATAGACAGCACAAAAAATGTAGTACCAATGTTCTTGAATACAGATCGTGTGTGGCCCTGTATGTATTTTGTGTTCATACATAATTTGTAGTTTGTGTCTGCTTTCTGTGTGTGTGTGTAACTGAGGTTTGCAGATACTGAATTTGCCATATAAAATTCAAATAAGATATGCAGCCTAAAATTCGTAGATGACCTTTCCAGGAAAAATTACTTAAAATGATCTACTAAATGAGCTGGCACTCTCAGGTAGATCATCTGTATGACTGAAAGCATGCATTTTGTGTTGAATATCTGTATGATATTACTTTCAAAAATTTTCAGTCTTAACTGCACAATCAAACTAACACAATACATGTTTAAAAATGTACTCATACAGCAACAAATTTAATTAATAGAATCAATCAAAATTTTGAATTAAATGGCACTGTAGAAGAATGAAATATCTGAAATATTTACCAAGTTTCAGAGTATCATAATTTATTTACAATTGTTACGAGTGCCATATTGTTGCTGTTCTTTGTAAAGCTGACCCTTTCGAACAAAAACAGAAATTGGTGTGTTTATGAATGCACTAGGCAACTTCATATATGTGTAGCCATTTCAGCTTTATTTCCAACGTGCTCCTGAGAATATCCTCAGAGCTCTTACTGCCACATAGCAGGGACAGTAATTTTACATTTTACCTGGGTCTATGTTGTCATCTCCTGTCTTTTGCCTTGATTGTCAGAGTCATGGAAGTAATGATATCATTATTAGCCATTCCAAGCCTTTGAATCACTGTATTATGATTCCCAGTTTCCTGCAGTTTGCAGCTTAAGTTTAGATTTGTAATATTGTCCATTATTTTCTATGTGACACATTGTTAAAATGGAAGTACAAACATCAATGGCACCTAAGGACTGACTGGATAACTTAGACTGCTTGTTTACCCATCATTTTGATAAGCTTCACATCCTGGTTAACATCTGACACCCTGTTTAGTTAAATAATTGCATGCAAATACAAACAGATATATATTTGTGTTCCTGCGTGCACTGACAAACACACACACACACACACACACACACACACACACACACACACACACACACACACACACACGTCAGATTTCTCAGTTTACTAAAGCAAATGTAATGCAATATGTGTCATGTATAAAATACCTAAAGAAAATATATGATTCTTTCCGATAAAGGTCCCATAACTGCCACAGGTCTGTTTGTACTTACATCATAACTCTGTGTCCTGCTAAGAAGAGATATGAAATACAGTAGAAGTAGTACATAGCAGCGCGTTCAGTCCAGTGATTAAAAAAAAAAAAAGTTGTGAACTAGAAAATGACCTCCATTGTCTCAAAGGCAGCTGCATTTGGTGGCTAAAAGGGGGCCAGGTAAAAGGTCTTGCCTGCACTTATTGTTTGAAATAGAAGCCTGCAAGGAAATCATTTGCAGTGAAAAGTTGATAAAAAAGCAATTGAGCTGAAAGACTGAACAATGACACCTCTGATGAACACCGAGATGATTCCAGTGGTCAGGGGAAAGTGTATGCTCTAGGCAATGCAACAAGGGGATGAATGGGGATTTAGTTCACTTGAGAAATATTAGTAGGGCAACTCCAAAATAGTAAGTGCTCCCTAATGGCAGATTTCAAAATGAGCCTTTATTATTTTACAATGTTATTCTCGTTGACCTAGCTTTCTTCTCTTGGTCATGGCCTTTGTCTATCTAAACAAAATACTTTATTTCTTTACAAAAGATATTTTCTTAGTTTAAACCATGACAAGTATAATCTAGTAGTGGTGCAAATGTTGTTCGCGATAACTAACCTTGCTGCCAACAGCAATGAGAAAGGGAGCAGATCTTCAGTGAATAAACTTCTAATCTGCCCTCGAGTTCAGACTTTAAAGGGAAATTAGAAACAACGTGCGATGACAGCAGTCTGAGATAGAACAGTATGCCAAGTTTCAAGTGCTGAACTGGATCCTAGGAAGCTATAAATTATGCTTTTGTTTGAGAACTTTAAGGATGCTAAATGCTGAAATGCAGGCTTTAGGTGCTACATTGTAGAAAACAGATGCACATCATCTGCAGCTAGGGTTCAAAGAATAGGAAAAAAGAAAGAAACAAACAACTGTTTGATAATACTTCCTCTCTTTTACTCTGAAAGTCAGTTCTCATACCCTACTGAGTATTAGATTTCTTGACAGCATGCTTCACCCCAAATCCTGAATTTGTCCTATTACTTCTGTGTAACATATTTTTCATTGACATATATGCACAGTTTTAATTAAAAATGCACTAGACATGTTTGTCTGTATCTGGGATTGGAACAAGTAAAACAAGGACAGAGAATTTAGTTCTGTATTAAAGCAGTATACTGGTATTTTGTCAATATTTTCCATTTGTTTATTTTATTTCTTTCCTTACCTTTCATGTACTAGTATTCACTTTTATCATTACATCTGTTCATATGTGATTATTTAAAGACACATTCTGCATTTCTGTATAATACCGTATACTGTCAGTGAAATTCCGAAACTAGAGTTTTCTCCATTCCTCTCCAAAGCATCAGATTTATAGGTTACACTCATAGGTTCATAGGTTCATATTAGGCTATCTGCCCTAGGGCATTTATAAGCCTAGCCAGAGTGTGTTTGGCTTTCGCCACCCATTTTAAATTAATTTTGCTATGCCCTTTTTCGAGGTTAGTATACTGTGCCTTTGTCTAACAGTGACACAGAAGTGATACCCGGGGTAAACCTACGATCTCCCATCCACTCATCAAGATTCCTCTTGAAGAGAGTCAATGAGGGAATCTGCCTAACCTGGACTGGGATTTTATTCCAGAGTTTATCTCCACAGCATTTTCAAGTTATTTTCTTTAACACATTTTACAAATTTTAATACAGCAATTGACCAAGCTATGCTTGTCTAATCCTAGATCAAACAAATTGTTCCGATTGTTTGGTTTTATTCTCTCTTTCTCTGTCTCCACTCAGTTGATCATAAATTAAAATTGTATAAATGAACACAGTATAAATGCAAATCACTTCTGCAGACGGTGTGAGGCCCAGTGGTGGGACACTGTGCCTGTCACCATTTTGACTCTATATGTTTACTTTTTCCTGTGATTTTAGAAACAGTAGTCGCAGTGTTATATCACGATAAATTCAACTGCTCAGACATGTTGCTGGTCTGCTGCTTTCTTTAAATCTGCTTACTGCTGACTTGTTAGATAAAAGTATGTTAGCTCATTGTTGTCACACCAACAGAAGCTATTGTTTAAACATTGTTTTGCTGATCCAGTATGGGGGAAGGGAAAGATTTGCCTGTTGTTGTTGTCGTAATATTGACTTACCTGTGGCCTGTTACCCAGTGTAAATATTTCATTGTGAAAGAGCTAAAAGAAAGAAAGAAAAAGTATTTGACTAAAGCACTAGAGCAGGCAACAGCATTACAAAATCCTGGCACCTGACTTGTTTTGTAATTTAAAATACTGTTGGCTTTGTTTAATTTTGTTTACAATGAGTAAGGGATCATCTGGAAATGAAAAGCAAATATTGGACAAGGTATATAAATTAACATACAAGCCAGCTGTTAAAGGGAGAGGCACCAAGGATATGAGGTAATAAAGTCTGTAGAGGAAAGTTAATAAAATAGATCTATTCTCTGGTGTAATAAGTCAAATGAATGTCTTCTGTGAACTAAGACAACATACATTTTGCCAATAAGTAATAGCTGGGACCCATAGCTGTGCTTTGGCTACTGATTTTCAATCAGATCTGTTACAATTCTGACTTTGCACATGAATATTACAAATATTGTAAATCAGCAGGCCAGAAATAAACAAAGTTAGCACTAAGCAGTTCCTTTGGCTGCTGTTATAGGAAAGAAAAAAAATCTGAATTATTGCTTTTAAGTGAGAGGAAAAAGAATAAAGCAGCTTCAAGTGTTGGTAGGTATCATAGATTAGAGCTAGATATTACATAATAAGGTTGATCTCAAAACTAAAAGTCAGCATAGGACTCGGTCACATGAAAATACAAAGATGAGAATAACAATTTAGCAAGTAATTAGCAGTAAATCCAGCATATCTGCCATAGCTATACTAAGGCTTACTTCAAAAGAAAAGGTCACTAGTCCATGGAAACACTGGCCTTATGTGCCCACTGAGTGACTAATGAGATGAAAAGGCCTCACAGTAAGCAAGAAGATACTGTTAGAATTACTGTGAAGCAGTCCAGTGATTTTAAAAGCAAGACTGGCATTGACAAGGGTGATTATATCCTTATGTGTCAATGAATGACTTGCATTCTGTCCACCACTCAAACAATCTAAGAGAGGTTTGGTCATCTATACGGAACAAAACTGTGTGACAGCCACTCGATTACTATTATGCAAATTGTCAGCAAATGTAGAACTGAGGTATGATGACCAACTTTTTAGAAAAGAACAATGTTTTCCTACTACGATCTGCAAAAAAAAAAAAAAAAGAGAGAGAGAGAGAGAGAGAGGCAGAGAAGAAAATCTCTGGATGATATTTCCAAAGTTGATAAATATGTTGTTTAACTCAGATAACACTTATAAAATGAAATTTAGGCTGAAATAAACTGGTAACTGTTATAGTAGGATATTGAGTATTTCATTTTGATAGCTGTGGATGCAGGATGCTTGACCTAATGGCATCAGATTATAGAGGCCCATGTATAACCACAGAGAATATAATAATGCTAAGAAGATTATACCTGTTCATAAAATGTCAAGATACATATGACTTACTAGGCTGATAGAACAGCATCTTCTGTGCGATACAAACCCTGGACAGGAAACTACGAGGGATAACATTCACACTGACATTTTATTTTGATGTTGTCTAGCTTTCTGCTGGACAGCAACCTAGCAATAATGATTGTTGGCATGTGAATGTAAAGTTAACAGGGACATGTTTTAGACTGTTTAAGCAAGTGAAAAGAAAACAATTCTGTCACAGACAGACATCCCATCCAGGAATGTCTCCTGCTCGAAACCTATTACTTCATGGGATAGAGGCTGGCCATCTTCGTGATCAATATGGTAAAGCAAGTGCAATGAATGAAAGAAGGAAGGGAAGTAACCAAATTAGCTGATGAAGGTGCTCAACCTGGCTGAGTGCAGGTCAGATCAGTGGTAATGTCATAGGAGTTGTATATCTGTTACAAGTTGTTAATTGCAGATAAGCTGTGCAATAGTATAGAATTTACTTTAAATGTTTGGTGATAACTGGAAATATTAAGCATGATCAAGGAACTGGGGAGGGGGGCCTCGTTTAAATTAAAAGCTCACAAGGAAGAATATAGTGCAACACCTGCTAACAGTAGTAAAATATGCCTCACAGGACAAGCTGTAAAGAGCTATGACTAACCGGACATAAACTCTGATGAAAATCCCCCGATGTGCCAGATTCTGGCTACAACTCATATGACCTGAGTCTGTGAAATGGTGCACATGCTGTAGGAGGCAGGAGATGTTGGATAAGAGAGCTGATACTGTCTAAATCATCTTGGGTGGGGGGGGGGGTCCAATCCACAGCAGTTAATCACCTACAAGCAGCAGCTTGCAGATTCTAAATGAAACCTGGGATGTGGGCTTGGTACTGTAAAACAGTGATAGTAGCCATGATTTAGCAATGTGGACATAAACATGCACGTGTGAGAGGAGGTTATAGTAGGCCATCATACTGATGCAAGCACTTCTATCAGTCACCAGAGATTGGGTTATGCTTAACAGAACTGCCATGAACATTTGCATCTCAGATGATGCAATTTCAGGGATTGGGCGCTGCCATACATTTACCAAGTCTTGTAACAATTAGTACTCAGTCCATAAACACTGATGGCCTTGATCTGGGTGAGTGAAATAAGACACAAGCTATTGGGACAATGATGGCACTTCCTTACCTTGGAGATAGTTGGATGATGAAATGTAGGCAAGAACACAAACTCCACTGTAGATGCCTGGAAGATGGCCCCCTCTGGTCAGTACTCTCCTCCATTAGAATTCTCTTTGAGATGAGGATCAGGAGTGCTCTAAAAATATGGGGAGAGTAGGGTAACTGTTAACAGGTGGGCAGGGAAAAGGCATATTGAAAAAAAATCTAAATATGTAGCAAGTGGTTTTGTGAGTTGCAAGGCAGCTTTTTACAATGGATCTATAGCTCTTAGCAAATCTTGCATTAGAAGGATATGTTATAGAAGGGTTGGATTCATAGACAAGTTGCATTGCATTGCAAACTTGCATGGGCAATGGTAACCATATGAAGTGATAGCAATTCAAAATTCACTTTTGCTTTACATTGCCGGTACTACAAATGTTCTACAAAGAAAATATAAAAATGACTGCATAATGACATGCAAATGAAAATGGGTAGAGAAATGAGATACTAACAACATGCAAATATATTCAAGGTAAACAAAGTTGTGATTCATAGTTATATGGTCAACAAATTGCACAACACTGTAAGTCTGACTATATAAGGGTAAAGGCCAATGAAATCAGTGGTGTTGAAGAGAACAAGAATTCTAGGAGTAGCATTTTTGGCCATGCAGCAGAGTACTTTAACTGTTATCACTATGGCCTGCCACTGCTATGTCCGAGTTGGCATTCAACACCAATGGAAATGTTACCATCAGTAAGTGCTGTGCCATGTGTTCACTTATCAGGAAATTAACAATTGCTTTATAGTAGATCAGAACATTCTATGGGCCTTGATGGGCATACACCACCAGTATACAGAATCTATAGTAATGCATGGCATTCTCATACCTGTGGAAACTAAAGTATACATATTTTTTTTCTTTATTAGCTACAGGGACCGCTAAGACTCCTACAGGAATCCAATGGGTATTTAAAGACCTCTGCACTCAACAAGTTCCTCGATATAATGCTTGTACATGAGCAAGAACATATAGTGCTTCCTAGAGCATCAGAGCGCTAATATGTTGTGTGCCTCCTATAACATCACCCACCTCCTAGAAGTGTGCAGTGGCATAAACACACATAGCAATAAAGGTCACACGTGTCATGTAGTCACAATTGTTTGTGAACAGGAATGTCTACTAGTCCATTACCTGACAAATGGTGTCTGATTCATTTGGGATCATGGCTGTGTTCATACAGCACATAAGCAGTGCACGTGATTCACATATGTGATACACATCAGTTATATTTCCACTTTCTGCATACTGAAATTCCTCACAATCTAGTTGGCATATACAGGCACTGTAGCCAACATTAAGGTATATGCTTACACATATTGTGTTCAAATGTCGTACCAGCTCACATAGTGCTTCTCTGCTCCAGGTAATACTGTTATGTGCTCAGCAAGAGCTCTGGTTTATGACACCCATACAGAACCTCCATGGCCAAACTACAGTGTAACACCACACATAAACAAACCTGGAACATTATAAAGCATGTGTTCGACCTGCTCAAGGCCCACTTCTGCCATCTTGATATCTCTGCAGAGGCACTTCAGTGTATCTCTGACACAGCCTACTGAATTTTCTTAGTCTGTCTCATGCTACATACAGATGGGGCAGCTCCGGGATACCATTATGACTGGATCTTACACACACAAACACACATACACAAAAACATCAGGGATGGAGCAGAAACACGTACTGTCTGATGATAGTGAAATTAAACCACAGCAAATGAAAGCCACACAACACTCCTAGCCCCAGAAGTCAATGGGCATACTACATAGCTGCAAATGCAAAGTGGCAACATCTAGTCTAGAACTATGACCCTGAGAAGCACTAGTTCACAGGGCAGTGTCACATAGAACAAACATGATGCATGCATAGCAAATTTTTGGCTATGCTGATCAGTACACGGTCTGGCCAAACTGCATCAGATATTCTCACATACACCACACAGTAGGGAGGGTGGAGTAGGTTACAGTCATCATGATGTGCACAGGTGGCAAGGGACACAATGACACCTGACTGTCAGTATGATCACAGGGTGAGGGTAGCATGTTACAGAAGTGAAGACTAAGGTCTCAAGCTGAGGGGCACTCTCTCTTATATACTATATTTTCCTGCAATGTGGTGCTACTATGTGTTCATGACAGGAAGTCACTCCACTAGCTTGTTGAACTTGGACTTAGGGTGCCTCCAGGGAGGTTAATGTAGTACTGTAGGATTGTGAGCTAGCTGAATTCTACTGTTAGGGTGTCCTGACAATGAAGGGTAAATGTGGTGGCCATACACAATGAGGGCTGGCAGAGTGATATATATCTCTCTATGCAGGTGAGAACTGAGTACCTTGCAACAGATCCCATATATGGCCACCTAGTGTACATATCTTATCCTGACCTCAGATAACACTACAAGATAAGGCAGTGATTTTGGTACAGAAAATAAACAGCATGGAGGTGAAGATGGATTCATAGCTTGTCATCACAGAGTACTCATGAAACCTCAAAAACAACCAAGAGGATGGTAAAAACCATTGACACCACTGGAACTGAATAGCACTGCTGCTAACAGTCAAAAATGAAGTGAGCCACAATGAGGAAATTAGCTGAAATCTTTAATAACACATATCCACAGTTGCTGAGCCCTTTCTGACCATTAAGGGACTTTATCTGAACTGTTGGATGTCATAAAATACCCAGTATAAATACAATAATTTCATGTGATACAAAAATTGACCAATAGCATACAAAAAGTGGATATCCAAAAAGAATAAAGCTAGTGCTTAGCCAAATCCCAGTTCAGCAAAAAAATAAATCAGCAAACCAAAAACGTCACTGGGAACTGCTGCTGTACAAATGCTGTAAAATGTTTATTAAAACACAAAACAAACCAAAAAGTATCAAAGTGGCTAGGCCCTTCTTCAGACAAAGTGCTTCTCACAAACATCACATTTTAAAATAAACATACACCAATCACTCTTCAGTAAAATGTTTTAATTGTTAGCTGTAGCTACCAAGTCATCATTTGAACCACATTGCCACTACTCTTACTTAATGATAAGTATGCCTACTTTTAAGTGTTGGCTTCAGAGGCACCATATCATTCAGCCCAGGTTGAATATGGGCTGTTAAATCTAAAATCCACTTTGATTCTATGGTTTCTGTCTTTAACCTAATATCACCCCCTCTCTTATTAATGAATACATTGGCTATCACCCTAAATTTAAATCTATGTGTAGGATTATCCTTTACATGATTATATAGCGCATTGTGCTCATCACAGTTCCTAATGAAATGTGCTGTAGTATCCTGACCTTAAGCATATTGTTAGTTTTACCAACATAATATCCTGAGCATGCAATCAGCCAAATACACCACATTAATGGTCCTACAGGTAGCTCTCCCTTTAAAATGAAAACTCTTCCCTGTGGAAGGATGTACAAACACTGTCTCCCTATTAATATGATCACAAGCCTTACAGCCCCATGGGACAGTACCCAGCGACCTAGGTAGGCATGTGACCTCATTGTTTCCCCTATCGTGACAGAGTATATCCTTCAGGTTCTTATTTCTCTTATAACTAAATTGTGGAAAGTCCCCTACTATATCACTCAAGTTTCTGTCACTAGTGATAATATTCCAATTCCTCTTGATGATGTCACGACATTACTGCCATATGTTAGTGTTATCCTAGGTATAGTTTCCTTCTTCCTACCTTTAATCCGGTGACCATTGTGATTACTATAATTACTTCCTAGGTTCGTCGTAACATCAAGCCATGGTCTATATTTACCTTGCCTGTTCGCAGTACCTCTTGCTACTGCTGTTTCCACTAGCTCACATCTATACCCTCTTTCTTGGAAATATTATTTCAAGTCATCTATCTCTCTCTCAAAATGTTCATCCTGTCGACTGATCCTAGAGATCCTGCCAACCTGCCCCTCCACTATGTTGGAAAAGGTATATCTAGGGTGCATGCTGTCAAATGAGAGCAAAGAATTCTTCCAACTCTCTTTTCGATATAATCTGGAACTAAAGGCTACGGGTGTAAGTTCTACTGTGACATCCAAGAAGTCCAGAGCCTCACATGAGCTCTTGATATCAAACTTCAAGAAGGATGTGGTAGAGTGTAGATATTCCATGAAAGTATTTAGCCTTTGTTCACCCCCCTTCCAGGCAATAAAGATATCGTCTACAAAATGTAGATAAACCCCTATATGTGGACTCCAATCTCTGTGGTTTTAAAACATGTTTCTTTTCCCAGAAGGAGAGAACTAGGTTGGTAAACACTGATCCATTGCTCAAGAAGATGTTATTCTCCAAGACCAGTTTCAGTGACTCTTCTATGAGAAAAAGTTCTTTCTCTACGACACCCACATCCTTCAGAATCCCTACACAGGCTGCTATGCCATACTCATTGCCTATTACTGTGAACAAACTATTTACATCTAGGCTTACCAACATGGTGCCCTCCTGGCTACCTTCTCTGTTCATTTCACCCAAAACTCTAAGGAAATGTGCAGTGTGCTTCAGAACATTGTTCAGGTCTAAGTGTGCACTCAACCATATTGACATTCCGAAACTATGGGTCTAAGGGGTGGGTCTGTCAATGATTTGTGCACCTCTTGAACACAGGAATGACTGGTTTATCCACATGAAAGAATTCCATGAGGTCTTGAGTAATATACATGTTAGTATACAACCATTTAATCCGTCCATGTACCTTACTAATAATGTTCCTGACCTCTACTGGATTCAATAAATGATATACATCTTTGTCTGCCCACAATCCAGATAATTTCATGTTATACCAGTCAGTGTCAAGGACCACTACAGCCCCTCCTTTATCTGCCATCTTTATTGTTAAGTCTTTGTTCTTACTAAGATTCTCTAGGGCCCGTCTTTGCTCAGGGTTCAGATTGCAAAAACGATCTTTTCCTTTTTCTTGCATAAACAAAACCAAGTCATTTTCACATTTATTAATGAATAAACTAAGTGCGGGTGAAAAAGGTGGAACATAACTACTAGGCTGACGTAGGCCCACACTAGGACCCTGTGTCCCTCCATAGATTTTGTTCAGCATAACCCTCCGACAATACAACATCAAATCCAATACTACATCACTATATATACAAGCTTTGCTTGGTACAATACATATTTAGATAAATTAAATACAATATCATAAACAGAATTAGTTGCAGTCAGTTCAAAGTTCTCCTCTTGTTGACTGAGTCCATGGACCCTTCTTCCTCACATAATTCTGTCCTGGAGCCATTTAAACCTCCTGAACTGGATGGTAAGTCCAAGGAGCCAATGGCTTCATCTGTGGCATTCTGTAGGTTTACCGAAGGGACTCCTGCCCCTGTTCTTGTTGTTATCCCTTCCTCACTAGGGCTTCCCTTGTCACACCCAATGTCTGCTGTCTCCTCAAGCCTAGATGGTTCTGTGCTCTTATTTCCTAAAACACTGGCACTAACCAGCGTCGATTGTTGTGCTGAGCTCAGGATCCCTGCAACACCATCAACAGCTGTGATGTCTTCTCTAGCCACAGACCACTCATCTGATGCGACATCAACTGGCCGCTCATCTGATGCGACGTCAACTGGGACTGTTGTTATTGAACGTGTCTCTCCTGTTGTTGTAGATACTCCACTGGGTCTCTGTGCCCTCCAAGTAGTGTGGATATCAAATGGCAATAGCACTCTTAAACATTACGTAAAAGTACTTAAAAGCAGCATTCAAATCAATATTCAAAACATATATTAACATATATGTGCAAAACTGCATACTAAACGTAAAATGCTGTTATACCTCCAGCTGTTTTAACACTGATGAAATCGAACATGCTTCATTTAATCTAGACTTTTCCAAGGCATTTAATTTTAAGTGCCATATCAATTCACCTCTTGGGTTTTTTGGTGTTTTATCTGGTACTAGTTTGCATTTTCTTAATACTCGTGAAAACTGTCAGTACTGTGGCCCTGGACTTCTTATCCTCATTGAAATGTTGGTTAAGATGGGTGACATCCTCAAAAAAGTCACACAAACACAGCACTCAGGTCTGCACTGCACCAGGTCTCAGTGGTATGTCAATGGGTGATGATCTGGTGCATCTGCAGATTAATCCAGACTGCAACCTGCATATCAGGGGTTAACTGTGACATGGGATGTCGCCAAGCCATCCAGCAAAGCTGCACAATGGTGAGTATGCCCACATCATATGCAGCAATTGGAGTAGTGATGGTTCTATGGGGGACCCTTCCACCACTAAGGATGGTGAGCTCTTAGATTGTACTGCCTTGGTTTCTTATTTGGGCTAGACTATATTGTTGTCCTTTAATGTGAATAGATGTCCACCCAGGATAGAGACAGTGACAATGAGTTATCTGACTGTGACTCAGCTATCAGTTTCACCATCATTAACAGCCCCAGGACTGGTGTCAATATCAGCCTCTTGTGATATCACACTATCTAAGGGTGTCACCATAGTAATGCTGTGACCTTTGGATATAAAAGAAAGGCACAGCGGAGTCATAATGGTTTACTGTGATACAACTGTGCCCTGTGGCATGCATGTTAAGAGTGTCAATGCAGGACATTAGAGATAATCCTGTCTTACCTCTGCTACCATCCTGGTGTAGCTGAATACTCAATGGCACCATAATAAAACATAAGCAGCATATGCTGTGGATATATATATGTATGTGTGGGAGGTGTGTGGGTGTGTGCGCACATGTACGAGCATTGCTTCTGTACAGAATGCAACAGCATGTGGTCTTAAACAGTGCATCATCTATAGAAATGTCTACAGGTAGGTTTATCCTGTTGTCAGAGTCTACTTCTCCAGGGATGAGTCCAGTACATTTATCCCCCTGTAGGGACACCAAAAACTCCTCTAGGCCTGTTAACCTTCTTATCCTAAATACCATCAGGCTGATTTTTCTGTCACAATAAAAAGTGCCTTTGTCTGACTTGGCAGTTATGCCATGTCAATAACTCATGATAGTGCAGTACTTTGAAATAGCAGCACCCCATATTCTTTACATCATGGACTCCTGTCTCTACACCTGCTCCTCTAAGGATGGGTCAGCACCCTGTCTCAAGAACAGGCACCATCTATAGGTCATGACTACCTGCAGCAGGATATAATTTGTAGCAGAGCTGAAGGTGTCCAACCTTTGCCTTCCACCAGATCTTCTAGACATACAGACACTTGTGATCACAAGACACAGGGATATAATCTGTTACTGTTAGGGCTGGTACAATGGCAGCTACAAAATAAAACAGTAACCTATGTATACCATATGATACTTTATGGAATAGTAATGAGGCAGGTCATATTTTAGCTGTAGGAATAGATATAGAAAAGCTTACAGCAAATTTTAGAGCAGATGTCCTTAGCATTGGTTGCATATGCACTGACCTCTGGGTTCATCTGGCGTTAGAACCCACATGTGTCTATAAGGTACAGTATCCATCCCTGCTAATAGCTGTAGAGGATACTTACCCTAGTAAGGGGGAGTATACACAATTAGTGCCATAGGACTGATTTACTGAACAGTATATGCCTCCATGTAGATTATACAGTCCATACCTCCTCCATACGTAGTGACAGCCATGTACAGAGTTAGACTGTCCAGATAGTGTAAGCTATCTTGCTGCTTTTACAATCTATGGACTTATATGTATGCAGTCAATAGTGCCAGCATTATACATTTGTGACTCCCTGTTTTAGATTGGACATCCTTGCAAGGTGGACAAAAATGACCATATACATGCAAAGTACCTCCTTAAACTTGCTTACAAACCTACAAAGCGGTGCTGCTGTTCCTCCTAGTACAGCTGCCAAAGTATACTGTATAAAATCTAAAACTGGCATGACTGAGCAAACAAAATGGTGACACTCTTCTGAAACAACACAAATTCATACCTGCATTTCCAACACATAGGCAGATTAGGTCTGGAGGCATGCATGTTTCTGCATCTCTGTATATTTCTTCCTTGCACTTACAGTGTAAATCAGAGCCTAATTCCTGTGTATGCTCCTGAGAGTTCATGGCTGCAGCTTTGTGTAGGAGAGTGCCCAGAACTTATGTCACACAACTCTGCAGTTTCATGTTGCACTAACTACAATTGAAAAAATATATAATTATACATGACTCATGGGTTATTATTTTTTCCCTTGTGAAAATGTCAGGACAATGGCACCAAGTGGAGATTATGTGCATGGTAAGTGGTAGAGAGAAAGAGTGTGCTTTATCTTTATCATGGCTAGTCTCTAGTGAAACCTTTTAACTGTATGTCTCAAACATGGGCAGCTGCTATGACCTGGCCAAGGAGTTGTCCTGAATCATGGGCATTATCAGGTCAGAGAACAGAGCAGGAATTTTTCTAATGATCTGTGGTGCAAGAACCCTTAAGATGCCTGTGCCTGGGAAACAGAAGTTAGCAAGAGCTTCCCGAATGATACTGTGTATCTATTTCCTTCTTGATTTATGTTTTATGTTGTTGTTTGTACTGGTAAGTATTTCTGGAGGCCAGTTTAGGTATGTGTGTGTGTGATACAGTGTAGAGCTTTTCTTCCTGGTGTAGGACATGCTGGCACTTAATGGCATATGCACAATCCATTTGATGTGTTTCTACTGGAAATTATATGGGGTAGGATTATACCGTACTATCTTTTGATGCCTGGACACTACTTATTGTATTTGCATATGCAAATGTACCAGTATTCTGTTTCATATTATTATAACATTTGGACATGATACACACATAATTCTTCTATATATCTCACAGCTAATAGGACATATGTATATGTGGTGATTTATATAGATGTTCTATCATCTCACCATAGGTCTGTCATATTTCTATGATGTACCCTTTCAGCATCAGCAGGGGGATATAGTAACTATATTGCCTACCACGGGATGCTAGAGATGCTAGCAGCCCATCACAATACTACTCACATGCTGACTTCTGTAATACATATATTCACTCCTCAGTCTGGATAGTTTCACCTATGGCAAACCTCCCATTATATTTGCCCACTGCAATTCTGAATGATAGATTTCTTCAGAAGGCAGCTGAACTGTGGCCCACCCCTGTTGAGTCAATTACTTAGGAGCGTGAGGGTGAAGAGTGTGGGAGTGACTCATTGGAGGTGGTCCTGGCACCTATTCTGCAGGTAGTCAACATCCATTGCCTGAAGTAGCCTGGATATAGCTGTATCAGATGTTGGAGGTTGTGGATCAGATAATCATGGGCAGGCAAAAGGCTGGATGGAGAGTTTCCAGGAAGATATTGAAGATTCATTGCATCAGTTGGCCATGGCCTTAGAGGACCCAATGGCCATGGCCTGCATTAGCTGGCCATGGCCATTGGGCCCCCTAAGCAGGGCAAGGTCCATACCATGCCAGATTACTGGCTAACATGATCCTTAATCTAGAGATTGAGAACCATAATGTCCTTCTGGGCCAGTAAAGTAGGTGATGTAATACTGATTGAACTCACTCTACCCCTGCAGCCAGATGTGCCCCCTGTGACTTGTGTCACAAGCCCTCACCTATGTACCCCACCTCCCCATCAGCATTTGTCATCCCATGTCTCCCATATCAATGCATGCAAATCCACCCCTATTTGACTGAACTGTTTTGTATGTGACTGGCCCTACAAACTTACCTACTTCCTTTCCTCCTCAGCCATTTTCCCTTTATAATAAAAAGGGTACTGTAGTCCTAAAGAACAAGTTGTCGCACCTTCACCTCATTCTGCATACTCTTATATGTTGCATTTCATTGCGCCCCCTCTGCTTGCTGATTTCCTTTTTTCCATCTTTCCCATCAACACCTTTCCTTTCCATTTATCCATCTGACAGGTGTCCATATATGAGGAAAGCATATCACTGTAGTTGCAAAATTGTAGTCCTTTTTGTAGCCATCTGCAGTGCTTTATACCAGCCAAGTGAAGTATGTACGAGCACATGCAGCAGAGTTACTATATTCACTACATCAGCTTTGGGATTCATCGGTCTGTGAGTTCATGTTATCCATTCTTACATAATTATGCAATGAGCCACTTAGACACCTTATCTGTTGCATCTTTCACCTCCATGAATGTATTTCACTGCACAGTTACATTTGTTTGCTCATTTACCATGCTGTCTGATTCTGTACTCTGAACTGCAGCTGGCCTCAAAGAAGAGCTGCCTGTCTTGGCTTGCATATATTACCACACAATACAGCTTAGGTGTGCAGCTTTTCATAGTAATGCAGTGCATGTTTATGAACTTCTGCAAGTATGAAATATGATTTTATATAACAGTTTAGTAAATACATGTTTAAAATGTATAGATGAAATAACTAGGCAGTGCATTTTTTCTAGAACTTACCTTTCTGCATAAGGTAAGAAGCATTAGCTCTCTGTGTTGTTTGGAGAGTAAAGGAATAATGCACTGACTATGGCTCAAATGATCAAGATCTAATTAGTAATTTGGGCAATGGAAAAGCATACAAATGTGGGGAGGGGAATTATCAGGCAATGTCTTCTCCCCTCTTTCAGGATGGGACAGTAAGTAACAGTGTGCTGAGGGCATGTATAGTGCTGTGGTTTGGATGCAGAGTAGGAGTTGTTAAAATATAAGCAATGTGGTGACCTGATAGTACCCATTGCATGCCCACCTGTACCACATCATTCAGTATGCTAATAGGATGGGATGCATCCTTTCTTTGCCATCAGCACCCTATGCAGCAGCTGAGTTACTGTGGCATCTTTTACTCTCCATCTTTTTGCTTATCCAGTAAACAAAGTGCTTCATCAGATGGAAGACTGATAGCCACAAAGTCTATCATCAGGTTAAAAACAGGCGGAGGAAATGCAAGACTGAGGGGTGAAAAATGTTTGATAATAGACACCCTGCTGATCCAAAGCCTGGACAAGTGATGTCTGCTGAAAAAAATGTATTTCAACAGTTGCAGTTTCCAAGTGAAAAGTCCAAGTGAGAAGTCAATGAAGTCAGGCTAAAGAGCAACTCAAGCCAACAAAGCCAGGCTAAACAGCTGTTAGATTAGAACAGGACTCCTGCTCATATGGAAGTATACAAACAGTTAGAAAAAACCTGAGGTGTTTACTGATTTTTTTTTTCATCTTTGTTGAGCAGTCCAAGAAATGCCAGATTCTGTGACTTAGGGATATAAAGCCATGACTACAACCCATCTGATCCGAGTTTGACTAGAATCTTAGAAACTTGACAAACCTGTCAGGGAAGAATGGGATACACATCCCACACATAGGTTGGGGTGCAGCAGGACATATGCAACTGCAGTCCTTTGGAGGAGTGGTCACATCATGGTTCATGTCCTGCTGTGGATTTTCAGCTCATCAAGCCCCTGTCTGGTGATAGCCTTCTTTTGTGAGTGCATGTGAGCACACATTCACAGGGGAAGTCATTGTGGACCACTGCTGTGCTGCAGGTAGCTTGTCTACCCACCCTCACCCACCTTGGGTGCAGGTTTGAGCCATTCAAACACCTTCATTGCTGTGATGTTGGAGAGGGCACAAACAACCTGCATGGTTGCCAGCATGATCTTTCTCGATAGCAAATGCCCACATATTACAGTGGGGTGGCAACTTGACAGCAGGCAGTCACATGGTAAAAAAGCACCTAGAAAGAAAAAGTATTGGGAAAAAGACTCCATACAATAAAAACAATACAGTAACAGATACAAAGTGATACGGGTGATACAATATTAGACATTTTCACACACAATAATCATACAACTAATTATAAACAGTTATACAAAAGTGTGGTTAAATCTATGTGTACATAGAGAGTGCAATGTGTAAATAAGCGATAGCTATCACCACTGGTGCTAAGGCATCAAATATGAGGTTTACAAGAGGTAACGCTACTTATATTGATTAATAATGCTAAGGACAACTGAAGTTATACCACAAGTCCAGTTGTGCTAGAAATAGGTGTTTAAGGAAACTAAACCTTGCATTAAATGACAGTTTGTTGAATTATTTCCTATATACACAGCAAACTGAATCACCATGTTTGTTACTTGCCTTGGATGAGGTTCTAAGAAGAGGTCCTCCAAGTGATGGAGTGATTTACGACAGGTAAATGGTGCAGTGAAAGGTATAAAAACAGAATAACATTTTCTGACAACAATATAGTTGTGAAAAGGCATTAGCTGATGCTGCTATTCTGGTTATCTTTCTCAGGAACATCCATTTTACATGTATATATATATATATATATATATATATATATATATATATATATATATATATATATGTATACATATACACGATGATAATATTTTGGTAGTGTTGTTACAACAGTGGCCAAAACAGATGGTTAAGCTCATCCATACCCATTAGAGATGAGTCAGATATTTTTGTTTAATGTTATACCCCACCATAAAAAGGTATATCCTTTGTGTAAAAAAATGTTGGGTATCTAATGTATGGTGTAGCATATAAAGCATATTGTAGGATTTACACCACTGATATTACAAACACTACATTACATGTTTAAATTATTGCTGACCAAACAACCTAAGAATAAAAGTTCTCGAAGGTATATATAGTAGTTGCTAGATTTGAAGGACAAAAACAGAGACCACAAAAGCATTACAAAAATTATGACCAGCAATTGAAGCAAAGGATAGCTAAAAGTCTTTCCTCAGTAATCAGAAAACTAAGAAATAATTCTCACTAATTCTCTGAACTTTTTTCATAATGGCACCTCCCTTTTAAACCCAAAAGACACTGAAAACATTCTGGCTAGCAAATTCACAGCAAATTTCTCCACAGAAATTACCATCCCTCATCAAACAATCCACCAGTCTTCGTCCCCAGCTGTTGTAAGTAAAGAACACATTCATAAAATACTCTCAAAGACCAACTGTACTTCCTCCATAGGCCTAGACAACATACTGGGTTGTCAAATAGCCAGCATTAAGTATGCACTCAATGATCCCCCCCCTTAGGCTGTTTTAAGTTATGCTGTACTATATGTTATACAATCCCATCCTCAGACAGTTTAAGTTATGCCTTTCTATTTGTTATATCCCTGAATTTTATTTCTTTATTTATACTGAACGTGTTAATCGCACTAGGCAAATGGCATCTTTTCAAGGGAGATCCAGTGTGGAGGACAGCCACTGTCATCCCGTTACACAAAGGTGGAGCATCCACTGATCTGGAAAATTATAGACCCATCAGCCTAACTAGCCTGATCTGCAAGGCCATGGAATGGATTATCATGGACCTCATTAACAGGGACATTGGCAACCTCCAAACACTCGACCTCACACAGTTTGGCTTTGTCAAGAGGAGGTCATGTCTGTTAAAGCTGATCAACTTCTTTGAGACAGTCACAAAAGCCATGGACGAGGAGAAGATGGTTCATACCACCTACCTTGACCTGGCCAAAGCCTTCAACACTATTCCCCACTTGGGCATAATAGATAACCTCTCTCAACTAGGCATCAATCCATATGTTACCAGATGGGTAGCAAACTGGCTCACTGATAGAACCCACCTAAAGCAGTAGACCTGTAATAATTGGCATACCCCAGGGATCGGTCCCGGGGCCTCTGTTATTTGGGATATACTTTTCTGAGGTGCAGGCCAAAACCAGTGGGCTATGGCTGACCAAATTTGCAGATGACTGTAAGCTGAGCATGGTCATCAATTCCCTAAGTGATGTGGACGTTGTCCAAGAGGATCTCACCCAAACAAATGACTGGTGCCAGAAACATGGCCTCAAGCTGAATGCCAAAAAATGCATCATCATCTCCTTTGGGGAGAGTGATGTCCCCACATATTATCACATTAATAACAATGTCCTAAGCACGCAATCAGTAGTGAGGGATTTGGGCACCCAGATTGATAGCAACTGGACTTTTGACCACCATGTTGCTTCCATTGCAAGGAAATCTTTCTACATGGCCCACCTCATAAGTAAGGGTATCTCATCCAGGGACAAGGAGGTCATAACATCCCTGTATTCTTCCCTTATAAGGCCAATTATTGAGTACAGCACCCCCTTCGGTATGTAACTCGCAAAGCATATGCAGCAGCTGGAGAGACCACAGAGGTTCCTCACCAGAAAAATCCAGGGCCTCAAACACCTACCCTACACAGATAGGCTAAAAGACCAGTCCATCTACTCAGTTTCATACAGACTCCTCAGAGGTGATTGTTGTCTGGAATACAAAGCAATCTCAGATCCCGCCTTGATGGGACTGCTGCATATCCGCAAGTCTAGCTGCACTCAAGTAACACGCACGCGTGACCTCAACCTGGTCTGTGACATCAATAGGACTTGTTGCGGGACAGATTTGTATCTCAGAGACTCCGCCCATCTGTGCAATAGACTCCCTCTCTGCATCAAGCAGAGTACCTCATTATCCCTTTTTAAGCGCAACCTAAATTACTGGATGAGAAACAGAAAATACACCCCTGGGATTCCACCTGTGCCCTTGTGGGATGGGGGTTTTGGATGCTGACTTGTCCAAACATGGGCTAAACTCTTGGCTAGGCTTAGAAAGGCCTCAGGGCCACTAGTCTAGTAATTTCTTATGATCCTATGATCTTATGTGGTATTCATATTGACTATGGAAAATTTGCCAGGGCACTAGGGATCTTCCCCTAATCATTTTTTTTTGATTAGTGGCAGGGGATGTTTTACATCTGTCAGAACTACTAAAAATACCAGCAGATGGGGCCTTGATTTAACACCTCATCCAAATGACAGCATACTCATGAGTGTAGCATTCTCCCTCTCCGGCACTGTAGTGACGGTATTGGAAATGAATCCAACTATCTGGTGTGAGAATAGAACCCTCAGCCTAATGGTAAGTGAACTAACTGTTGAGCTACTGAGCCTGCTGTTCTTATCCACTGCAGTAGTAAATCCCCTCCATCAGGCAGTAGTAAATCCCCTCCATCAGGAAAGACCAGTCACTGTTAACTTTAAACCCATTAACCTTACGTGATTAATTTGTAAAGTCATGTAATGCATTATCACTGACCCCATAAATCATGAGATAAGTAATCTAAGTGCAACCCACTGTAGTTTGATTTTGTAAAGGGTAAGTCCTGCTTGCTAAATCTTATAAGGTTCTTTGAGAAACTCACTCAGGCAGCTAACAGTGGCTAGACCATCCATACTGCATGACTTGAGCTGGCCAAGGCATTTTATACCGCATGACATGATGGAATTGTTTATAAGTTGATGGCCTTAAACATAAATCCACACATGGTAAGATAGATAGTCAATTGGATTAAGGATAGAATGCATATCTTATGACTGGGTGATGTCTCCTCAAACATAGAGAAGGTGACCAGTAGTTTCTCATAGAGATCTACGCTGGTCTTGTCCTGTTTGTCATCAATTTTGCAAACTTCCAAACTGATAGTGCTCTCAGGTTAACAAAGTTTGCTGATGACTGCAAGGTGGGTGTGGTTGTCAAATTTTCTTGGATACATATGCCCTGCCCTCCAAAAAGAAGTAACTAAATAGAAAAAGGGCTCAAACTAAACTACAAGAAATGTAGTTTCATCCCCTTCAGGAAGCAAAAACACCATGTATCTTATCGCACTGAAAATACCCATTACCACACAAATCAGTGATCAGAGATCTGGGCACTTGGGTTGATTCCTCCATCTCCTTTGACTATCATGCAGTGACTGTAGTTAGAAAATCCTTCTACATTTTATTTATTTAACATTTGTTTACCAGGAAAGTCCGACTTGGAAAGAAGCCAGTTTTCAGCAGACGCCCAGGGGGAAACAGTACAGATGCATGTCTTTGTAATGTGAGAAGAAACTGGAGCACCCGGAGGAAACCCACACGAATGCAGGGAGGACATGCAGACTCTGCACAGAGGGCACCTCAGCCGAAAATCAAATTGGAGAACCTCTTGGTGTGAGGCAGTAATGCTACTGCTGCACCACTGCACCATCCATTTTGTAACTAATTAACAATTGCATTTCTTCTAATATCAAGGAAGTCATTGTTCCCCTATATTCTGCACTAGTCATACAGAATATAATACACCACTTGGCAAGTATCAGGCAAGGCACAATAAAAGACTTGAAAGCCTGCAGAGATTCCTCACAGAAAGTACCTCTAGTGTCAAAAAATTAGCAACCAATAAATATTCAAGTACTTTTCCTTGTATTCAGAGTGGTACAGTCTTCTGAGAGGAAGGCTATGCATAGCTTAGTCTGGCCTTAAGGGATATAGTTCTTGTCAACCTCCTTTTCCTCCCTAACTCAAATTGTGCAGATAATTCCTGGATAAGATAACTCAACCATCATCTAAGAAGAAGTCACACTTTGTGGAGAGAAAGATTCATCACCCAACTCCTCTTCATGCTCTGGGACATATTCTTCCCACATATCAGGGAGTACGATTCCTTATCATGCTTCAAACATAGCTTGGACAGCTGGGATGGCTGCTCTTAAATTTGCCCATGGACTTACAGGTACTACCCTCTTTGAAAAAGGTGGAAAAGTCTGAGGATGGCATTTGGCAAGACTTGCACAGTCTCTGGTCAAAGCTGATTTTTACATTCTATGATCCAACAAACAGGAAGTAAAGGTGTATTTTGAAGGCTAATGCAGTATATTGGCACTAAACTTGATTGTGTGATTGAACAGAATTAAGTGATACCTTCTCCTTTCTGGGCAGATTATCAACTAGGAATAAAAAAAGTATTCTATACTATACAATAGAAGGAGGAAGCTACTAAATGATAGAGCAAAATCCCAAAAAGGGAAGGCATCACTGATCAGTATTAGCAAAAAACTACGGGCACTCATAAAATTGTCTAAGGCCAGCTTCGAGAGAAAAATTGCACAGGACACTAAGGATAATCACAAGGCTTTCTTTAGTTATGTTAGGAACCTGGGTGGTAATTCCCAGATATGCTCAGAATTAGTCCAAAATGACAAAAAATACACTGAACCCACAGACATTGCCAACATCCTAGCTGACAGGTTCAGCAAACTCCCCCTCCCCACCAAAGGGCAAATATCTATTCCAGCAGAGTGCTGCCCCTGACATCTCAGATGCTCAGGTAAGAGCCGCCCTCTCCAAAGCAAAAACACAGCATCAATGGGACCAGGCGGTGTCCTGGGCTGCGTCCTACATGAACTCCAAGAAGAGCTAAACCCAAACATAAAACTACTGTTCAAGCTCAGCCTTACTACAGGATATGTGCCCAAAGAGTGGCGTACAGCAACAGTGGTCCCTCTCCATAAAGGTGGTGCCTCAACGGATCCTGGAAACTATCGCCCCATAAGCCTGACTAGCTTGGTCTGCAAAGCTATGGAAAGGATCATCATGGACCTCATAAATAAAGATATTGGGGACCTACAGACACTGGATCCTACCCAGTTCGGCTTTGTTAAGGGAAGATCCTGCCTCTTAAACCTGGTTGATTTCTTTGAAACAGTCACCAAGGCCATTGGCGAGGGAAGGTGGTCCAAACAGCCTACCTGGACCTCAAAAGCCTTCAATACAATACCCCACTCGGGCATTATAGATAAGCTCACCAGCTTAAATATAAACCCCTATGTCACTAGATGGATTGCAAACTGGCTCAAGGACAGAACCCACATGGTTAGAATTGCTGGAGCCATGTCAGACTCCAAACCAGTTACAAGTGGTGTCCCACAAGGCTCAGTCCTGGGACCTCTCTTGTTCGGTATATATTTCTCGGAGGTACAGGCCAACACGGAAGGACTGTGGCTGACCAAGTTCACAGATGACTGCAAACTGGGTGCCATAATCGACTCTCCAGCCGACACAAGCATCCTCCAAAAGGGCCTCATAGAAACAGACAACTGGTGCCAGAGCCATGGCCTCAAGCTAAATGCCAAAAAGTGTATAGTCATCCCCTATGGCAAAAACAAAGTGCCCACAAATTACCACATAGGTGGTAATCCATTAAGTACAGAAGAAGTAATTAGGGACCTGGGGACCCAAGTTGATAGCAATCTCTCATTTGGCAAACACGTGGCCAAAGTGGTTAGAAAAACATTTTATATAGCCCACCTAATCATGAAGGGATTCACATCTAGATCAGGGGAGGTCATCGTGCCTCTTTACTCATCCCTCATCAGGCCCATAATTGAGTACAATGCCCCTTTTGGGATGTACCTTACCAGACACCTGCAGCAACTGGAAAGACCCCAAAAGTACCTCACCAAGAGGATCAAAGGGCTCAAACAGATGCCATATGCTGCCCGGTTAAAGAAACTCCAGCTCTACTCAGTGGCATACCACCTGTTCAGAGGTGATCTGTGCCTGACGTATAAAGCCATGTCCAACCCGGAATTAATGGACATGCTGCACCTCACAAAATCCAAATCCCATCGAGCTACGCGCTCGAGAGACTTGAACCTCAGCACTGAAATAAATAGGACATGCTGGAGGGACAGATTCATAACCCAGAGGCTCCCTTCACTCTGGAATAAAATCCCAGTCCAGGTTAGGCAGAGTCCCTCATTGACTCTATTCAAGAGGAATCTTGATGAGTGGATGGGAGATCGTAGGTTTACTCCGGGTATCACTTCTGTGTCACTGTTAGACAGAGGCACAGTATACTAACCTCGAAAAAGGGCATAGCAAAATAAATTTAAAATGGGTGGCGAAAGCCAAACACATTCTGGCTAGGCTTATAAATGCCCTAGGGCAGATAGCCTAGTATGAACCTATGAACCTATGAACCTATTCATTAGTGAACTACAGTACTGGCATGATGGAAAATGTGTCACAGGATAGGTGATAGTTTTTCCTGAAGTGAAGTTGAGGCTAAAATTTTTATTGACAGGATGTATGTCAGCATAATATGCAGAGCTCAAAGCAGCCTTACATGTGACAGAAATAAGATAAGCCTATAAAACATATTCTCTGACAGTTCATATGTACTAACAATTTGTCACTATATTATCTTACTTGGAAAAGCAGAACTATGATAAAGAGTGCTGGCAAACCTTTAAAGCATGCAGATTTGTTAAAAAACAGTTGGTTTCAAAGGAAACATTAAAATGATATCTGGCATTTTTGCAAGGAACCCACATCAAAAAGTGACTCATAATTAGTTAACACGTTAATAGTGGTTCCCATTCACATTGCCGAAAGTACACTTCTCCAAACTACATTTTGCCTAGACCATAACTCAGAATTTACACTTCTCCGAAACAGCACTTTATATACTCTTGTCACTGTAGTGTGATCTTGGAGTTAATATATATAATTAACAGGGGGTGTGGGGGGCACAGCGCAGCGCCCCCTGCAAAAATTAGAGAAAATTAGTTAATGCGGTTTACTCTTTTCTGTTTCGGCAAACTGGCATTTTGGAGAAGTGTAAATTCAGAGTTATGGTCTCAGCAAAGTGTGGTTCAGAGAACTGTACTTTCAGCAATGTGAATGTGATCCATTAATAGCACAGCTGTGCAAGCTGCCAAGGAAGCAGCTTTGACTGGAGATCTTTGATATCCTAAAAAATAAGCTGAAACTATACATGTGAATATTATTTTACAGGCTCCCTTAATTGATCTAGATGGTTTATTAATCTGAAGGAGGAACAAAAGCAAATGTAAAGAGAAAAATTAGGCAAACATAAGTATCTATATTATAAGGAAGTGGAGGGAGTTTCCTCTGCACCAGAAAATATTCTAAATAGTTATTTTTAATCACAGAATGTTGGGACTTTTGGGAGCACACAATTTACAAAGTGTAATGGGTGGAAGATTTCCCCATGGAGCCTACAAATGTGTCAGCATACTGTGGAAGAGTATTTGGTATGCTTGTAAACTAATTCTAAATGAAAAGGGAAACCAGCATTACCAAAGGTTCGCATATGAGAAGAACCTTGGATAAGCTAAAGATTGATTATGAAGGATTTCTTCATCTTCTTAATGGCTAAAGTAGGATACAGTTAGATCTTAGCAGTGTTTGCCATGTTTTAAAAATGGTGAAAGATAACTCCAGCTATGAATTACCCATCTCTGACTATTGCAAAGATTTTATGGATGCTGTTATTTGCACACTGGAATTACCAACAGT
The DNA here is from genome assembly GCF_019279795.1 of Protopterus annectens. Classification (NCBI taxonomy): domain Eukaryota; kingdom Metazoa; phylum Chordata; order Ceratodontiformes; family Protopteridae; genus Protopterus; species Protopterus annectens. Next base: position 273,475,715 of record NC_056739.1, read on the forward strand.
GATTAAAAGTGATAATGTTCTGTATTTTGCAGGGCAACTGATAAGGGAGATGTGTAAGCTGTTGGGGATAAAAGGGTAATTCTATGTTCCCTATCACCCACAGGCACCAGGTATAGTGGAGTAAATGAGCAGAACTATCTAAGAAAGCTTAAAGAAAAAAATACTAGAAAGAAGCAAGAACTGGGTTATGGCTTTACCTTTACCTCACGTATTTATTAGTATAAGAGCATCACCAGTTTTTCCTACAGAATCTGTGCTTAACATATATTCAGTAGCTGCTTTAAATGGTAAGGAGGACTGGTAGTGTGAATGGAAAAGAAACCATCTTTACACCTTAAAGGCAAAGGTTTAGGCTGGTATGGAAGACCATTAGCAATCAAAGCATTCATAGATAGTAACATTGTGACAAAATGATGTTTTAATGTCTAATCATTTACAAATTTTATTTTTCGTAACTGGAACCAGGTAATGGAAGGTTCAGCTGAGTGTATTGATAATGATACTTGTCTGGAAAGTCAAAAGAATCCTATTCAATGGTTCCTCCAGGAGGTGTAATATTTTTAGATACTCCAAAAAGTTTATTTATTTGAGCACTGAATATGTACAATTGGATTATTTCTAAGCCATCTGTACAACATATTAGATACATTAAGTCTAGTATAGGTTGGCACAGTGGCTAACTTGCACTACTTCTGAACATTCGGCAAGGCAGAATGGAGCTGGGTATAATACGAAGTGGAAGGCATCAGTTATTCTTCTGGTAGTCTTACTACAATGGATAATCAATGGGTTCTAGATTAGCTTCTCTGGCAAATATAGGAGATGATAGTTAAAAACAAGAATTAATTTGATGAATAATCTAGAGAGGTGTATTACAAATCAGAACAGTTAGGTTAAAATATTAACATACATCCAACAACAGGTAATCTATATTATTAATGATAGTAAAGACACTACAGATCAAATGACACTAGTATCAGTGCAAACTTGCTTTTTGTAGCACTAACTCCTGTAAAAGGTACTATATATAAAATTACAAAAGGTCAGACATGAGAAAATTAGAAAATGTATGGCTTCACACCACTGATTTGAATAATGAACACTTTATTAGTAAGGATGATTTGCAAAACAGTATCTATATGGAAATGTATAGTATAAAAGATTATCATAATTTCTGCTAATTGCTTAGTTTAAAATGTCCAAAGGTATTGTAAATGGATGTCAGAGATATAAAATATCCATCAGCAAGATCAATAAAACCTTGATCTGGCAAATGCTAGATGACAGGTTTTGCTTCCGTATCTACAATACACAGTGGGTTACTTATACTGTAAGACAAATCTTTTCAAAAGGACTCTATTGCTATTATGAGAATGTGTTAGATTAGGAAAAGAAAGTGGAAGGTGGAGTGTATAGCTACCAATCCAGTACTCTAGAAAGCATTGCCAAATAAATTTTGCAGAGTATGTAATCATATCCACACCAATACAGTTAGAAGATGTAGAAGTACTAAAGCATTTCAAGCAACAATTTGGCAAGAATGGTGTGAGCGCATTAGTGATACTAAAAAAGAGTAACGAAAAATGCGTAAAGTCGTCATAAGTATGAAAGTCTAGTGATCAGCTGGTAGGGGGAAATAGTGTTTTTTAACTAGGGATAATTCACTATTTAAGATTTTACATCACCTCTTTAGTTATTAATGTATATTAATTTTGCTGGCTATCACTACTTGATTTATATAAAAATATAACAAACTATTACTCATACATAACAGTATAGAAATACAAAAAAAGAAAGTTAAGGATGGTGAAAACAAATTCCAAAGATCTTAAGATAAAAGAGGATGCCTGATACTGATGCTGTTGTAAATGCTTTCTCAATTCCTTTGTGAAAACATATCGTAACAACTCTCATTTAAGTAAAAATAAATTAAATTCATTGTTACTATATTAAAAATCTCTGTGCAGCAAGGCTTTTAAATAACACATGCTAATGCAAGAGATCATTTAAAATAAAGATATTGAGAGCTACATTTAAAATGTCCTGCTATATAAAAACTCTAGAAAATAATGCGACGGTTATTCAAATAACTGAAACAAAGTAGGACAATAAGAAAAATGTCACTGAAGTTGAAATAAAGCAGCATCTTCAAGTCTTAGGGCTTAAACCAAAGCTAGAAGCTAAACAGTTAAGAATAAGGATTATTTTGATCTACCACAGGTGCCATTTTAAATATTTTTTCATTTTATTTAATTCCAATTTTCTTCATGAAAATGACTTTGCATTTTTGTTCATTGTTTAATTTTTCACTTCAAATATGTTAACAGGAAATAAAGATGAGCAGTACAGAAAGATGTCACTGTTTAAGGTAACAAAATGAATGTTAACTATGCGCTGCAGGATTTACCTGAAGTGCCCAAGTGATATAATTCCTTATAAAAAAAGAATTGAAAAGTGATTGCTTGCATTAATAAGGCTCTTACATGGTTTCATAGTTTACTAGTATTACATGTGAGCCATTAGACCAATCAGAACACAGGATTCATATCATTAACCATTAGACCTATCCACATATCCAATGATCTTTTAGTTATAGACAATATATCACATTGCCTTATTTATACATGGAGTTTATCTTACTTGAATTACCATGAAGTGCAATGACATTTTTTCCTAAGGTAGTATAAACATTTTCAATTCTAAGTGTAATATCACCACCACTGAAGTGAAATCTAGTTTAAATTAGTTTAATATTCATAAGAACATGAAGTTCATCATGAAAAGCCTTAAAGACCAAACGTAGCTTGCCCTATAACTATTTGTAACTAATGAACAAGGCCTAGCAACTCTAATCAAACATTATAAGGAAAACACCTCTAAGGTAAAATTCTTTTGGTGTACTTCCTGTGAATAGATTCCAGGGCTAGCATGTCATGCCTAGTGTATAGGCAGAACAATGAGTTATATTTGAATACTGGCTTTACACATGAGACAAAAAGTATTACTAATACTACACAATCCCATGCAGTAAAGTTTTTAAATATTAATAAGATCATAGGAACATAGGAGGTTACTAGGCTAAAGGCACCAAGGCCCTTATAAGCCTAGTCAAGTTCAACCCATGTTCCCAAGGGTATCTGATTCAAGCAGACACTAAAATCAGCACCTATTGCCCCTGTTCAAGAGGGACACAGGTGGAACCCCCCCAGGGTAAATTTACGGTTACCCATCCAATTGTCCAAATTAGATTAAATAGGGCCAACGAGAGGGTTTGTTTAACATGAATAGGAAGCATGCTCCAAAGGTGGGGTAAGCTCTGTGAGACAAATCTGTCTCTCCAGCAAATCCTTTTGATGTCACATACCAGGTTAAGGTCCTTTGAGCGAGTGACCCATGTGCTATTTGGCTTGCGAATGTGCAGCATTTTCATTAAAGCTGGGTTAGATATTTCTCTGCATGCAAGGCACAGGTTGCCTCTAAGCAGTCTGTATGACACAGAATAAAGTGACAATGATTTCAGTCTATCTGCATAAGACAGATTTTGAAGACCCTGAATTTTCTTTGTAAGAAACCTTTGTGGTCTCTCCAATTGCTACAGGTGTTTGGAAAGGAACATCCCAAAGGGAACATTGTACTCTATCATTGGCCTAATGAGGGAAGAGTACAGAGGGGTTGTAACCTCTTTTTTCTGGAGGCAATGCCCTTACTTATGAGATGAGCAATATAAAATGCCCTACTTACCATTGTGGAGACATGGTGATCAAAGTTAAGGTTGCTGTCAACCTGTGGGCCCAGATCTCTCACCACTGACTATGTGCTTAGGGTATTGCTATTGATGTGGTAGTTTGCAGGAGTATCACCCTTGCCAAAGGGGATGATAATGCATTTTTTGCACTAAGTTTAAGATCATAGCTTTGACACCAGTCATTAGTCTGCATAAGACCTTCTTGCAGGATGTTGACAATGCTAGGGGTTTCAATGATTGCTCCCAGTCTTTAGTCATCAGCAAACTTTGTCAGCCACAGTCCTTTAGTTTTAGCCTGTACTTTGGAGAAGTAGATTCCAAACAGTAGGGATCCCAGAACCAATCCCTGTGGAACATCACTAGTTACAGATCTGCTGGAGGAGGTGGAGTCCCCTATTTTGACCATATGAGTTCTACAAGTGAGCCAGTTTGCAACCCACCTGACAATACAGTGGTTGATACCCAGCTGGGTGAGTTTATCAATGATGCCTGAGTGAGGGATTATGTCAAAGGCCTTGGCTAAGTTTAGGTCAGCCGTAGGCACAGATTTGACCTCATCTAGGGCTTTGGTGACTGTCTCAAAGAAGTCCATCCAGTTTTACAAGCATGATCTCCCCTTGACAAAGCCAAACTGCGTGGGGTTGAGCATTTGGAGATTTCCTATATCTTTGTTAATAAGGTCCATGATGATTTGTTCCATGGCCTTGTAGATAAGGCTGGTCAGGGTAATGGGTCTATAGTCCCAGGGTCCATGGATGCACCCACTTTGGGCAAAGGGATGATGATAGCTGTTTTCTATTCCACTGGGATGAAGCCAGGTTTAGGCTGTGATTGAAAAGGGTGCTCATTGGTGATGCTAATCCCTGTCTTAACCCATGTAGAACACAGCATGGGATGTTGTCTGGTCCCATAAAGGCTGTGTTTTTGGCTTTGGAGAGGGCATTTAACCATGACATGTCATTTAAGATGTGCTCCTAGGAGATACTAATTAGGGGACAGGTGTTAGGGATGCTTTGGGGTATATGTGGTGGGAACAGGGAAGTGAAGTTTTCACTGGACCTGTCAGACAGCTAGTTTGCTATATCCACAGGTTCTATACATGTAGTACCATTAACTATGAGTTCAGTGCAAATCTGGGCCTTACCTTTCAGGTTACAGATGTAACTAAAGAATGCCATGTGGTTATCCTTAGTTCGGGAAGCTAATTTGTATTCATAGTTAGCTTTGGAGGACTTCCCTAGGAGTCTTATTTTCTTAAGCTGAGGAGGGAGTGTTTCCAGTTCTGCGACTGTTCCTTCCTGCTCTTAGACAGCAATTTTGTTCTTCTATTGTATAGCCTATTAATGGCAGTTGTACACCAGGCAGGTTTATTTTTACTTGAAGATCTTGCTTTGATTCTATCAGGTACGGCAGAGTCAATACAATTGTACAGGTGCTTGTATAAAGCATTGGTGTATAACTCAACATAGGTGTTGCTTCCATCAGTGGGGGAGGGGCTATGAAGCTATTTATGCCATCGCTTAAGGAGCTGTAATTGGCCTTGGAGAAGTTTTTTAGTCTAGTTGTTGCTAAGGGGGATCCTGTGTTGTAGTTACTTGTAGTAAGACTGGTTTGTGGTCAAATCTCACCAGGGATGGCCACACACTGGGAGTGGTGCAGCAGGCCCCCATGTTGGTGATCACCAGGTCCAGGATGTTTGAGCCCTTTGTGGGTGTGTCAACCAGTTGGTCCAGGGAACTGGAGTTAACAAAGTCCAGAAACCTTTGGGCAAGTGAGTTAGAACACATGTAATTTACCCAGTTTATAGACGGGTAATTAAAGTCACCCAAACCCAAGGTGTTTGGTTGTATCTTGATTGACTCAAATAGATCCAAGTTGACTGAGTGGATGTCCTCATTCATGGAGGGGATCCTATAGCTGGCAATGACCTGAAGAGAAGTCTTAGGTACAGTCAATTGCACCTGAAGCAATTCAAGGGAATTGTGCTGTTTAACCATTCTAAAGGTGTATTTATCTTTAATGAATATTGATACATCACCTCATTGTACTGCGGTGGTGGTGCTGCGGTAGTGTTGTCACCTCACAGTAAGACGTTGTCCTGTTTGATTCTCAGCTAGAGCTTCTTCTGTGTGGAGACATGCGTGAATGGGCGTACCTTCGTTGAAGGTTGTGTGTCAGGGCCGGCAACTCGGCACGTAAAAATCTACAATCAGCGGATCGGAGTTTCGCTGTGGCGACCCCTAACCAGGAAAAGCCGAAAGACACAACAACAACCTCCTTTAGTTCTCATGCCTTCCGTTTGTGGTCTGAACATGTGGTAAGAAATGTAACCTGGTATAGCTGGTGTGCTCTTCTTCCAGTTTCTAGTTTAGACAGACTCCTGGCATTTAGCAACATAACCCTGAGGTTGTTTTAGAGGGTATTTTTATGTCAGAAACTTTGTTCTTGTGACATTGCCTAAAAAAGGCATTATAGGGTTGCAAGAGCCTTAGCCAGTAACCATAAACCCAGGGTTGACAGATGAAGACCATCTCTGGCAAAGCATCGAGGTCTGTCGACCATGTCATCCCAGGCTGACAGATACTGGATCCCTTTTGAATGACACCAGAAACTAAGCCAATTGTTGAAGTCAATCATTTTTGTTTGTATTGAGGTAGCTTCATAGGCAAAGGTAAAATGCTGCTTAATGCTAGAGACATACCTGCCTGAGACACATAATCAGAAAGATCAGTCATGTCTCACTTCATTTAGTCCAGGGAGGTGGGTCTCAAGTCATTCACACCAACATGGACTATGACAAAGTCATAACACTGCCTGTTGTTGAGAGACTTGATTGCACATCTGATGTGGTGGGTCCTGGTGCTTATAACAAAAAAGGACCAATTGTTCAGTTAACTGGGTCTGTGAGATAACTGTAATTATCAAAGCCATGAAAACTCCAGACTGCGGACATACTCAGTAGTTAAAATTGTAATACATTAATATTACAAAATAGCAGCAAAACTTTCAGGTAAGAACAGACCCTTCCTCAGTGCAATCTTTTAAAACTCTAAACATACATTCAACACTTAATATAACATTTAAACTGATCACGACACAGCCTGCCAATCAAAACAATTCCTAATCATTCATTTGAACTTCTTAAAAGGATACAATTAAAAAAATGATAATATACAATGTATAATTTATTTTTTTTTATATTTAACATACACATCTTTGCTTTAATTTTAATATTGATTTAATATTAACCATAGCATTAATTCCAGGTAGAGCATCTGACTTCATAAGAATGATCCAATTATATTTGCAAACCTCCAGTTTATTGTTTAAATCTCTACCTCTTACATCTCTCTGTAATGTTTGTATGACCCTAAACTTAAACTCATGCCTTACACCCATTTTCAAAATGTGATTAGCTAAGGAAGTTGTATTAATCTGCCTACGAATCTCTGAATAATGTTTAATAATGTGATCTTGGCACCTGACAGATAGCTGACCGTGACCTTTTCCTTATCCAACCTGGTGAGAGGGACATCTGTGTGTCTCACAATTGAGTCGCCTATGACTAAGATATTTGTTTCTGTGTTATGCCTTAGGGGCTTGACTGGTGAGACACTGTTGTGTGATATATTATGTGTACTATGTTCTGTAGAGAATGTATTATGTGAAGCATGTTTGTGTTTGTGTTTGGGAGGTCTCTGATGTTTAGCTAGGTTTCTTGTAAGGACCTCCACATGCATATGCAGGTTTATGTGTTGTTGGTTTGGTAGGTGCTGGAGATGAGGTATGCATGCTGACAACCTGCTGGTGAACGAGAGATTGTTTTATCTATGGAATAGATTTAGCTATCTATGGAATTTTATGAAATATGGGCTAAATTACATTGAAAGAAAAGGAAAATGGTTTGGAACATGGATGATTCTAGAACAGTATATTGTTTAGACATGACAGGGACAGTTTTAATATTTCATCTATTGTTCAAAGGAATTGGAATGTTATTCAGGGCAACTCTGATCTTACTAAAATTGTAGGAAATGTTCCAAAGTTTATCTATCGGAACAGCTATAATCCGAACAAATATTTATAACATGATTCATATAAAATTATTCCATCTAACTTCCTGTCTAACAAAAATAAGGGTATGTACAAGTGTGGAGTTCGTTCAGCATGTAGGTACATACTGGAGGGTCCATTTATTAATTTAAAGCATTTAGATAAAACAATAGCTGTTCCGGGTGTTTTCACCTGTAAAACTGAGGTGATTTTTATATCAGTATATGTTCTCACTGTGAAAGTTTTTATGTTGCGATGTCTACTAGAAGCTTGAATAAACGTATTAAGCAGCATGTATATTCTACCAAGATTAAAAATTGTAAGAACGCACTATATAAACATTCTTCGGAATGTAAGAATAGAAAAAATGTTTATTTTCTATTCTTGAGCAGGTACCAAGAGATAGGAGAGGGGGTGATTATAAAGGGTTAATAGAGCAGAATGAAGCAAAATGGCAAATTAAGTTAATGCAGATATATTCCCAGGTTTGAATGAGGTTATAAATATTAAATGTTTTTTTGGGTAACAAAAGGCTTAAAGAAAATTAAATATGTTATTAGAGTTTTATTTTAACAATGCTTTTAAAAATTGACAATGGTTTCAAAGGGAAATTAACTTTAAGATGGATCTGTTTCTTGATTGAATAATTATGTGGTTTAATTGTTTTGATTAATGGTGATAGTATAAAAGTGTGTTATTACTGAGTTTTAATTCTTCTGAAGAAGCCTGTTGATGAAAGAGAATAATAAAGTTTTACCAGTAATCCAACTGGTGGTCTTTGGTTTTACAAGCTCTTGGTGGATTTTTTTGTGTTGATTTTGTGCTTCTACCTGGTTGTTTGGGTCCATTTTGGCTTTTTAGCTTTGCTGAGTGTATCACCTGTTAGCGAGGGACGATCATCAGAACTCACTGATGCAGCACGAGCAGAGTACTAAGGGAAAATTTGCAGGCAACAGTGTTTGCATCTATAACCACCAGTTGTGCCCACTGCTGAGCAGCAGTGCAGAATGCGCAAACGCGGTGCTATGTTGAAAATTAACACAAACTGATCTAAACAAATTAATGAATAAAAAAGCACAAAACTGAGCCCTATTCCAGCAACCTTCAATCAGATAAGTTCTAACTGCACACTCCTGCCACTAGGGTGCAGGGGAACCCTCGCTAAAAAGATGGCCTGGTTTAGTGTTCAAGTTATACAAACAGAACTAGCATTAGCAGGTCTGAATGTAGTCTATGCTACAGCAAACAAAGTACAACAATTTCTCTGCTCTACAACGTAAAGGGAGGGGGGTATGACTAAGGACCTCAGCAAACTTGTGAAAGACCATTTCAGAAAAGACAAAATTCTAAACTAAATGCAGTGAGTCAGAGATGCCCCCTGAAGGCTCTCCATAAGCCATCAGGCCCATTGCTATCAGTGAGTGGTTTATATTAGAGAAAAACAGTAAGACTGAAAAGCCACATATCATGGGACAGGATATGCTTTAGGGGATGAATAATGTTATAGATAATCAGATGGCCAGAAATGGACTATGTTCCTGGAGGAATTGGAGGGACATGAGCAAAATATATGAATGGATCAGGAATACAGTAATTAGGGTAAGTGGGTCACAGATATCCAAAAAGAACAAAAATGTATAAGCCTATTTTGGTATAATAGGAATGTGAGGCTAATGATTCTGGCAAATGGTGGAAGATAAGGGAAGGGGGGAGCAAAGAGAAAGGCAACAAAGAAAGTGAGGGACAGCAAAGATGCAAGTTGAAATCGTGTTGGCAGAAGAGGTCAAGTAGGGAAAGAAGGTTTTTTTTTTTATATATATATATATATATATATATATATATATATATATATATATATATATGACACAAATACAGAAGGGAGTGAGGGTGGAAATACCTGCCTAGATGAATAAGGACAGGAAGGTATCATTATGCTACATGTTTCCCCTGAGTTGTCAAAAAGGACATTGAGGGGTGAGGAGGGTGCCATATTGGGGAAATGGTAGGACAGAGTCCAGATAGCAGTGAGTTTTTTATCACACTAAAGGGGAAGAGGTTGAGAAGGAAATAATTCCCCTAAGGCAGAAAAAGGGAGGGAGGGAGGGACTAGACAGACTACCTCCCAGTTCCTTAGGAATCTGTCCAGAGTTATGGCAAATCACTTGTCACAGAGCTTCAGTGGATAACTGGCTAGTGCAGACATATTTGAGCAATGGAAAGTGACAAGATTTGTTCTTGGTACAAGGGTTTGTATAAGAGGTTGAGCAGTAGAACTGGGGGAACTGCAGTCCTGTTAGCTTAAAGACAGTCACTGGAATGCTGTGCAGCCTAGTAACATAAATAAAGCTGTAGAATTGTCACTCCCATCCTGACCCAGATATAATAGGAAATTACAAAGCAAACCATCCTGGTAAATTGCTGACATAAATAAAATCTACAATAAAAGGAAAAAAACTTATGAGTACATATCAGATCTAAAGACCCCAAGTCTATGAAAACATTAAGAACTGGACTTTGAACTTTAAAGACTATTAGACATAGATCATCAGTACCAAATCCATCCTAGCAGATCTTCTATATAAGCTGTATAACCTGAGCCTAGCTACAGGATCAGTCCCACAACTATGGCCTACAGCACTGGTGATGTCAGTGCATAAATGCGGCACTACTGCCAACCTTGAAAGCTGTAGGCCCATCAACCTGATGAGCCACTTTTGTAAGGTCATGGAATACAGTATGAGAGACCTGATTAACATCGACATTTAAAGACCTCATCAAGTTGGCTCAGGAGCAATTTGGGTTTGTAAATGGTAGCTCAGGTCTAATGAACGTGGTTAACAACCCTGAGGAGGTGACAAAACTTGCTGACAATGGTCACACTGCACATGCAGCTTACTTTGATCTGCCAAGGCATTTGCCACCATTCTACATGCTAGCATGATAAACTAAAGATGTTACACATAGATCCTTATGTGGTAAGATGGATAGCAAATTGACTAAAAGACAAAATCCACACAGTGCGGTTGGCAGGGACAGTGACACAGAACATGAAGGTGACTAGTGATGTCCTGCAAGACTCAGTGGTGGGAGTGCTTTTGTTTCTTATTTGTCTGTTCTACAAAAATCCAAGACTTATGCATAACCAAGTTTGTAGATGACTGCAAGCTGGGTGTCATTGTCATATCCAGATCCTACATAGAAACTCTCCAGGAGAAACTTATACTAATAAATGCATGATGTATTGAAAATGGACTTAAATGCTACAAAGTGCAACCCCCCCCCCCCACACCAGCTAATAAACATTCTGAATATCGTACTTCAAAACAAAAGGCAGTTAAAGATCTTGGAATCTAGGCTGATATTCTTTTCTGTTTTGTACAACATTGAACAACAGTTGTTAGGAAAATTGTCTACTTGCCACAGCAGTTCATCAAGGCAATGTCATTGTAAAGAGGATATTGTTCCCTTGCATTTAGCACTGATCAGGCCAATTATAGAATACAATGCCCTTTGGGCAGGAACTCGTTAAATATATGAAACCATAGTATAGACCACAGAGGTTCCCGACAAAGGGGATCACAGGCTTAAAATGTCTAAGCTATCAGAAAAGACTGGAGACAACCCTCTTTGCTGTGTTTTATAGGCTTCCCAAAAGAGACCCATGTTTTGCCTTCTGGACAATCAGGGACCCAATAGTCTAGGTTTTCTTGTACCTTCACAAATCAAATAGTCCCACAAATACTAGAATAAGGAATCTAAACTTGCATCAGCGGACTAATGAAACGAGTTGGGGAGAGACAGATTCATTACTATGCCTCTCATTCACCTCTAGAATAGACTCTCCTTGCAGATAAAGCAGTAGGATACTCTGTCTTCCTTCAGACAGAACCTAGATAATTAGATGGGTATTGATAAGTTTACCCTGGGGATGCCTAGCCTTGCCCTCCCTGAGAAGGGAGGTAAAGTCTGTTGGTGGAAACTGGCAAAGAATAATGGTTACAAGACTCAGTAGCTGTGAACTTACTGATCTTTTTCTGATAAAACCTGGGCACTTTTCTAAAACAAAGCAGTCTCAGAGTCTATAAGCAAAATGCTTTAATGGTCTGAAGAAGCTCCTGGTTGAACTTGACGCAGTTTTGTGGTGGAGTTAAAGGAGAACAAGAAAGTGGAGTACCAGTAGATGTTGTCAGTCTGGCAGGCCTCTGACTCAGTCCTGCACTGATAGCTCATGGAAACCTGCAGAGATTGGAAATAAGACCTCCAATGAAGAAATAAACTGCAATATGGTTAAAGGGTGGATCCTAAAGGTTTGTAGCAAAGGGGCAATGTCAGAAGAAGGGGGAAATGACTTGTGGAGTACTGCATGACGCATTTTGGGTAAATCTAAGGGGAAAAGAAAATAAGATGAGGGTCCCTATAATGTACAGGAAAGCATTTGAAATGTTGAATGTGGCAGAGAGGTAGCAGCTAATGTTCAGTTGTAGGTAAATACAAACTAATGCAGGATGGCCACAACATCCCTGGTATAAAGTATTATCTTGGGAGAATGGAATGGATTGTGACTGAGCAGAGAAAGGATCTGGGTCTATAACTATGGCTGGACCGAATTATTAGGAACATAGTGAGATGGTTGTGGTATCAATGAACAGAATAGTAGGTTTTATTCTCAGGCTGTCAGGGACATCAGACTACTGCTCAGAGTCCAGAAGAAAGCCACAACTTCCTGCCCAGATCAAGCAATGTGACACAATATCTTCCTTCAACAAGGAATTAGACAGGTGGAGGGATATGTGTAAATTCAGGTCTATATTATATGCTAGAAGGTTTAAAACTTCGACTCTCATATGATCGACACCACATGAACGAAATTTTAAAACTCTGAAAAAATAATAAAAAACTAAAAAAAAAAAAACTAAAAACTTACCTGAATGTTCTGGGCAACCCCCTGCACCTCCCACACCCCCCGCTACTTAAGTATACCAACTCCGAGATTGCACTACATTGAAGTAAAGAGAAATATTCCCTATGCCCATCTCCGTTGAAACTTGCAAGCTTTCAAAAGGTCGCTCATATGATGTCGACCATATGAGGCTTGAACTTTTGAATGTTCGCGATTTGTAATGGAACCCGTAAATTCATCCTTAGTATGACTGATCTATTGCTAGTTCTAAACATGGGTACTGGCAAGGTGCAAGTGACGTCATGGCCCAGTCACCTTATACATTCTATGAACAGATATGTATATGATGAATAGGGGAAACATTTTTACCAAAGAAGGCAGAAGGTAGATATTTTTTCATTACAGACCACAGGCAAGATATATCGAACACAATTTGGGTGCTTCAAACAATATGGTGGAGATATGAAGGGTGTCATGAGGATGAGGCAGTACAGGTAGCAATTTCTAGGGATAGTCTTCTTTCCTTATTTGTTTTTCTTATCGAATATGTGTTTTTATTTATTTTTGTATGATTTATTTATTACTCAAGTAAACTATCTAGGCACAACTTCTTTTTTCCAGGGCTGACCAGGAGCTGTGTCTGGTTATGTGACTTACAAAAAGACACAATGCAGGAACATGGAGATAGAAATAATCAACTCCAGGACTACAGGAAGAAGCTAACTAGTAGATAAAGGGTGAAGGTGATGAAGAACAAAACACGAGCTGGGAATTAAGGATTAGTTGGACAGTGTGCAATTAAAAAGGTCCAGAAAGAAATGTCTTGAGAAGAAGAATGTCAGGAATTAAGTGAAGGACAGCAAAGTGTAAGGTCTTTACACTGAGAGGTAGCTAAATAGTGGAAGGCCCACTGGAAATACATTTGAGATATCACCTGTTTTAATTGCTCATTCAATAATGTGTGAGCATGGGTTATAGTTAAACATCAGGGTATTTAAAACAGAAAGGGGTAATGACTCTGAGAGTAGTACTAAAATGTTTCATGTAGTTTGGGAATTCTGAGAAATGTCTGAAAAGATAAACCTGGGAGGAAGACGTAAGGAAATATTAAGAGATAAAGGGGTGAAGCTGCATGATAAATGGAGGTTATTGTTGTTAAGTCTACCATCCCAAAAATGAGAAATACCAAGAAGAAAAGTGAAGTTTGTGTTATAACTAGCTTTTATCATACAGAGATAGAAACTGCAAAACTAGAAATTATCAAAGACTGGAAAGCATTACAAGAGCAGAGGAGATGTTGTAAATCAAGCCATCCATCCTCAACCCCTTTTTCCATTTTACACATGGGGTCAAGGTTTCACTTCCACAGTGACAATCATCTTGAGTCAAGCTTTAAACTGCCGGGTGGCTAGCCCTGCCATGGCACAATGAGAATGAGGGTTTGACATGTAAAAGTATACAAAAGAGAAAAAGATCTGAGACACAAGTGAATGGGAAGCTGAAACAAAATGCTCATGGTTGCATGAGGAATGGAGGGGGAAGAACTGACCAGAGAGCTGCTAGATTGTGTGCTGTATGCTTAATACCTGTATCACTGTTTTTTAATGCAGTGTTCAATAAAAACAATACACTTTAAAGGGTTACAGACCCAGCTGAAACACATGCTTATCACCATGTCAGTGTAACTGGAATGAATAATCTTCAGGGTGACTGTAAGAGTTAAGGGCAGGGAAGGAGAGGGGCTGAGTACGCTGATGAAAATGCAGGTAGATGTGGAGGAACTACTTTCCCTAAAAGTGATATATTAGTAGACTGAATCCATTTTTAGGTCAAAGAAGTGTTCCACCAGAACTCAAAGTTATTTAATTAATGAATGAATGTTCTGATCAGATGTATGCAGGCCTGAATGCAGCATCTTGAATCATCCAAGATTCATTGATGCATCCCTCACTCACAGTGACCTCCTAAATCATTGTACATGTGTCCAGCAAGATAGTGGCTGAACATATCATCTTTTAGTTGTTTTCATTTGGAGAAAAGACAAACTTTGCTGCTATCAGGTCTGACATATAAAACTATAAAACTTCTCTTTTTCAGGAACATATCATGATATTGCTATAAAGTGGTATCTTAAGACATTTTATGAAGCACTGAGCAACTGAATGTACCTACAAGTGCACTTCTAGTTGGATTACTTGTTAAACAGCATAAGCCATGTGTTTATATATGCCAGTATGATGGGTATAGATGCCTGGCACATAAGTTATATGTTTATATATAAAGTATGTTGGGTATAAATACCTGGTGTGGTGTTTAACAAAGTAGAAAGAAAACAAAAAGCATTGATGACATGGTAGAGATAGAACAAATGCCAGCTTTACTAGGAAGAATACTTCATTTAGAAAAAAAGTAACTCATGTATGATTATATAATTAAAATAGAGTAGATTAACTACAGAAAATGCTTGAAGCCATAACATAAGCAAGAGTGGCTATGGTGTTAACTCCATTTTGAATTGTTGTCTTCATGGTGCCTGACATACTGTTATGCTCAGGCTGTGCAGTAATTTGTTAGTCATGGGGAAAGAAAGGAAACACTGCCTACTACTTACATTATTTGTATCCATTCTTCTTGTTCTTCTGCCAACATATTAGCTGTTTAGTTCCAAAATCATTAGCTCTTAGCTGCATGAGGTGAGACAATGTGACAACGTGTAACTTCATTCAGCAAATAAAAGTAAAGCTTTGTATATACTCTGAAACATTGTCAGAATGCCTACTGCTCTATAACGTATACTATGCTAACAATACAACAGCACTATCAAATGAATTGCCTAACATCCATTTTTTCTTCCAGCTGAGCATTTGTCAGAGACAGCAAATGCACACATTCTTTGAATATCAGAATCTACCCCATACAGGGGATTTGAGGCAAACAGCTAGGAGTACAAATAAAGTACTAAAGACAATTAAATGCAGAAGAATTTGTTAGGTGACACAAAAAAAAAAAAAAAAAAAAACACAGACTAGATAGTAGTATCAATGTGCCTATCACCATACAATCATTTAACTCTGCTGTCACACTAATATTCCAGCACAATTATGCCAGGTTAGATGTAATGAAAGGAGATTACTAGTGAGCAATATTACTAGAGTATTTAATTGAGTGATTATTGAGTAGTTAGTTGAGGGATGGTGCAGGAAGAATGACTCGAGTACTAAACACTTCAAGGAGGTAGGTTATGTGGTTACCACCAATTTACAGTAAAAAAATAGCGATGAAGGAAATGCACTAAGTTCGTGCTAAAAATGTAAAGTGCCACTTTTTTTTGAGTAACTACAAATTAAAAATACTGATGAAAATGAGAAGAAAAGCAGTGAACAAAGCAGACAAAGGGCGATACAACTAAGTATAGATTTGACTTGATGCCTTCGTTCATTCCTCATTTCTGAGTCAGAGATCATGAAAGCACGAGGCAATATTGTGCCAGCATTTTCTATCTCACATTGCTAAAGTGACATTCTGGACGATTCCTTAATCTCATACGTTTACCTTTATTTCTTTTGCCTTACTAGCTCTTGCAAATCCTGTGGTGATGATGCAATGAGGGCAATATCATCTGTGTAACATTAATTATAAATATTCCTACCATTTACTTGAAAATTAATTGAATCCAACTCATCCACAGAATTTTGCTTCACTTCCTTTTTATACTAGTTGAAACAAGCAGGTGAAATTAAGCAACCTTGTCATACCTCCCTTTTTTGATTACAAAGAGTTCAGAAATAACATCTCAATTAACAGTTGCTAATCAGTGTTTCTGATAACGCAAATGAAAACAGTTGTTAATACCATATGCTTTAATACATTCCACAATCTGCAGTGATTCCCAGAGTTAAAGGCTTTTTGTAATCAACAGCTGTCATATAAATATACTGATTGAATTATTGTGATCTATCTTGAATATTTCAAAGGTTAAATGCTGTTTCCAGTGCCAATGCCCTTTGTTATCCCCATCAAGTTTTTCAGCTAGCAATCATTACGCTGATGGTGGAACCCACTTGGAAAGGACTTGTAAGAGTATTTCACTCATGGGACTGATTGGTTAACTTCTCTAGTGGCTGGCACAGTGTGTTTCTCTCGGTCTTCTTGGAATTGGTTTAAAAACTGAATAAAGCCAGTCCTTTGGCCATTGTCCTGTCTGCAGAATTTATATATTGAAGCTGGTTAAGAAATCCATAGTGCAGTCACCTCTGCCCTTAATTAAAAAGTTATCAATACCAAATGTCTTTGTGATTTGGATAATGTCTAATGGCATTTTCATTGTTCAGTATCATAGTTATAATTCATTTGAAGGTTTTAAATGAATCACTCTCTTTGTTACTGCATTATAACTCTTATGTATACCCCCCCAAAGATGTCATCTAGGTTGCTCAGTAACCCTCTGTCACCATCTTTGATGTTTCCTTTTGACAATATCATGTGCTTTACGCCTGTGGAAGCCACGCAGAGGTACAAACATTAGCTCTAGGTGATGATCATTGTTGAACTGACACTCTGACTCCATGTACAAAGTGGGAAAAAAGGGGTTGATGATGATATGCTTTATGTGTATTATTGTTTGTCAACTGAGTTTCAGCATCTGTTCGTTGCTGTTCTGGCCATGCAGCGTTGTCTTCTAAGTACAGATTCCTATACAAAAAAGATGAAACATAGCTGGCATAAAAGAAAAGTAAGTGGCAGACAATAACAGCAAAATAGTTTCCATTCATTCTTACTTGTCCACTAAACCAAGTCAATAACTTCACCGTAACGACATTGTGAGCATGTATTACACACAATATACAAAATCAGTGATATTACAGTATCTCTACTTATAACCATAACATAAAACAGCCAACAAACAATATAATTTTGCTGGCTGGTGTAACCAAACCAGTTCCTGCTAAGATTTAAAGGTTCAGGTGCATAATCCAAGCTACCATGGACCTGCTAGTAAAATCCTGTATGGTTTGCCTCCCTACCCAAACACCTCTTGCCTTGGCCACTAGTTAAACTGAATCCAACTACCTGGCACTGAGTGCAAACAGGGTGGAAAATAAGGGAAGAAAACATCCACGTTTGTAAGAACCTCTACACCTGAGGCGAGGGGCAGTAGGGCCTTTGAGCTGCTGATGTGCTTGCACTTTAATGTCAGGATGAGCATGGACCTTCCCCCAGACCCAGCTTGCAGATAAAGTGGCTTACAGTAATCTGCCCTTCTCCTCTAAGCTGAGTCAATAATCACACCATAATAACAATGCAGCCATTTATTAAACACAATAGACACATTAGTGATGCCACAGCATCTCTGCAAATAACCATAACATAAAACAGCCAATAACCATTATAATAGTGCCAGTTGGCATAACTAAGCTAGTCCCAGCTTAGATTTAAAGGTCTGGGTTTGTAACCCAACCTATATTGGATCTGCATGTAAAGCCCCTTATGGCTTGCATCCCAACCCAAACACCTCTTGCCTTGATCACCAGTTAAACTGAATCCAACCTGCTTGGTGTGATGATGCCACTCAGCACAAACAGGATGAAAAACAATAGGGGGGACCTGCAAGATAGCTGCCAACTCATGTATGCCTCCATGCCATGCCCCCCAGTGGCCTCGTTCCCATGATAGCCATGCTTTCACTTATGTAAAACTACCTTCTAAAGAATTCTTCAATGGGCAGGAAATGTCGAAATTTAATAAGTCAAAACATAAATTGTTCAAATGTACTCTATCACTACTATAAAAATCAGAGTCCACTTTAATGAGATCTTTATGGTGCATGGGTTGAAACCCAATTTGGCTGGCCACCCATGCCACAGTGTGGATAGTAAAATGCCTGAACATCTCGATTGCTCCCAATCTCCTTCTGCCTTCCTGGTGGATTCTTGGCATGATCATTGAACAAAACAAAATTAATTCAGAATATAATGTATGAAGCATGTGCATATAATATAAAATATGATGTATGTGCATATCTGAGAGGACTCAGGTTAACAAATTTATTTTCAGAGTCAGTGTCAAGTAATTTCTGTCTGAATATTGCTGATCTCTGTCTGCATTTTATTTTGAATTGAAGTTTTTCAGTTAATGTCTGGTTACTTCTATTGTTTATCTTTTTCTTATAAAACATTTGTTTTGTTTTACATTTTCTGTTCTGTTGGAGTTTTAAGAGGTCTTAGTTAGGATTAGTTAGAAAAGTTAGCAAAGAATTCCTTTGCCGACAGTGAATAATATCAGCTAATTAGTGGGAGGAGCTGAGAAATAGCATTTCTCATTTAGCTAGAATTATTTGGAAGCATCTCTAGCTGGAGTGCTTGCTTGCTTGCTGTACTCTGACTCTATTTTATTTTTACCACCCACATGCCCACTTGTTGTTGTATTCTTAAACTTGGTGGCTTTTGAGTTGCCCACACTTACTATAAATCTGATTTTGGACACTCCTTCCAATCCCATCTCATCAACTCATTCTACTGAGTACAGAGAGATCAGTTGGGAAGACCCAACCCTTTAGCTTCTTAACCTTGAATTATCTTCTGTTTCCTCCCTACCCACTTTACTTAAAAAAAGCACTTTATTCAGCTGCTTTTACTGCAGTTGTGTTTCTTCCTACTTTATTTTGTTTTTGCTGCTTCTTTTTAAAAGTGTTCAGTTGCATTTATTCTGCTGCATTTATTACTGCTTGTTAGTAGCCTGATTAGACTGTAACTTTTATTCTAAGCCTCTTAGTTCTGGTGTAAGCACATGGGCTTCAGGCCAGTTATTTTACATTAAGAAGGTTTGTGGTCTACACACTTGTGGTAGGAGTCACCTCTGCCCTTCTCAGGTGGGAATTGCTGGTTGAAGGCTTATTGTGCCTATTGTTCTAAGTGTCTTTGTTCTGGTTTAAGCACTTGGGTTCCAGACCAGTTATTTCACACTAGGAAGGTTTGTGGTCTTCACTCTTGTGGGAGTATTCTACTGAATTGCTGCTTTATTTAAACTGTTTTTTGCTGTTGTGATTGAGATTTTCTGCACTTTGAATCTCTAGTACTTCTGCATTTTACAGCACAGGTTAGATTCAGACTTGCTTAATCTAGACTGTGTGGTATCATTTGAACACTAAAACTAGCCATCTTACATTAACAAGGCTCCCTGCATCCCATGGCAGATGTGTCTAGCCAAGTACCCATCTGAGTTGGGGATTGCTTGAATAAGGCTGTCTTGGGCTTTCCCTTTGGTCACTTTGTTTAAAATCATTTAACTATGCTTGTATTTAACTCATTAAATATGAGTGACACCTCCAAGTGCATCTGCAGTTAACTCCTACTGACGCCTCTAGGCATCAAATATTGCTTGTTCATATTTGCATCAATAATTCCAAAACCATGCTATGTACAAGGTTTAAAAATATTTCATCTTAAAGCTTATACAGTGGCAAACTCAACTGCATTGATAGTTGACCTCTTTTGAGTGCAGATAAAGAGATATTAACTGCTGTTTTTATGATATTAATTTTTATGGATGTAATTTTCACATTTTTCTAAATTTTTCAGCAACAGGTAACACAGACCAAACTCCTTAGCCTCATATGAAAGTCCTCAGCTAGATGAATACAATGCTGCTAACAGTATGTGTGTAACCTGAGTGGTTGCTGAGATATTGTAAGTTGTTTACAAACTATTACAAAAGTAATAGTTTCTGTGTTTACTCTAACTTACAAAATACAGTTTAAGACCTGGAGTATAAAGAATACTATCATTATAAAAATAGTTTGTGCTGAAGTGTTTGGCCATTCATACTTCTTTCATAACCCCTATGGTTCCAGACATATGAACATTTGTTTGAAATGAGAGGACATAATTTGGTTCTGTCAAAAGGCTTAGGCTCCGCCCATTGAAAGCTACAGTGCAAACTTCCTCAGTCTATTGGAGTGAATGAGTTAAGCCTCGTATTTGTACAGGTTTGTGCTCAGTTTACTGGAGCTACTCAGAGATTAGTGACTTTGGCCAGAGATCTGGAGTGAATAAGAACAAAATTGAAGGAATCCATTGAAATCTGCCAAAAAATAAGTATTTTTAAAGTCTGTATTGCACTTTGAGAACAGTTTCCTACTGAATTGCTGCTTTATTTAAACAGTTTTTTTGCTGTTGTGACTGTGATTTTCTGTACTTTGAATCTCTAACATTTTATAGCATAGGATAGATTCAGACTTGCTGATTTATACCCCCAAAAGGGGCTTGAAAGCCCTAGACTTAGTACTCACCATCATAGGGGGTCTCTGCAGTACCCACTGTGTGTTGCCCTCCCTGTTAAGGTCTGATCATAAATCAGTCTCATTCGAAGTGACGGTCATACCCAGCTCCCTCTCAAAAGCAAAAAGGAAGAAAAAATTCTCCAAAGCAAACTATAGCCTCTTAAGTGATGGCATAAATAGTTTTAACCCCCTGCTACCACTGTCAACAATGACTCCTATACAGAGGTGTACACAAATGCCCTGTATAAACACCTATACAAATGTATAGACTCAGTTGTGCCTGAATGGATCAAAAGCATAAATAAGTTATACAAGAAGAAGAAGAAATTAATGTCTAAGAACAAATGGAAACTGACTCAGCATAGGAAGAACATCCACCATAACTTGAACAAGCAAATTAGACAGCATGTAAAGTCCTCTAAAGCCAATTATGAAGCTAAAATAGCATCCCTAGCTAAGGATAATGACAAGGCATTCTTTAGCTACATCAGAAATCTAAAAGGGAAGGCTCAGATTTGTGCTAAAATAGTAGTAGATGTTATCATTCATACTGACCATGAGGACATCACCAACCTGCTAGCAGACAGATTTGGCACAAACTTTCCCACTGTCCCCATCAGACATACCCCAAAGCACACCTGTCACCAGTCCTCTACCTAGTATCTAAAAAGAGCAGGTCATAACCAACTCTCCATGGCCACAAACACAGCCTCGGTGGGACCTGATAACATCCCAGGCTGCCTACTAAATGGTTTAAAACAGGACCTTGTGGAACCGCTTGGCACTCTCTTCAACCACATTCTAAGTACTGGCTTTGTCCCAGCAAAGTGGAAAACAGAAACAGTAATTTCCTTGCACAAAGGGGGTTCATCAACAGACTCTGGGAACTATAGACCCATAAGCCTAACCAGTCCTCTGCAAGGCCATGGAGAGAATACTCATGAACCTTATCAACAAAGACATAGGTGACCTTCGAACTCTTGACCTGACCCAATTTGGCTTCATTAAGGTTAGATCATGCTTATTAAACCTGGTGGACGTCTTTGAGAATGCCACTAAAGCCCTGGATGAAGGCAAAGCAGTGCATACAGCCTATCTTGACTTAGCCAAGGATGTTGACATAATCCCCCACTTAGGCATCATTCAGAAACACAACCAGCTAGAAATTAATCCATATGTCACTAGATGGTTAGGCAAGTGGTTCACCAACAGAACACATATAGCCAAAGTTGGGGATTCCACCTCTACCAGCAGACCAGTTACCAGTGGTGTATCACAGGGATCTGGGCCCCCTACTGTTTAGAATCTATTTCTCAGAAGCCCAGGCAAAACTAGATGGCCTGTGGCTTACCAAGTTCGCCGATGATTGCAAACTGGGTGCATTCACTAAGTCCCCCAATGACACTTACATACTACAAAAAGGGATTACACAGACAAATAATTGGTACCAAAGCCACAGACTTAAACTAAATGCAAAAAAATGCATTATCATCCCTTTTGGCAAAGGGGAAGTCCTTGCAAATTATAAAATTATCAGCACCCCCCCTTAGCTCAAATCCTGTGGTGAGAGATTTGGGAACACAGGTTGATAACAACTTTAACTTCAATCACCATGTGTTCACAGTGGTAAGGAAGGTCTTCTATGTTGCACATCTCATAAGTAAGGGTGTCGCATCCAGAGCTAAGGATGTTATAACTCCCCTGTCTCATCCCTTATCAGACCACTAATAGAGTACAATTCTCCCTTATGTATGTACCTCACCAGACACCCACTGCAGCTGGAGGGACCTCAGAGGTTTCTCACCAAGAAAATTCAGGGCCTTCAACACATGACCTACATGGACAGACTGAAGGCCCTGTCACTGTACTCTGTATCTTATAGGCTGCTGAGAGACAACTTGAGCATGTCCTACAGAGCAGTCTTGGACCCTGCCCTAATGGAAATGCTGCACACCTGTAAGTAAAATGGCACAAGATTCACTCATTCTAGGGATCTTAACTTAGTCTGTGACATTAACAGGACATGCTGGATAGACTAATATGTCTCCCAGAGACTGCCACACCTCTGGAACAGACTCCCAATTCATGTAAAACAGAGCTCCTCAATGAACCTATTTAAGCACAACTTAGACAACTGGATGGGAGACTGTTAAATTTACCCCAAGGTTTCACCTATGTCCCTTTTGGATAAGGGCAGTTGGTGCTGATCATAGACTCACACTGCAAATATAGACCATGCAACTTGATCAATAAGGAAACAAGGGTATAACATGACTAAGCTTATAAAGGCCCTAAGACCAATAGCCTAGTAACCGCCTATGAAACTATGTGAATAATCAGTAACTTGTTTAACTTTCCATTTGTTGTAATGGTGATGCCAAATCTCCCAAACTTGGAGCCATAACAGTCCTGAAAAACTCTAAACAATCAACATGCCTGACCAGGCAAGACAATGCTTGGATGGGTGGTCTCTTGATGAAGGAATGTCCCACAATCCAGATAACCTCTTTTTCTAAAACAAAAAATCAAGGGATTTTGGCCTAATGTATGACACAGAGGTATGAGACACCCACCTTCCTGTTTTTATCAGAACTGTGGCCAGATGGCCCTCCAAAGCTAAATCAGAAGTGTGGTTTATTCTAAAAGAGTGGGATGAATAACCTTGAGGACTTATGTCTTGTCTTTTGATATCCTTCAATAACCTTGTGCAACAGAGAATTAACCTCTGGGAACCTGAAAGGCTTACTGTCCCCCTATATAAAAACTAAGCCTGCCTGAGAAGCCACAGGGTTGATCTTGTGTAGTAACCTGAACCAGTGCAATGTGAAATTCACCAAACTCCTTGACTTATCTAAACTTACATGCTGCCCTTCTCCCACCTGGTCTATTTTAGATTTCCCAACCCATATCAAAATAAAAATCATTGTGAATCACAATATCCTCCCAGTGTAAAGAGCTTAATTCACTAAAATGAAAATCACCAGCATATTAAGAAGTGAACAATGCAGCCATAGTAGCAAAGGTGCAAAATTATGCGAATACACTAAACAATCCTCTAAAAATTATGGCAAAGAGATGTCATATTGGCTTCCATGAATCTTTTCAAGCCTCTCTAATAACCTGTCAACTTACTGCCAGACACTCAATGACTGGAGAAATCCTTGAGGCACCAAAAATGGGGTGTTCAGCCTAATGTTGCCAAGTGCACCCCTGAGGGTGTTCAGAGAGTCTTGTATTGAACATCTGAAAATCAGGAATTGAAGGACCAAAGGCAGTCCCTAGGATCTATGATAAATGGGCAAGGAGCTAAAAAATCCCTTGAATGTCTGCACTGATGATCAATAAGCCTTCCTTGTACTCCTGGCCCAGAACTTTGCCAGCAATGATGTAGCTAATCTTCTCCAGTTAACCAGACTTCCAGAGGAATAGAGGTGACAATCCACTCCACATGCTTGGCTAGTTGATGAAACCTGGTGAACTGAAAACGGGAAAGGTTATCAGCAATTGCATTGCTGCAGCCAGGCACATGCAGGCTAGCAAAAGTTAAACTAATTCCCAAGCTCAATAAAACTAGAAGTCTAATGATGGAGTGGACCCATTTGGACTTGGAAGAATGCTTGTTGAGGGCATGGACAGCCGCAATGCTATCTGAGCAAAGTAAAATCCTCTAGCTATATAATTTGCCCTTCCACACTAGACTGGATACCCATATAGGAAAGATATCGAGGAAGATAATGCCACTTTTTCTTTATTCTGACCATGATTCAGGCTATTTTCTTGTAAACCAACTAACTTGAAAGTATTCTCCTATACCAATCCCACTTGCTGTGTCCGTAAAAAAGTTCACAGTCACTGGAAGAAACCCAAGGCAACTGTCAAAGAGACACACCATTAAACTTGCTCAAGAATGTGAACTAAAGAGGAAGTCTTCCTTAACCCCTCAGGTCAGATAAACCCTAATATGCTTGGGTTTATTTCCTTTTAACAAATTACAAATGGACCAATGGAAAGTCCTGCCTGTCAAAATTGCTCTGCAAGTGAAATTTAACAGCCCATGAAGCTGCATGACTTTTCCTGTGTGGGCCTTCCTAGCCCCCAGAAACTTCAGAATTAATAATCTGAGCTGCTACAATTTGTATGCCAGAAGCTTAAACAACCTTTCAGTAGCATCAACTGCTGAGCCCAAAAAATGTCAAAACTTGACACGGCCCTTCAGACTTGTCCTCAGCCTAAGGAACCCCTAAGGTAGCACACATCCACTTGAATATCATCATCCCTTCAGCAGCCCCCTCCTGACCTTCACTCATGATCAAAAATATCATTCAAATAGTGGACAGCTGACTGCTGGGGTGCTCTGTGCTGCCAGCACCAATGCAACACTGTGCTGAACAGCTTAAACATAACGCAAGCCACTGAACACCCTATGGACATGGTAGTAGCAAAAAAGAATTTCTTATCAAACTGGGGTCCTAACAGTGGCCAGTCCTCCTGTCTAATGGGCAGCAACTGGAAGGCTGACTTGATGTCCAGTTTGCAAAGCCAGGGGTTCAAGTATCCCATGATGACCTCTGCTGTCTGTTCCAGGGAAGAATAGTACACCTTAGACTGTTTTTTGTCAATGAAGTCATCAACTCATGAACTTTTGGGGTGTGACAGGTGGTAAATCAACCTGTACCTCCTGCTTCTTAGGAACTAGGCCAATAGGCATAATTTTAAAAGCAGTCCATGGAGATTCAGAAAAAGGGCTAATTACCCTGCCAGCTGCCCTTTCTTTTTCAATTAGTTTAGCTGCAATGTCTTCATGCCCCTTAATGATTGAAAGTTTTTTTACTGACTTCAAATCTAAAGGAACCAACAAACCAATTTTGAACCCTTTACTAAGCTTTTCAAGAATGACTGATGCAACTCCTCTGTCAAGGTAATTTGACAAAAGCTGAGTTAATTTATTTAGTCTGATTGGAGAGTGGAAAGGATGGGAACTGGCCCAAAGCTCTTGCTCTGATGAATCTGTGACTGTGACAAAGCTACTTGCCTCTTGCAGAATATTCCTGTGGAACCTCACCCTGAACCTCCCTCTCAATAAGGGTAGGCAACACTGTAACCCCTATGTCATACTTAACCCTAGCTCCTGGATGCTGCATGATCCTTTCCACAACCAGAACATAAATGAGTGAACTTAAAAGAAGGCCAAAGACACTTCCCATTGTTAAAGGGCCAACAGAATTTCCTGTCCCCATTTTCTCTGCCAAATTCCTCAAACTTGGGAGGGGGGGGCCTGACATATCCAACATTGCAGTCAAGCAAGGGGTGGTAACTGAGAAGTTTAACATGGCCATGTGCAATAAAAACTGTGTAACACTAATGTCTGGGTCAACCGCATTGCCAGTCCCTGCAGAATCGATGATCTCAGGCCCACTCTGTAGGTTGGGTGAAAGTGAAGAAGCCTGTCCCACTGAGACCCTTCTTAAATCCCCAGATGACAATGCAGCTTGACAGAGAAGACCACAGACAAGAGTACCATAAAACCATGCTCTAGGACCAAGAGCATTCCACGTCTCAAAGCAGCAACCCCAAAGCAGCCAGGTATAGATACTGTACCCCACTGGCTCTGCATTTAACAAAATTTCTATAATCAGCAGTACAATAAAAATTGTTGTCCGAGGGCACCACTCCACACTGTTATATTCTTTACACCTCAGGCACAATTTTCCTATGCTCAAAGAAAATCTGAGTTTCTTATGTTTATTAAAAAATTGTGTATACTCTGCAGTTCACCACTTGGTGAATTTTTATTCCATGGGCATAGAAAGCCTACACAAAAGGTCAAAAGGTTCCGAGGTCTCAAGCTTTACTTACGTTTTACTTTTTTTCCTCCTACTTGTGCACATCAATGAGCTCTTTAAAAATGAGCACTGTGACTTGTTTTCCACTGTATGCCACTTCTCTGGATGCATGTATTCCTCAAAAATGGGAATTACCTAGTGTAGCTTTATGTGACAAGCTTCCCTTCATATAAAAATGTCCGTCTTCATCAAGAGGAAGAATAATGGGGACTGGTCTCCTTAATTATGTATATAATCCTCGTATAAGCAGGCACTGTAAGCCTTTTTGTAATACAAGAGAATATTAGCATTTCATATTATATGTCAAGATATAGTGAGCCCTGTAAAAGTGGGCACAGCCTCTCATATTACTTGTAATAGACTGGAAAAAAGTTCTGTACTAAAGTTTTCATACTTGGCTCCAATGAATATGAGCCCCACTGAAGCAGAAACAGCAGCATTTTCAATGTTCAAAGTGTAAACCACTCTATTAGATTGATCTGATGAAACTCAGGCAAAAGTGTTTTCTTAAATATAGCTCTATAGTTGTAGCTCATAATGTGTTGTATTTTATTTGTTAGAAATTAAAAATAAAAATAAAACCTTTTAACTAAGAATTAGGTTCCATAGGCTGCTGAGCTGGTAAATCCTCATGGGTCTTTCAGGAATATTCAAATAATGGACTAACCTCTAAGCTTTTGGATTTGGTCCTTGTTTTTCCATCTACCAAATATTCCTCCAGTCAGCTCCCATGGATCCTCCCACCATGTTCTGCAACTGTCTTTAAATAACTGACCTGTTGAATGTAGTGTATTAGAACAAGAACACAACACTCATCCAGCTACCTAATTAACTGAAAAAACTACTGGAAACTTCAACAAGTTGTTTTTATTCTTCCCAGAGGGAGGGTATCAGAGAGTCTCCTAGATCTGCTAGCTAAAGTGATTTTAGCTGGACATGTCCTTTATACTCAATAGCCTCAAGTGACTGTCATTTCCAGCTTGCACTGGAACAAATTACTGCTGAATATGAAGTGGCTGAAATGAAAATCCACAACTACATATCAGAGTTTGAAGTTTTCTCCTGGAAAAGGGTGGAACACTCTCTGCAGGCAAGGGAAGCAGTTAAGACAGGTGGTAGAGTCTGAGTACTTTAAGGCCTTGTGTATGAATCAAGTTAGAGTGGATCAGTAGATTGACAAGAAGACAGCTGGTACAGCAGTGGCAATGCTGCAGAGAGTGGTAGAGTGTGGTGGCAAAAACAATAGCTTCATAGGATGAAACTCCAAGTTTACTGGTCAGCCGGTGTAACATCCTTACCTATAGTTATAAAATGTGACTAGTGACTGAGAGGATAAGATCAGAAACAGCATTAATGGAGGTCCTTTGCAGTATAGTTGTGCGCACTGTCCATGACAGAGTGAGATGCTTGTCTGTATGTGAGATCTCAAAGTACCTTCATTGCTCCTCTGTATTGTGTGAAGTAAGTTGAGGTGGTTTGGATACCTTATGGGATGAGCCATGGGTGCATCCCACAATAAAAAGCATATCCCACTACAAAGAGGTCTTGGAGACACAAGACATTTTGGAGGGATTATATTTCTCAGCTCACCTAGGAATACTTCAAGATCTCTCAAAATGTGCTGAAGACTGTTCCTGGAGATTGTAAACTGATAAGGGTGGACCAGACGTCTCTATCACCATAATCCTAACCAGGACAAGTGATTTGCAAAATGGATGGGCAGAAAGAAAATTTCTGGTTTTGCATGCATAAATATGGTGGGATACTATTCATGATACAGCAGAAGGAGCAACATTTTATGAATACTGAAGCAAATTAATAAATAATGCAGAGAGAAGTCCTAAATTCTACCTATGGTTTATAAGTTGCAGAAGAAAGTGACAATTGTTTCTTAAATGATGCTGCCCTTTAAGGTGGTTGCAATTCCCTCCTTCCCCAGCAATATTCATACACTTGACATAATTGCTTACTTCTGTACAATATCTGTGGATCTGTAATGATTGTTCCTTGATAAACACAAAAAAGTAAAAAACTAACTGCAGAAACACACCAAACAGCTACGGCCCCAAAGAAAGCAGGCTGTAAATCCACTATCATTTACTTAAAGTTTAATGTGATGAGCGTTTTCATCCACAGAATTAAAAGACTTCATCAGAATCCACAAAGAAGTTACCCCACTCATATACATACTCAATGGCAGGCATTTTTTTTAAATGTGCATGCTAATTGGACAAAGCAATAAGCTTTTCAGTTGTAAACCCAGCCTTACCAACACCTAAAAAACAAAATAAATCCTTCATAACATGCTGTGGATGTAGCTTTTAAAAACAGAAGCTACAGCCTTTATATGCTGCTAACTGGGAAAAAAGAAAAAAAAAAAAAGCAAATACAACTGGCCAGGACAAAAAGCAACTTTTCCCCTCTGTTTAGCAATATAAACTCAGAATAAGTGAAATGCTTCCTAAAACTTAAAAAGGAATTAATGAGGATTACTGCAGGATGTTGGTAGTCCGAAAGTATCATTGCAAAACAATTAAAATGTGCATGTGCGCTCCTAAATGTCAAAAAAATCTGCCAGAAAATTCTCTTACCTTAATATATGATGCAGACATCAGCACGGTCAAGTCTATGTATGTAAAGTACAGTAGGAATTCAACTCAAGCTACTCAAGATGATGAAAACACAACTTGAAGAGAAATTGACAAATAGAGTGCCATTATTTAAAAACAAGTTACTTTTTAAAATAACAGCATTGTATAATATACTCCTGGGTGAGGATAATGCTTGTTTACACAGGGCGCTGGTTTTTTTTTGCTTGTTTGATTATTCTGCTTGTACCTGATAATCAAACCATGGCAGCCATTGATAAACCAAGCGCTAGCTATACCAAGTCATGGAATATTGCTAAAAGAACCAGCAAGGCAGATATGAAAACTTAAGGTTTTCTTTCCAAAATGAGAGTAAGGTAGATGGGGAAGACAAAACTTATTTTGGTTCAACTTATAATACATTTTTAGGACTTTGTAAAAATATATTTTTTTAATAAACTGAAATGTTTTTACATCTGATGAATAAGTAAACAGACTGTTCTCTGCTTTTTTTCTTTCAGGAAAACATTAAATATTGACGATACATTAGGATTCAGGCTTATAAGCTTAGGGATATTTCCTTGCTGGAATAAGTTGCTGGGGACATATAGCTGAATTGCAATTCAGTTAGAAAGACACATAACTACAGCATATTCATTGAGCATACAGAGAGGCAGGAAGTGCTTTGCCCACAACTGAAATACCTATGTGCATGCATATGTTGGGGTGGACTGGAATGTGTGCAACCTGTCCAACCTAGATCTTCCATGGATAATTGGGCAGAGGTATGGTATCAGTGGCTGAAGGTGTTACAATCATGGCCTACTGTACATTTTCCTGAACTTCTTA
Source organism: Protopterus annectens (assembly GCF_019279795.1). Lineage (NCBI taxonomy): Eukaryota > Metazoa > Chordata > Ceratodontiformes > Protopteridae > Protopterus > Protopterus annectens. Next base: position 273,505,971 of record NC_056739.1, read on the forward strand.
CCATGGTACAGTTAGAACAACATTTGATAGATGCCTGCAGATAATCCCTGCTAAAGGGGGTGCCTGCCACTCTCCATAGGGAAACCATTGTGTCTAGGGGTGTCACCTAATACACTAACTGGATCATAAGTGTAACAACAACAATGTACAGGATTTCCTCCATGCCTCTGCATACTTCTACAAGTTGCAGTTGCATAAGGATATATTGTACAACAAATGCTCCTTCTTTTAATGCATTAATAGACTTTGACTATTGGAAACTGCATTTTCTCTGCAACTGAAATGGTCGACAGTCATCATGATGTGGGTTCATGCTATCCCTAAGGGACTATGAACATTGCCCTTCACCCATGGCTATTACAGCTGTGGGCATGTCACTATATGTGTGCTTTTCTGTACTCGCAATGAATTTCTGCAGCCATGTGCTGCAGCTGAATTGCAATCCAGTCAAAGTCCTACAATCTACAAGCCCAAATCTGATAGATCATCCTTTAAGGTTGTGCAAAAAGAGAACCCTAGTTTGAATAAGGGCACATAACTATGTGCTAAAAGGGGGTTTGCTAAGTTGTTCATTCTCCTTTAACAACTGTCATAACTCAGAAAGACAACCATTTAATATTCAAGTTCTTATATTAATGGTAATGTCATTTGTAGTACTCTATACATTTTCATGTTATGAATGTTGTATCAGACAAATGCATCATCTAATAAAGATGAGAGCTCAACAACATTTGCAAGGTGTTAAACATAATAACTCTCTGATATAGTTGCAGTTCATGCACATGCACTTAACAAAGGGCAAGTTCTTCATCAGAAGTCCTGATACCCGGCATTCCAGATATGCAAGGAAAGAGAAGTTTGTCACTGTGACTATGGCAGTAAGTAAAATGGAAGTTGAACATATTTTATGGATACTCTGGCCCCAAAAAGTTAAGACACTGAACAACTTTGATAGTAATTAATTTTAGGATAAGATGAAGTAATGACAAATATTTCAGTGTAAAAACACAAATAGGCAGATCAAAGAATCAAGACTGATACAACTTGCTGTTAACCGCTTTTCATTTACTAAATGGTAAACTTCACAAGAATTGAGACTGATATGACTTGCTGTTAAGCACTTTTCATTTACTAAATGGTAAACTTCATCAAGATCAGGTCTGATGAAGTTTGCCATTTAGTAAATGAAAAGCGGTTAACAGCAAGTCGTATCAGTCTCGATTCTTTGATCTGCCTGTTTGTATGTTTTTATACTGGTTTGTGTTGTTTTTTACTTCAAAATATTTCAGTATGTTTACAATGATATATAGCACTGAGAAATGTATTTTTGTGTATTTTATATAACATATTTGTAAGGTCCTTTAAAATGATTCTGCATGATAAACAATTAAATGATTACCTCCTTAAGCATTAATTGCTGTGTTTTACTAACTTCATATATGCGGTTTAAACTGGTATTTTGTTTAATGCAGTCTCTTGAATGCAGATGCTGAGGTGTTAGGGGCTTAATAAAGGTTTTTCAAACTATTCATCATTTATGTTTTTTTTTTAATTTTTATAAGTGTATTATTATTCACCAACTGAACATCTGACTTTGTAAAATGTAGGCACTGTTTTTTGCACTTATATTCCTTTAATCTTGCCATGCAATGTTGCCATTTATTTTTCCAACTTCTTAACCTACTTAGATTACAGTACCACAATAATGACTGCATGTGGATATTATCATGTCACATTTTGTGTCATTCACTGTGGTACTGGGTGCCTGTTTTGCCTGCCATTTCTGATACAGTTCATCACAACTGTGGCTGTTTGCACCTTTTTCCTCACATGTATTACCCACACTTCTGAGACATTGGCTGCACACCTATAAACCACTTGTGGCAGAAGGAAAATTAATGCAACACCATAACATTATGAGTACTCCCACATTGGAAGGAACATATATTGTAATTTGCCTTACAGCATCACCTGGAAGTTTATAAACATAAATCCCTTATAGTTCACGTTGTAGCACAGTAACCACAAGGGTACAATCAGTGCTTATGTGGATGCCTGTCAGCTGTATGACTCTACAAAACTCATGTCAAGATTTCTAAGTATTACGCTACTAAGCTGTGGAATTGGATGTGTTTGTAACATGTCAGTAGATCAGTAAGGAACAATTCTGTTGGCGATTTGATATAAATGGCAAGGATATAGCTAAACAGTTTACCAGCTATTGTCTTTAAAAGTCTTGTGCAGAGGAAGGCAAATACTGAGCAGGTGTCCCTCTAAATATTGGTGCCTATTTCTCAGCAGATCATCTCAGAAACCTGTACTGTGACCAGGCTATATGGACTGCAACAGCCACAGTGTGTTCCTGTCCTAATCTGACACACAGCTGGTACTATGTCTGCAAGCATGTTTTCCTTCACACCTTTCTCACTACTGTCAGTGTTAGATCACAACATACGGGGTTCATAAATAGTTTAATGAGTTAGACCAAGAAGGAAGGGTTATACTGCATTTGGTTACAACTGTGAAATTTGTGGATTTTTGGCAAATCATTTAATGTCTATCAAAACTATGAAATAACTAATTGCCCCATACTTATCTACCTTATTATCTGACAAATGAGTTGTCTACATGTACTGTGTAGTTCATTCCATGTTTCCATGTCATCATTGTAGACCTCATGAAACTCGAGTTCAATGTTAATTTCTAATTTGAAAAACATTAATTTGACATGTTCATGCCAGATAAACATGTGGGGCAATTCCTCCTACACGCCCTAATGCAGTGAGTTTTTTTGCTACATTCCCTTACTTAATATAATTTTCTCCACAGGTGGCACAGCTTCGGAAAAGGGGGAAAGTCCCTTGCAATTACCCTACTCTACTGAAAAAGTCTGCTTCTTATACTAACCAGCTGCTACAGTAGTGACCACTAACTGGATACCTTAGTTTCTAGACTTTATACCTTGCTGACTCTCCTGGTATTTGTGTGCATGTGTGTATGTGTGTGTGTGTGTGTGTGTGGGGGGGGTGCATATGTGTCCATATACTCATGGTGAGAGGTTAAAACGTCTCTAAACAAGAAAAATGCTTGTGATATATTTTTAACTCAGGTAGCAGGTAGCTTACATTCTTATAAATTGGGAATTGCTGATTAAAGGCCCAGTGTCTGTTATTCTAAAAGTGTATTAGTTCTGGTTTAAGCACTTGGGCTTCAGGCCAATTATTTTACATTAAGAAGGTTTGTGGTCTGTACTCTTGTGGGAGGAGAGATTAGTTTCTGGTCTTCTGAACTGGGAATTTTTGGTTAAAGGATTATTGTGCCTGCTTATTTGAACTGTTTCTTCTGAAATTGGTGTGCCTTGTTTGCTGTAGCATAGACTAGATTCAGGCATGCCGAATCTAGCTTTGTTTGTATAACTTGAGCACTAATCCAGGCCACCTTTTTTTGGAGAAGGTTCCCCTGCACCCTAGTGGCAGGAGTGTGCAGTTAGAACTTGTCTGATTGAAGACTGCTGGACCAGGGCTCAGTTTTGAGCTTTTTTACTGGTTAATTGGGTAAATTGTTTAAATTAGTTTGCTCGTTTTCTATTGTTATATAAAACAATGCACTTTATTCATCTACTTTTACTGTATTTGTGTTTATTCCTACTTTACTACATTTATTCTGCTGCATTTATTACTGCTTGTTAGTAGCCTGATTAAATTGTAACTGTTATGCTAAGCCTTTGGTTAAAGCACTTGGGCTTCTGACCAGTTGTTCTACATTAAGAAGGTTTGTGGTCTGCAATGTTGTGGCAGGACAGGTAGCTTACATCCTTCTAAGTTGGGAGTTGCTGATTGAAGGCTTAGTGTCTGTTATTCTAAGCGTGTATTAGTGCTGGTTTAAGCACTTGGGCTTCCGGCCAGTTATTTTTAATTAAGAAGGTGTGGTCTGCACTCTTGAGGGAGGAGAGGGTAGATTCTGCCATTCTGAGCTGGCAGTTTCTGGTTAAAGGCTAATTGTGCCTGCTTATTTGAAGTGTTTCTTTCTGAAATTTGTATACCTTGTTTGCTGTAGCATAGACTAAATTCAGACCTGCTGAATCTATCTTTGTTTGTATAACCTGAGCACTAATCCAGACCATTTTTTTTGGAGAAGGTTCCCTTGCACCCTAGTGGCAGGAGTGTGCAGTTAGAACTTGTCTGATTGAAGACTGCTGGAATGGGGATCAGTTTTTAGGTTTTTATTGGTTAACTTGTTTAAATCAGTTTGCTCATTTGCTACTGTTATATTAAAAAAAATACACTTTATGCATTGCTGCTTAGCTAGGGTTAAACTATTCCTGGCACCATAAAGTCTGCTCTTCAAATTTTCCCTTAGAACTAGCCAGTTTTTTAGTTTTAGCACTCAAATATGTTTCTTCGCACTCAGCACTTGTTCAGAACTCATTGTAAACACTAAATAAGCTACAAATTACTACAGCACTCAACTTTCCTCACTTGTCTAGAGGGAAACAATTTTAGTACTTAATAAATAAGCACCTATCCAGGTATGTCTAAGGGTCAGCTCCCGGTGACTTCTCCAGTCTACCTGATGAATCTGGGTATCTTGGGGCAATGCAGCAATTGCCTCATGTATACAGACAACCCTCTCCTCCTACCACCCAACACTACAACCTGTGAGAGATGCACTTTTATAGCCAAACTGGAAGCAAAGCTCTCTTCACCCAAGACTGGACTAGACAGTCAAGAGGAGAAGGTAAACACTTGCACCACACCACACTCATCACATAGTCCTGAAAACCTACACCACCAAACCACACACATAGCAACACAAAACACACACCTACATTCGTGGGGCTCTCAACAAAAGTCTGCTCAAGCAACAGAGACCTCCAAAGGAGAAACGCATGCAACCTCCATCCCCCAACACAACCCAAATGACACATAGCCCACAAACTCAGTGTGCCACTCAACCACAACCCATAAGGCATAACAACGTACCCAACACTCTAGTCATAGGTGACTCTATAGTTAGGCACACTGGTGTTCCACTCACCAGGCTGAACAAGGAGAAAGTCACTGTCAGCTGCCTGTCAGGTCCCAGGATCCACCACATAATGCATGCACTCCGGTCACTCCACAACAAGTACAAATATGACTCTGTCATTGTCCACGTTGGTGTGAATGACCTGAGATGTACCTCCCTGGACTACATGAAAAGAGACATGGAGGAGCACTCTGATCTTGTAGCCCAGGCAAGTATGACCCTAGCCCTGTGTAGCATCCTGCCATCACCCAGAATGACACCACAGTACAAGGACAAAATGATTGGCTTCAACAATTGGCTAAGCTTCTGGTGTCATTCTAAGGGGATCCAGTATCTGTCTGCCTGGGATGACATGATCGACAGACCACAATGTTTTGCCAGAGATGGCCTGCACCTGTCACCCTTAGGATTCTGGATACTGGCTAAGGCTCTTGCCACCCCTATAGTGCCTTTTTTAGGCAAGGTTCAAATGACAAATTCACCACTGTAACAGGTACAAGCAAGCAAAACCTGAGGGTAATGCTACTCAATGCTAGAAGTCTAAACCTCAAAATGCCTTCACTCGAGGCACTCCTTAAAATGGGGAACATTGACATCTGTGCAGTGACAGAGACCTGATTCAAGGCTCCAGAGAGCACCCCTGCATTACCAGGCTATAATTCACACCACACCTTTCGGCCACCTAACCTGGACCGAAACATTAAAGGTGGAGGCATGTCCATATTCATTAAGGATATCCACACCTCCAGGCTAGTTGCTCAGCATAATGCATCCGAGATTATCCAAGTGCAACTAACTCTGGGCAAGACCGCAATCCAAATTGTAACTTGCTATAGATCCCCCACCATGCCCCAGGATTCCCACTCCTCATTTCTTGATACACTGGAAAATATCAGGGTACAACCCAACACCCTAATAATGGGCAATTTCAACTACCCCACCATTAACTGGGAAAACTACTCATGTACCAACTCTTTTGCTCAACATTTTCTGGAATTCATAAAGTCCAACACCTTGGATCAACTTATCCACACCCCCACCAGGGGCAGCAATTATCTTAGACCTGGTCATTACCAACATGGGTGACTGGTGTTGCACACCAGAGGTCAATTCCTCGTTGGTCAGATCCGACCATAAGCTAATCAGCCTGGACATCCACATCCCGCCCCCACCCCCATTAGGGAAACCACCGTAAAAAAAATTCTCCAAAGCCAACTTCACCCTTCTTAAGACAGAAGTGGCAAACTTCAAGACAATAGAGGTACGACTGCTGAATCCTACACAAATACACTTTATAAACACTTACACGAGTGCATGGATTGTGCTAGCCCTAACAGAAACAAGATGCTATCCTCCAAAAAAAGGAAGCCAATATGGTGGTCCCCTGCCATAAACAAACCCTACAATGGAAGAAAGAAACTGTTGCAAAACAAAAGAGTAAAATCCCATGACTGGAAGAACTCCCTGGTCAGCCTCAGTAAGAAGCTGAGATCTCTCATAAAATCCTCCAAAGCTACTTACGAAAACAAAATTGCCACTGATTCTAAATACAACCACAAAGCATTCTATAGCTATGTCAAGAATCTCAATGGCAACACTCAGATCTGCTCTGAGTTACAGCACAATGGCACTAAATATGTAGAACCAACTGATATTTCCAACATCCTGGCAGATAGGTTCAGTGCTAACTTTACCTCCCCCCTCACCCCCTAAAAGGCCCATCTCTATACCACAAGAATGCAAAGTTCCTGTAATCATGGCTGCACAGGTAAAAACACACACTTTCCAAAGCCAAGAACACAGCATCCATGGGACCTGACAACATCTCAGGCTGCATCCTACATGAACTACAGAATGAACTGGCACCCCAGCTAAGCACCATGTTCAATCATAGCCTCACCTCAACATTTGTGTTCACTGAATGGTACACAGCGATGGTTATCCCACTCCACAAAGGGGAAGCCACCTCAGACCTGGGGAACTACCTCCCCATTAGCCTAATGAGCCTGATCTGCAAAGCCATGGAACATATCATCATGGAACGTATAAACAAAGACATTGATAATCTCCAAACTCTACATTATATTTTGAAGTTTTTACATATAACAAAGTAACAGCATGCAATGTTTTCATTTCACACTGTTTTTCCCCTCAAAACTGTGATAGAATCCCATTAAAATTGTGCTGGCTTTGATTTAATTATGTGACTTTCCATTACACCAGAAAACAAAATGTTATTTTACTATAGACACAAATCCACATTCCATGTTTCCCTTATGGTCTTCACTCAGTTTTTTTCCGCTTCTTGGTTTGCCAGTGTGTTTACGATTAGCTTGTGCCAACAAACAGCATGCTGATATAACATACAGCAGGTTTGATCTAGATTAATTTTTATCTTTCAGTAGTAGCATATTTTAGGTTTCTACCCATAAAGAATAATATATATTTTTTTTGAATTAGGAAAAAAAAACTGCTCAGGTAAACATTCTTGATTTTTTTATGAAATCTGTTGAAATAGAACAGAGGTAGAATTAAAATACTTGACAATTCTCCCCACACATACCTAATTAATGATTTATTTTTGGATATTATATGCAGAGAACAGTGGGAATACTTAATCTGTGATTGTATGCCATTATTCAGGCACCTGAGAATTAAAACTATTAATACTTCCTTTATAAAGTAGCTGGTGCTAAGGATTGTTACTAAAAGTAACCCATTAATGTTCCTTAAATATGCTACTTAAACACTTTAGGTTATGCTGTCCCTGATTGGCAAGCTTGATCTTAAACATATTGCACACACTAGCTCTGGAATATTAATATGCAGAGTTCTAGCTGACTAAAGCTAGTAGCCTTTGTGAGAGAATAATGATTGCTAGACATGCAGATTTTTGAGTTGCCCAAAGGTGGTGAATTTCTGGGAAACTAAAAAATTAAACTATTAACTTTGTTCAGTCATCTCCTTATTTAACTTTGATTCTTAAGAAAAATTTGAAACAAAGCAATAGCCTACTCATTCAGCACGATTGCTTCATCTACTCCCTGTGTAAATGTTTTCCTTCTTGTTCTCCCCTTCGAACTCCCCAACCTTCCAATATCTCACAAGAATACCCCTGTGAACATATACGCCAGCATTATTTTCTGGAATGTCCAATTTATTATTTTATTTCAGCTGAAAACACTGCAAACCTGGAAAATACCCAGTAAAACTTCAACTTCAACAAGCAAAGTAAAACACAATTTTTGTAGTAGGACATGTCAGTAGATCAGGCACCATACCTCTGCCTCAGTAAATATGTTGATTCAAAGATTTCAAGGTCTTGTGAAGTAAAGGAAATATTTTTGTAGCACAGTACACACTGGGTTTACAATCCTCACATACTCATACCACAATATGCAAGTAAAAAAGCTTCAGTTAAAATTTTTGGTGAGTCCTGCTCCAAATACAGTGTCATTGATGTAATCCATGCAAGAGTATATAATTCTTCTGACATTGAATATAAAGAAATGCTCAACATTACAAATTCATGTACTGATTCAGCCATAACAGTTTTCATGATTAAAAAAATAATGACAACCTAACAACAGTAAACAATTAGAAAATAAACTGTTCTGTTCAGCAAAAAATCTGAAAAATGCCAGACAAGGGATGACCATTGCAACACTGATTTAATAACTGAGAGTTAAGCCCTTTTGTCTCCTAAAGAACACTAGAAGACACTTCAAATGAACTAACATGACACAAACAAGTTCTGATTTAAGAAGATTCAAATCAATCACAAAAAATTAAGAAGGCTTTGAAGAATACAGTATCAAAAATTAAAATAAATACGCACAACTTTAAGTATTTACAAGTCTAGAAAAAATATTTGAATCAAATTATTTTAAAGGTTTTCATTTTAAAAATCATCTAGTAACATTCTTATTAATGTCTGGTAAAACAGCAGCATTTAACCTTAACAGTGACGTATTTCAAGTTGCTCAAGCCTTGAATCATAGTTTCCACCCCTGTAAGTCATAGTCACACTACCTAGCACAGGAAATTATTTTTTTTATATCTTTAGTTTTGGTGGCATATAGATTATCACATATTCTTTTCCCTAGCTTTCTATACATATTTCCAAAATAGAAACAGCTGCACCCTAAACACACACACACACACACACACGCACACACGCACACACGCACACACACACACACACACACACACACACACACACACACACACACACACACACACACACACACACACACACACACACACATACATACACATACAAATACACACATGCACACACACACACACACACACACACACACACACACACACACACACACACACACACACATGCACACACACACACACACACACACACATGCATGCACACACACACACACACACACACACACACACACACACACACACACACACACATACTGTACAAGTATGATTATTAACTGACTTTTTTTTTCATCCAAATATTTCAAAGACACCACTGATCCTAGATGTATCAATAAGAACATGTTCCTCATTTACACATTCCTTTATTTCAGTTGACACAAATATAGTCACATCATTATTTTATCTTCCAGTAAAGATTTTATAGCCTTCTGCTAGCAACAAATTTTGGTTCTGTACCTACTGTTTTATATGAATCCTCATTTAACACAAGTATTTTCTATTTACCTTTTATCACACCCTTTACTGCTTTCACATCCACATGCATCACTAGTATATAAGTATTACATGCATTTGCAAAAAGAATCTTAACATACCTGGGTAAGAACTCATTGCGTCATATCAAAATTGTATAGGTTCATAGGTGTGTACTAGGCTAATGGCCCTAGAGCCTTTACAAACCCAGTCCATAGGATTACCCTGACATTGTGTCACCGACCTTAGTTCCCAGTGCCTCTGTCGAGTAGAGCCACCGGAGTGATCCCTGGGGTGAATTTTCTATTTTAATTTGTCACATTGTGTGGCTTCCTGCATTGTGTTAGTAAGACCTACTATTTTTAAACATCTCCTTAAGGACTGGCACTTCCTTAGTGAAATCATTATCCATAGAAGTCAGGCAAGATGCTTAACTACCTCTGATTTTATCAAATTTCTTTTGAAGTGTATCATATGGAACCTTTCAACATGCAAATTATTGCTTACAAAATTACTGAACAAAAAAAATGTTTACTGTATAAGTTGTTAATCTCTGTTTTTCAATGATGTATGTAAAGCTATTAATGCTCTCTCATTTATTGTAATGTATTGTATTATATTGTACTGTTTTATATTTTTCTTGGAGCTTTTCTCTCCGGGCCTCTGCTGAAAATGGACCTGTGTCCAGTCTGACTTTCCCGGTAAACAAATCTAAAATAAACAAATGTAAAATAAAATAAAAAATAAAAAGTGTATCTAGGATATATTTTGTAAACATAATTAGTAAAATCATGAGTGAATGTAAATTACAAATTAATCACACAGGGATTGATGTTACAAGCAAATGACAATTCTTATTCTCTTCCTCACCAAACAATAACTAAATAATCAATAAAACAGCAGTAAAATACATTGTAATTAGATGTATTTTTTGTACAAATGCTCTTCTTATTGTTCCAGGAATGTTGTTGTGTCTTTCGGCTTTTCCCGGTTAGGGGTCGCCACAGCGGAACTCCGGTCCGCTAATGATTGGCAGTAGATTTTTACGTGCCGTGTTGCCAGCTCTGACACACAACCTTCAATGAAGGTACGCCCATTCACGCATATCTCCACACAGAAGATGCTCTAGCCGAGAATCGAACCGGACAACGTCTTACTGTGAGGCGACAACGCTACCGCAGCACCACCACCACAGTTTCTTATTGTTCCAGGAATAAATTTGCAAAAACAAATGCAAAGATTGACCCCATAGCAACTTCTCTCACCATTTATAATATATTTTCAGCCAAAATATATTGTTAAAAATTATCTCTATTATAGTGTAAAGATTTATTTTTCAAGTAGAACTGGATGAGTTGTTAAACTGAAAATGCCTACAAATATCTATCAGTAACTCCTATGGCATACATGCACATAGAGATTCCATATCAACAGTAATAAATCAACAATGGCGTATATCACTGTGCATCAAAAGCTCATTTAACATCACTACAAACAGGAGTACGCACTAGACATTGTGACTGACCTCAACCCACCTTCCCTACCACCTGATCCTCCTCTGACAACAGAAAAGGGTGCCAAGACTCTCTTACTTGAGCATGCACTAGATGTTATGACTGACTTCACCCCACCTTCCCTACCACCTGATACTTGTCTGACAACAGAAACGGGTGCCTTGTTAATACTTATGATAATGAGGCTACATAAAGGAATAACCATGGGTCTGTGCAAAAGCTTAAGGAAGTCTTGTGGTGGGCATTGCTGTCAGGTGCAAACACCTTAGTTATATATGCTGCACTGCAATTTAATAGTATTTTAGTTTGTTCTTACATAAAGTTCTTTGGAAAGATTCGTGGTGTGTGTTATTCTTGCGCCTATGCTGTATACCTCATTCCTGGTTGTATGCTGTACTGCTGCATGTGCATATAAGGGGCATGCTGAGGACTGGTACATCCTATTGTCTTCTTTGTTTTGTCAGGATTATTAAGTAGTGTGTGTGTGTGTGTGTGTGTGTGTGTGTGTGTGTGTGTGTGTGTGTGTGTGTGTGTGTGTGTGTGTGTGCTGGATTGTGAGACTATACTTGTAATTTCGGGGTGGTCTATCCCTGAACATGTATGGAAGGTAGTGTACTGCATTGTGGTCCCAGGCGGCTGTTCCACTATCTTTTAGGTACTGTATATCACTGTTCTTTTCACGCCATTTTACTCCTCAGTTTTGGTAATGACCACATTTAGTTTTGTGCCATGTATATTCCCTTATATGACTTCATTGGGTTATCTATTATTATAATGAGTGTATTCCATCTGAGTGGCTTTACTTTGATTTATTTTCATTGTAGTTTTCTGAATTAGAATGTTCTATATTGCATAGCCAGTGGGTATTGCAGTGTGGTTTCTTGACTGTTGAGTTGGTACATCAAGTAAGGAGCACAAAAGGGCTAGAAGTAGTAGGTATCAACAAAAAATAATACTGCCTTGCCAAAAAAAAGACCATTCACTTCCCTGCACAAAAGGAAACATTTATATGTCATTTAATCAAGGGGTCATCCTGTTATAGTGGCTAATTGAGAGTCTTCCTCAGTTTCTCCAGAGTTCTTATGGAGTCAGAGTTCAAATAACTAAATAATTAGCTCACAACATGCTATGTTCCTCCATTGTGTAAAGCCCTGATTGAATATACCATAGCTTTCTTTACTTTGCTGCTACACTGTGTTAGCTAAGCCAGTGACCACAAATTAATAGCAGTATTTAGAAAGGCTATATTGCTAATTTGTGTAAATTAGCCATTGTTCTATTTCTTCAGAATTGTGGTCCATTAACAGTCTCACCTAGCTTTAGGTCTATTCATTTTTCCATCCTTGTTTGGTTCTAGAGATGGTTGCTCTCCATCTCCTTCACCACATCAGGTAGAATGGATTCCTACCTGATACTCAAATTGACGTTTTTTAGTCAGACTTCACTGGTGACTCAGCTCATTAAGGTTAGGCCTTTCACTGCAATGTTCAGCGACTTCTCAAGTTCAAAACCTCCTAAAGATCCACCAAAATGACAACTGGCTATGTTCTTGCTCCTCTCCAAGCTGAAATTTGCTTGACACTTCCTCACCTCAGCCCACCCTCAAACTCTTCCCCACTTACTTCTCTGATGTAGACCTAATTTTCAGCAATATTACTGTGTGTTATTGTATGGTGTAAATTAGAAAATTGTATGTTGTTGGATAAACACTGATTAGAATTCCATTGTATAGTATTCTTTCCTTATGATGTGTATAAGTCTTCTGATCTGTATAATTTTGTGCTGTTATACACTGTACTCTTATGTGGAGCTTTTCTCCCTGGGTCTCCACTGAAAAAGGTCAACCAGCCCACTCAAACTTCTCCAGTAAACAAATGTTAAATAAAATAAAGAAATAAACGCACTACCCCCACAGTGGCAGGCTATTGCAATTGGGGGTATTCAGCATCTGACAATGAGGCACGGATACTCAAGGATTCATTTCCTGCTCTATCAGGTGAAAAAAAAGGAATCATCATCTTTCTGCATCACATAACTCTTATTCTTTGTTAGTATAAAATTATATATATATATATATATATATATATATATATATATATATATATACTCTGCTGATTCATATGTCACAGAGCACACTGATGCCTCTAAATGCCTTCATTGCTCTGCTTTCAATTATAAGACAAAACTGCCTCTTTGTTTGGCTTTAATCACCTCAGCAAAGCACACTGTCTGTGGTGTGTTTCAGAGATGCACTTTGTTATCTGCTGAGTTGTAGCTTGTGGAGTGTCGAGAATGGTACGATGGATAGCAGTATGATCCTTCGAAGCGTCGTGGTACTTGCACTACCTATGTAATTGCAACATGGGACTCAATAGTGAGAAAAGCTTTACTGACATGGACAAGATGAATAGCTTCTGAACAAAAGGCAGCACAATCAAGCATCAAAATGCAAAAACCAAAGTCTGTGAGGTAGACGTGCTAACCACAGTGCCACTCAGGGTTCTTATACTCAGTAACAGATGTAGAATTCCTACTACATGAGTCTATGTAAGGCATAACAGCAGTCTAAAGAATTCAAAGGCAAAGATATCAGAACACTACATGTTGCCATCTGCCAGTTTTAACCAGTGTGACCATAATTTTACTAATGTATGCTCAGTGTGAGCAAACTTAAACAACAAGCTCTACAGATTGACTGTTAAGGGAATATGCATGCTCTTCTGGCCTGAAAATACCAAATTAAGAGAACACTATAAAAACTGACCATGAACTATTTGCAGTGGATATTTTAAGATATGACCAATGACAGCATGCGTAACTGAAATGATTAAAATGTTATGTATCAAGACAAAACAGAAGTTGGTTTACATTTCCAAGATGCAATTTTGTGCTCACAATTTGACTTAATATTCTTCAATTTTAGCTCTGTGTAGTTTAAAATAAAATAAGGGAGCATGGCTCCAAAAAATGAAGCGATTATGAATTGTGCTGCAAAAGTTTCCATGGTTCTCAATTCAGCCAAGTGAAGTGAATGATGCTGTGAAAGTGAGAACAAGTAGGTGCATTATTATACCATTTTACTCCATGTTTTGGATAGCTCAGAAGCAGTTTTCAGTGTTATTGCAAAATTTGCCATGTGTTTTCAATTTTGGTGATATAAAGATGCTGCAGCTGGAAAGCAATTCACAAATGGAAGCAATCAGCAGCAGCTCTATAGTTTCAAGGCAAGGGTACCACTTTTTGTAAATAACAAGAGATGCTCAGTGACTCCACTACTTTTACTAAATTGGCACTTTTATCTCATTTGGAGCAAGAGCCAGGCATCTATGGGCTAGACAAGACTCCTACAACCCATTCATTCCCCCTGTGATGAGAGTCAGAGGGGAAGGACCAAGTAAGATTTCAGGTATGATGAAGCAGGCCTCCCAGAAGAACTCCACTAAGTGCTGCATGCTGCAGTAAGCATGCTGACTTCCCCAACCCATGTCCTTGGGCAGGTCTGGCATGGGCCCAGTAGAACAAAAAACAAAGAGCCAGCAAAAGTGACTGAAAATAATGTATTCACAAATACATACAGCAAAAACAAACCGGTTTCGGCTGGAACAACACAGCCCGCAGACAGCTTTTTGATACCAGATACTATTCCCATATGTCTGTCGACCCTACATCAAGACTTATTAAATGTATTAAATGCTTTCTTGTTGATGCCAAAAATCGGGCTATTATTACTAATGACACTTTACATCAATTGTCAATTATTAATTCTAATGCCCAATACATCTATTTTTTACCTAAAATCCACAAGAATGCTACCAATCCTCCGGGCAGACCTATAGTATCTGGTAAAGGCTATGTTACTGAACCACTATCTATGTTTCTGACTAAATATTTAAAACCTTTGTTACCATCTATTCGTTCCAGGTTACAAGATACAACCAACTTTTTACAAATAATATCAGATCCACAACTTGAGGCTGATTGGCTTCTATGTACACTTGATGTGAGTGCGCTTTACACGAATATACCACACCAGGCAGGATTAAAAGCTTTGGCATATTGGTTAGACACTACTAAATTGTATACTTCATCATTTAATTCCTTTTTGGTTGACATGGCTAGATATGTTCTTACATGTAATGTCTTCTATTATAAAGATCTGTGTTTCTGGCAAACCAAAGGAACAGCTATGGGGGCATCTTTTGCCCCATATATGCTGACCTTTTCATGGCTTATGTTGAAACAATGATTATTTATGATTCCACCAGAAACACATATCTACCTGATATGGACATTTGGAGATGTTACTTAGATGATGTGTGGTTGGTTTAGAGAGGCACTGAATCTGGACTTGCAGAATTTCTTTTATATCTTAATAATAATGAGTGGGGACTATCATTTACTGAACATCATGATACTAACAATATCACATTTTTGGATGTTCTTGTACACAAGTTGCCTGATGGCACTTTAGAAACAGAAATGTATAGAAAGTTCCCACAATATAACTCACTTCTGCATGCTTCCAGCTACCATCCGCCGCATATAACTAGGAACATTCCTAAATCCCAGTTTATAAGAGCCAAACGTATTTGTTCGAAACCTTCTACATTTTGTCGGAATCAAAGTGATCTAACAGACAGGTTTAAACAAAGGGGATATAAAGTTGGCAATATAACAACTGCCAAAAACCAGGTGAACAATATGGACAGATCAGATTTACTTCAATACAGGGATCGTACATGTACAACATCAACAACATTAAGATTCACCACCACTTATGCTCGGAACACTAATTGTCTGTTAGATAGTGTCCGTAGAAATTGGAATATTTTGCAATCTGACCATACTATTGCTAATATCATTCCAGATAGATGTATTTTCGCATATAGAAATGGAAAAAATTTGAAATCTTATTTCAATCATTATAAATTTTGTGATAATAAACATTCTGTATCAAAACATACTACCATATCAGGGAAAACTATAATTGGATGCTTCCCATGTGGTCATTGTTCTAATTGCAAACATGTCAGTACGTCCAAAGCCTTTTCTAGTAGAAATTGCTCCCAGGTATTTGATATAGGCTTTTTTGCTAATTGTAGCAATGATTGGGTTGTTTACCTAGCTACATGTCACTGTGGAGCATTCTATGTAGGGCAGACATCTCGCCCTTTTAGATCACACATTTCGGAACACATGAGTAACATCAAACATAAAAAATTGACAAATGCTTTGTACAAACATCAGTTAATGCATCCGACTGCTGAATTTAAGTTCATTGTTATTGATGTAATATATGGGAATCGTATGAAGAAAACTGGATGGCATAATATACTAAATAGTAAAGAAAAAAAGTGGATTATTAAGCTTGGGGGTTTATTTCCCCCTGGACTTAATGAATATTTATGAGTGCTTAACCAATGGGTAATGACTTTATATTATTTAAACAGCATGTCTTTTGTGATTTGAATCTATACACTGAGGAAGGCTGTGTTGTTCCAGCCGAAACCGGTTTGTTTTTGCTGTATGTATTTGTGAATACATTATTTTCAGTCACTTTTGCTGGCTCTTTGTTTTTTGTTGTCCTTGGTTTGTGAGCCTGGCAATTGCTCTCGCGCAGGGGGACCTTGTTTCCTGATGGGCCCAGTAGACCCATGCTCCATAGGAGTAACACCCAGTGCTCTATCCAAGTCTCATCCATGCAGAGACTCAAGCCTCTCAACATGGGTGAAAAACTAAGGATTGTTTACTCCCGTCCATGGCACCCCAAATCAGTAGCTGGCTTTAGGCACCAGTGAACCCCTTAGTTGCTGGGGGGGCTCCAACTACAGTAAATTATCTTACTGATATTTTCTTACATCTTTGTCAAGTCAATAAAAGCTAGTTCAGTGCTTTTGTGTTTATAGAATGAAGAATGCTAAGGACTGGCATTTGTTCTCCTTTAAATTTAAAAGATATCATTGGTTGCAATGACATTGTTTTGTGAAATAGCAGGCTGCTTAATTTCATTAAACGTGTTGCCACTGACATAGTGCCATTAACTTACTTAACTATTGCGGGTGGCCATTTTCTCCACTAAATCTAACATAGCTGCTGTTAGTCATCCACAATACTCATGGCTGAGGGAAGCCACCCGATCATCCTTGACTTTGTGGGCCCCCACAAAATTTGATGTTGGCTGGGGAGAATGAGGGAAAAAAAAGCATTCATTCTCTGACTATGCACTTTATGTTTAGGTTGTAATATGACCGTTTTAGGATAAAGCTGGCAATCACTGAACATGATTGAGATAAACACTAGTCATCTGCAAACCTTTGCAAATGATGTCAGTGGTTACCTGGGAGTTTAAGAAGAGGAGATACTCCTGATTTTCAAGAATGGTTTTCTCTTTCAGACAGTTTTAAAGTTCTGGCAGGATACCAGATACTATAACTATCAACCTCTTTGCTCAAAATCCTGTCCAAAACTAAAAATAATTGTGGAATAAAGGTTCAAAAACAGAAACATGTTTTAAATGTTACTCTAATTCACATAAAATTTAACATAATAACATGTTTTTCATCATGTATTTTTTGAACAATAAGAAGCATGAAACTCTAATATCTTGTATTACTGTCTGTCTCTAATCCTGAGTGATTTACCAGGAAATTTAAATGTTTTCAAGTGACACAGCAAAATGTTAAGGCAAAATCAGGGATATTCTGTGAAATAGGGGACACAGAAGGATATGCATTGCTCATCATTGACATGATTAAAAGTGACTTAACCACTGCTACTTTTTAATGACTGCTAAACAGTCACTCATCTTGCACAGTATATTACTATTTGCTGACGTTAGTGTAAAAGTAGTATTACTATGGCTAATGGTTTGTGTATGTGGGTGGGGGGGGTTTAAGAGCAGCAAGCTGACCATAATTTCTTTCACTTTCTATCATAAACATCATCAGCATTATTATTATCTTTGTGTATCTGTGGGGTGGGTGAGGTGCATTTAAGAGTAACAAGCCACCAGCAACTGCTTTCACTTACCACCACAAGCACATACCTCACACATGATAGGTGACTGTCTCTGGTGGTTTGGCAGGAGCAGGATGTATGTGAAAGCAACTGCTGATTGACATGGTGACACAGAGAGTAGCAATGCCATTTTACAGTGATTTGCTCTGGCTGAATTCTTATCTGTAGCTTTTTCTGTCTGTACATCAAATAATGTTAAATGTATTTATTTCCTTTGTTTATTTTGTTCCTTAGCCATAATTTACCAAGCCAACACTGGATGAACAAGTTGTAAAAAAAAACACTCTAAACTGTACTTTGGAGCATGTAGAAAGCCACAGCTACTGGGGAAAAACACTGAAGAATAAGAGAAAATGTGAGAAAAAAAGCAAACAATAATGTGCATGGTGTGGGGAATCTGGGGTGGAAGAAAATAAATGGGAGCACTAGAGGATATGTGAGTGTGTGTGTGTGTGTGTGTGTGTGTGTGTGTGTGTGTGTGTGTGTGTGTGTGTGTGTGTGTGTGTGTGTGTGTGTGTGTGTGTGTGTGTGTGTGTGTGTGTGTGTGTGTGTGTGTATGTGAGTGATTGTAGGAGGTGAAGTAGCAGGCAATGGGGGCTTCATGGCAGCGTTTACCTACGGCTTCATTTTATATAAAGCTGGCCCTGTATATATGGTTGTTGTAATGTAATATTATTTTTACTAAATGTCAGTCACTGGGAATGTCCCCCTGTGAGGTGGGCCAACATGATATTGTACACAGGCCTGTCATAATGTAAGAGCATTGTAACTACAATTCAGTCTTTGAGCACTTTTCCAAAAACTTTGTAGCATGAACTGAAAGTTTGCTTAGAAGGAATAAACTAAAAGTGTCCAGGGCCCCCCAACTTGACACTAGCTGGGAAGCCTCTAAAGTGAAAACACCAGCCTTGCCCAAATATTCCACTGCCTGAATGGCTATTTTGGTTCTCTGGGTCAGAGTCAGGGCTTCATTCCTCTATTCTGGTATAAGACTACATTTAAGGACATTCTCTGTTGTGCTCATTTACTTGTGAAACAACAGTATTAAAAGCATGTTTTGCTGTTTCACACTGTAGAAGTGAAGAACACTTTCGTACTTTGTATTGATCTTTACAATGCTTTATTTCATTTTTGAATACTTGAACATGTAAAAGAAACTTTATAATGCATTTCAGGTTCTAATTTTGCTATTTCAGTGAAATTAATCACTTTAACACTTCATTTCTGGACACATGGATATACAATGTTAGGTTAATACTAGCTTTTGAGTTACTAAATTTAGATTTCAGGATTTCTGGCCTAGATGATTTTATAAAGAATGTTGGTTTAATTTCTTCTTAAATGTTTGCGTATCAGGTATTTGACATTTCCAGTGTGTTGCAGTAGTTATTTTGTTTCTTTAAAAGTGGATTTTATTAGGGTGGAAGTCCATAATATTCTTTTTTATTATTTTAGTAAAATGTCCAGTGATCATTTAAATTGCTGAATAAGTCATTTCAACTGGAGTTCCACATATTTGCCATGGAGCGTATCAAATGTCATCTTCAGATCTCAGGATGACAAGCCAGCAACAGGTGCATACCTTTATCCATCCCCAAGCAGCTCACCTGACACCTAGGTTGGCTCATAGACAACTACCATTTTATGACTTTATACATTACAGGCTTCTGCATATCAAAGTGCCACCTGTGGCTACTTCAGTAGGTTTTTGTCACAGACTGCTGACATTTCAACACCATGTGATCATGAGATGCTGTATCAGTAGGAGTGATCCCAAAGGGTTCTGCAGCTAGAAAGGGAAGTGAAAAATCAGCATGGTGGGACCCCTTTCTGTTAATTTACACCCCACCACACAAGCAGCTTCTGTATTGTTATCTTTGAACAGGATGAGAATGACAAGATCTTCCATTTATTACTACAATTTAGTTTATGACATTTTTGTGAATGTCTCACATGTAAGTGGGAATCATTGTGTATCAATAAACACCAGTACTTCAAAACACAAGAACATTCATTCTGGAATTGGTGGAATGATTTTAAAGATTTGGGAGATGGAAAAATATGGGAGTGATGTCATGGGTCATGGATTCCTTCTGCTATTCAGGAAATATAAAGCAATAGTAAACCTAAAGCAAATTCCACAAAGGAAATGTTTTATGTTTTGCTTAATGCTTTTTCAAGGCACTGAGTTAAGTATAAAACACTGGCATTCTTTGTCATTTTTATTTTGTTCTAATAATGTTTTATATGTATTCCTGAGAAGTACCATCATTTCTGTGAGCCTACATTGTATACTCACTATTTTGTAACTCATATGTATACACATGGTCTGTACATTGGTAACTAGATGAAAGTTGTTTTATTCAGGAAATATTAACTATTTAAACAAGTCTGCACAGACAATTATTTCTGCTATTAGAAACTTTAATAAGATGGGAAGAATTACACAGATTGCTGTAAGTAAGAAGGCAGTATGAAAGTATTATAGCTGTGTTAATTAATGGCACCACTTTTTGAGGTCATTGCACCAGTCAATTTGGTAGGATGAGTTTCTACATTTATAGCTGAGTCTCCACTGACTGATGTAAGTGATTATACTGATCATATAGCTTCAATACCAAGTAAATACTTAGTGAATGTTTGATTTCATTCACATTACATGAAACTAATCTTCTGACCGGAGCATACTTCTCACTGTTTCCCTTTGGGCCAAGTTATACTGATTACAAAATACTTCTGTTGGATCAATTTATTGTACAAGATGAGCACTGCATATAGCAGGTACTTGTCAGGATCAGAGTCTGTCTGCGTTAGGGCACAACTTCCTTTATTAGCTTTATAGCATACTGTACAGTTTCTTGCTAGTGCAGAAATATATACATCTTAGTTTAAATCTAAAATCAGTTCATAACAAATTCAGGAGATATTCTAAACCCTATGTATACTGTACACTTGGAGAGTTACAAAATTAATCCCATGATGATAATATTAGTTTCCAATAGTGTGTGCATCCCCAAAAATATGAGGAGACTAAACTGGGAACATGACAACTAAAATTATTAAAAGACAAAGGTAAATTCTGAAAAGAAAAGTTATTGGGTTGCAGAAAGTTGAAAGTCAGTATAAGCAGTTCTTTAAGTTCATAGGTGTGTACTAGGCTAATGGTCCTGCGGTCTTTACAAGCCTTGTCCATAGAAGTGCCCTGGCATTGTGCCACCCATCGTTAGTTCCCAGTGACTCTATCAAGTAGAGCCACTGGAGTGATCCCTGGTGTGAACTTTTTATTTCCCATCCACACATCAAGATTTCTCTTGAAGAGGGCTAGTGAGGTGCTCTGCTTGACATGTATGGGAAGTCTATTCCAGAGCATGGGCAGTCTCTGGATTATGAACCTGTCCCTCCAGCATGTTCTGTTCATTGTGGTAATGAGGTTGAGGTCTCTGGAGTGTGTGGTATGGAGGGATTGGGATTTCTTTAGATGTAGCATCTCTAACAGAGCTGGGTCAGACATGGCTTTGTAAGTCAAGCAGAGATCGCCTTGTAGTAGACGATATGAGACAAAGAATAGATGGAGTATTTTGAGTCTGTCCATGCAGGCCATGTGTTTAAGGCCTAGGATCCTCTATGTGAGGTACTTTTGTGGCCTCTCCAGCTGTTGCAGCTGTTTAGTAAGGAACATGCCGAATAGGGCATTACACTCTATAATTGGTCTAATGAGGGAAGAGTAGAGAGAAATGATGACCAATCATAGAGTATAATGCCCCATTACACTCTATGATTGGTCTGATGATGGAAGAGTAGAGAAAAATGAAAACCTCTTTCTTCCTGGATGCAAAAGCATTGGTAATGAGATGTGCTACATAGAAGGACTTTCCTGACCACAGGGACAATGTGGTGATAGAAGGCGAGGTCATTGTCAACCTGTGTCCCCAGATCTCTTATAACGCCTTCATTGTTCAGTGGACTACCATTGATGTGGTAATTAGTGGGAACTGAGTTTTTCCCAAATCAGATGACGATGCATTTTTTGGCATTAAGCTTAAGCCCATGGTTTTGACACCAGTCATTGGTCTCAGTGAGGCCTTTCTGTAGGATGTCTGCATCACTTGGGGAGTTAATAATGGCTCCCAGCTTGCAGCCATCTGTAAATTTGGTCAGCCATAGTCCCTCCATTTTGTCCTGGACATCTAAGAAGTAGATGCCAAACAAGAGAGGACCCAAGACCGATACTCGTGACTGGTCACAGTCTAATTTGGAGTCCACTACTTTCACACTGTGAGTTCTATCTGTGAGCCAATTTGCAGCCCACCTAATGATATATGGGTTGATGCTTAGTTTGCTGAGTTTAGTTTGCTGAGTTTATCAATATTTACATATACTGCAGGGAAGAAAAGCCCTTAGTCAGAGATTGGGCAAGTAGTTGGGGGTTGTGAAGATACCATGTAAAAGGCAGAGATACCAAACAAATTCTTCACCTCTGGCCTAAAAGTGGGAGAAATAAGTGGCGCATAAATATCTGGCTGAGAAGTAAAATAGGATGCAATGCATAATTACAGGCCACTTTAGAGAGAACTGCCAGGAGTGGATGCATTTCTAAAGGCTTTATACCCTGCAGTCAATGTCAATACCAGGTGACTGAATGGTGGAGTTAAGATCTCAGAGGAAATATACAGTTCCACCAACAGAAGTTGGTAAAATTAAATCTGCAGGGTAAGCTAGTGATATTTCTAGAGGACAATGAACAGACGATGGACAACATGGCTTCACATAGAGGTGATATCAGTTACATTAGATTCAGGTTTATTACTAAATTTTAGCTGGCAAAGAGGCCTAGTAGGTGTGGCCTACTTGATTCTAACAATACTGCTGACACTGTGTTGTGTGTTTATCTATATCTATGTTTGTATCTATATCTATACATACATATATACACACATGAGCATGTGTGTATGTAAATATTTTTCTCTGTTTGCTTGACATAAGTAGTTATTGTGAATTGGTTTCAATCATACTAGCCTTTTAAAAATGCTATGGAGGTAGATGTAATATTTTCATGTTCTAAGGGTCATAACAAAAATGTGAGTGAATTTCAGTACAAGTCAGCAGTGGGAATTTGACTTCCATCCCTCATAAAATAAAGGGATGGTGTATTGTTGCAACATACCTGAAATGTAATCCTTATTATCTGTCTATCACTTTCTCAAAAAGATCTGGAATCACTATACTACTGGATGTTAAAGAAATTACTTGCAAAGCTATCTGAAAGCCTTAATTACTAACCCTGTTTTCCTTATGAGATATCCACTTGCTAAGTCCCCAGTTACAATTGCTAAATAAAGGGATTCTTGCAATAGCACTAGAAGTAAATTTTCTCTGTATAAATGCATTGGTAACATTTGAAAGGTATGGAGTATGAGGCAGACACGGTTCAGAATCAGGAACCAGGAAGTTAGGGCTCACGAATTATGCATCAAACAAATTTCTAGAGTTTATCCAGTCACCTGTTAGCAGTCCTGTTATACTCTTTGGAGAAGTCAAAGTACTATTCAAATGAAAAGAATCTAAAATGATCTGTTGCTCAGACCATGACTTTTTTAATAGATATATTTTGTATGCTCTTGCATTGCCCAGTTAGTAAAGCAGAGGTAGCCTTGTCTATGCATGTGTTGTTTTTTATTTCCTCAAAAAACTATACTCATTTGAGTATTACCACAATATATAATCACAGATTTCTTTTACAAATAATATTCTTATCTAGAAATTTGCTCTGTTGTATTAAATGCAGTTATGTGCCTACTGTCTCTGTTTCCATTCATAACAGATATTACTGACAATGACTCCTCAGATTAACACATTGGTGCTTCCCAAACATTTCCCTTCAATAAATGAGGTGCACTGACTCAGTACTTGACATATTGTGTCACTATTTCTGTTGTCTGACCTGCTCTGCTCAACTTCTTAGCCCCCTTCCTATATTCCTCTGAATATTCCTATAATCTGGCAAACCTTATTTCAGGATCTGTCTACCTCTCCTTCCACAATCTGAGAATGGCATAATCTTTCTATTAATACACATGCAAATGCTTTTATAAATTCTTTAAAGTGGACTAAAATGCTGTGTCCTACAAGATCATGCCTGTTTTGGAATCCAGTCCCTTGAATCAAGTTATTTTATCAGCTGTCTGGCATCTTATTACTATCATGATAATCTGAATTACTGAATTATGTCACTTTACCTAGTAGCTGTCAGTTAAATAGATATACACATCTGAAAATACCACAGTCTCACATTACAAGAAAAAGAAAAATGTCTGCCATGTTTCTGCCACCAAAACAGATGCATCCTTATAATTTCTATAATTCATGATTGTATGAGGTTTTAACAGAAGCTGTAATATGCCATGATGAGGTAAATATAAAGAGAATAAGCTATTGGTATCTGAAAGACAGTATGTTACAATGTGGCTTTCCCTGAAATGCCAGAAACTATTCTTGTTTGAACCATATAGTTATCATACCACGTGTTAACACTGACACATGTATATCATTTTATCTTTACATTGTACAACTGGCAGGACAGGTAGCTTTCATCCTTCTAAGTTGGGAACTGCTGATTGAGAGCCCAGTGTCCAAATGTATTAGTTCTGGTTTAGGCACTTGGGCTTCAGGCCAGTTATTTTACATTAAGAAGGTTCGTGGTCTGCACTCTTGTGGGAGAAGAGGCTGGACTCTGCCCTTCTGAGCTGGGAATTTCTGGTTAAAGGTTTATAGTGCCTGAATATTTGAACTGTATCTTACTGAAATTGGTTCACCTTGTTTGCTCTAGCATAGACTAGATCCAGGCCTGCTGAATCTAGCTTTGTTTATATGCTTGTTGTTTGTTTGCTTGTTATTTCCCTGGAAGCTAATTCCACCTAATACGCAACTTCTCAGCTTCTGTGGATCACTAGTGATATCTGCATTGCTTACTGTACTTATTTCCTTGTTTCACTTGAAAGAAAGTTACTGTTTGTCGTTTTGCATTTAGTTACTTGTAACACATTGCACTCAAGTTACCTGGCACTTGCTCACTAAAGCAATTATATAAGTCAGCACTAAAAATTAAAAGCACTACACCCTCACTCCCCACTGGCCCTTGTTTTCAATTAAGGAATTCCCAATATTATTCTAGCATGTCCAAAGGTCAGTTGTCAATCTTCTCTCCAGTCCAGCTGGTGAATCTGGGAATCTTGAGGCAATGTTATAACTGCCTCATGTACACAGACAACCCTCTCCTCCTCCCACATAACACAAATACTTGCGAGAGATGCAGCTATTTAGCCAAACTGGAGGCTGAGCTCTCTCAACTCAGGACTGGCAAGACCAGACAGGAGGAGAAGGCAACTACACACACCACAAAACCAGCCTCACATAATGCTACCACTCCACTGAATCAAACACATAAACACACAAAGACATACTCAGAGGCTCTGAGTAAAATTTACCTAAACAGCAGAGGCCTCCAAAGCAGACACCCAAACAACTGCTACCTCAAGACACCCCACAAGCAACACATAAACCACAAAAGCAGTGTGCAAAGCAGTCACAGCCCTTAAGGCCAAATACAACACCAAACATACTTGTCATAGGTGACTCCATAGTCAGACACACTGGCGTCCCACTCACCAGGCTGAACAAGGAGAGGGTCACAGTAAGCTGACTATCGGGCTAGAATCCGCCAGATAACACAAGCACTCAGGTCACTCCACGGCAAGTACAAATATGACACAGTCATTGTCCATGCTGGTGTGACCGACCTGAGACATACCTCCCTGGACTACATGAAAAGAGACATAGAGGAGCTCTCTGATTATGTAGCCCAGGCAGGTATGACCCTAACCCTGAGCAGTATCCTTCCTTCACCAAGAATGATGCCACAATATAGAGACAAGATGATCAGCTTTAACAATTGGCTTAATGTCTGGTGTCATTCAAAGGGGTTCCAGTGTCTGTCTGCCTGGGATGACATGCTTGACAAGCCACGCTGCTTCGCAAGGGACGGCTTGCACCTGTCACCCCTGGGATTCCGGATATTGGCTAAGGCTCTTGCCACCCCCATAGTGCCTTTTTTAGGCAAGGCTCAAATTCTAAACCTACCACCCTAGAAAACAAAAATGGGAAGAAACTGAGGGTAATGCTGCTCAATGCCAGAAGTCTAAATCTCAAAATGCACGCTCGAGGCCCTTCTCAGTATGGAGAACATCGATGTCTGTGCTGTAACTGAAACCTGGTTCAAGGCTCCTGAGAGCACCCGGCACTATTAGGTTTTACCTCATATCATGCGTTCCGCCCCAAAACCCGGACCACACCACAAAAGGAGGGTGTGTCCATATTCATAAAGGATACCCACACCTCCAGGTTGGTGGCAACGCATAAGCTTGGAAACCATCCAGGTGCAACTAACCATAGGCAAAACTGCTCTACAAATTGTAGCATGCTACAGGCCACCCTCTCAAACTCAGGAACCCCACACAGCCTTCCTGAAGACACTGGAGGGTATAAATTTATCTCCAAACATCATCATATTGGGTGACTTCAACTACCCGAATATAGACTGGGAACATTACTCAAGCCCTAACTTTCTAGCCCAACGGTTCCTGGAGTTCATAAATTCAAATGCCATGGAACAGCTAGTCACTGTTCCCACAAGAGGAGAAAATATACTAGATCTCATTGTCACAAACATGGGGACAAAATGCTCCACACCGAAGTATATCCCTCATTGGTGAGATCTGATCATAAACTAATCTCACTGGAAATCCACATCCCGCCCCACCCCAAACAAAAGACCATAGTGAAGAACTTCTCTAAAGCAAACTTCACACTACTCAAGACTGGTGTGGTATCCTTCAAGGCCCCTGAGCCAGTGGAAACCACAACCCAAGCTGCGGAAGCCCTTACAAATGCCTTCTATGAACACCTCCAGGACTGCATGGATCAGGCAATCCCAAATAAAACCAAGACTCTTTCCACAAAGGGCAAACATCCAGTCTGGTGGACCCCAGCCATTAACAAACTTTACAATAAGAGGAGAAAGCTATTACATGATAGAACAAAATCCATAAAAGGGAAGTCACCCCTGATCATTATTAGTAAAAAATACGAGCACTCATAAAATCAACTAAGGCCAATTTTGAGAGAAAAATTGCCATGGATTCAAAGGACAATCATAAGGCCTTTTTCAGCTATGTTAGGAACCTGGGTGGAAACTCCCAGATATGCTCAGAATTAGTCCAAAATGATACAAAAATCACTGAACCCACAGACATTGCCAACATACTGGCAGACAGGTTCAGTGCAAACTTCACCCCTCTCCCCTAAAGGAGAGATAACTATCCCAGCCGAGTGTAGCCTCCCGGACATCTCAAATGCGCAGGTGAAAGCTGCTCTCTCTAAAGCTAAAAACACAGCATCAATGGGACCGGATGGTGTCCCCGGCTGTGTGCTACACGAGCTAAATGAGGAATTAAACCCGCACATAAGGCAGCTGTTTAATCTCAGCCTTACCACAGGATACGTGCCCAAGGAGTGGCATACGGCAACTGTTGTCCCACTCCACAAAGGCGCCTCACGGACCCTGGTAATTACCGCCCCATAAGCTTAACAAGTCTAGTCTGCAAAGCTATGGAGAGAATCATAATGGAGCTCATAAACAAAGATATAGGGGACTTGCAGACATTGGACCCGACCCAGTTTGGCTTTGTCAAGGGAAGATCATGCCTTTTGAACTTGGTCGACTTCTTCGAAACAGTCACCAAGGCCATTGATGAGGAAAGGCAGTCCATACAGCCTACCTTGACCTTGCAAAGGCTTTCGACACAATACCCCACTCGGGTATTGTAGAAAAACTTACCAGCTTAAATGTAAACCCATATGTCGCAAGATGGGTTGCAAACTGGCTTAAGGACAGAACCCACAGGGTTAGAGTTGCTGGCGCTGTGTCAGACTCCAAGCCGGTCACAAGTGGTGTCCCACAGGGCTCGGTCCTTGGCCCCTATTGTTTGGCATCTACTTCTCAGAAGTACAGGCCAACATAGGAGGACTTTGGCTGACAAAGTTTGCAGGCGACTGCAAACTGGGCCATAGTGGAAAGTGCATCAGACACGGATATCCTTCAGAAGGGACTCACGGAAACAGATAGCTGGTGCCAGAGCCATGGCCTGAAGTTAAACGCCAAAAATGTATAGTCATACCCTTCGGGAAAAACAAGGTAACCCCAAGCTACCATATAGGTGGCAATCCACTAAGCACAGAAGAGGTTATCAGGGACCTGGGGACCCAGGTTGACAGTGGCCTTTCTTTGACACTCACATTGCTAAAGTGGTTAGAAAGACCTTCTACATTGCCCACCTGATCA
Source organism: Protopterus annectens (assembly GCF_019279795.1). Taxonomy (NCBI): domain Eukaryota; kingdom Metazoa; phylum Chordata; order Ceratodontiformes; family Protopteridae; genus Protopterus; species Protopterus annectens. The sequence continues at coordinate 273,534,582 of NC_056739.1, forward strand.
TGAAGGGATTCACATCCAGATCTAGTGAGGTTATTGTTCCCCTGTACTCTTCACTTATCAGACCAATGATCGAAAGTACAATGCCCCATTCGGGATGTATCTCACCCGACATCTGCAGCAATTGGAGAGACCCCAAAAGTTCCTCACCAAAAGGATAAAGGGACTCCAAAATCTGTCATATGCTGCCAGATTGAAGAAACTCCAGCTCTATTCAGTCGCATACCGTCTGCTCAGAGGTGACATGTGCCTGACATACAAGGCCATATCCAACCCGAATTAATGGACATGCTCCACCTCAAAAATCCAAATCCACCAAAACCACTAGAGCAAGCGACTTAAACCTTAGCACGGATATAAATAGGACGTGCTGGAGGGATAGATTTATCACTCAGAGACTCCCTATGCTGTGGAATAAAATCCCGGTCCATGTGAGGCAGAGCACCTCGCTGACTCTGTTCAAGAGAAATCTAGACCTGTGGATGGGAGATCGTAGGTTTACCCCGGGAATCATCTCTGTGTCACTGCTGGACAGAGGCACAACAAACTAATGGGCACAGTATTTTTTCATGTAAGGGGTGGCGTAAGCCACAAAAATTTGGGCTAGGCTTATAAATGCCTTAGGGGAGATAGCCTAGTATAAACCTATGAACCTATGAACCTATGAACCTATTTGTGTTGTTGCACCATGAAGGGTGCACATTATTTTGATCCTGTTATGTGTTACATGATGATAACTTAAAGTGATAACGTTAGTCATCTTCACTTGTACTTTTCCACCCTGGATTACATTTTATCAGCGGGGACCATCTGTTTACCAGAAAAAATGCAATTAGTTATGTCTGGGCGAAAGTTATGGCTGAAATGTATACATCTTGTTATTTTGAGCTCAGCCTTACAAAAATTATAGAATCACTATCAAAGGTAGACAAAATAGTAGGAGTTATAAGCACAGTGACTCTAAAATAGCATGAACGGAGATCAAAAATATCATGTCAAAATCTAGCAGATTTTTTTATTTTCTGTGGATCAAAGTAAGAAAACCAGTAAAAGACTGAAGGGACAGCCGACCTAGATTTTAGCATAAAATGAATAGCCTTTCAATCAGATCAGGTGATGCTTGGTAAGTATGCAAGGTAACAGATAATCCAGTAACAGTGAGTTATTATTGTTCATTTAACCCTGCGTACTATAGCATATTCCAGTTCTACTACAATATTAACATCATTGTGGCCAACATCTGCTCACTGGGTACTAACGCATTCGAATCACAAAGTACATTTCACTTAATTAAAAAATCTAGGGCGTGTTTCTTCTATGCTTGACATCATAAAGCTTAAACCAGTCTTTAAAAGTAATATACACTCTCAGTGATAGACAACAAGAGATTAAAAATCAACCTTTTAGAACACTCACTCGTTTATATTAATTAAATATACGTCTTTAATTAATTACAAAAATTCAACTGTTTATTACATATGTAAAGATACATGTATGTTGCCTTCTCAGAGCACAGCAAATAATGCATCTTAGTGGAAAACAGTAATACTACACATAGATATACATAGAAATGTAAAAACATATGAATAGCTAAGGATTCTATCCTTCACTGTGCTGTTGTAACACACACACACACACACACACACACACACACACACACACACACACACACACACACACACACACACACACTCACACATATAAACACACACATTAAGAATATTAAAAAGAGAGTGGTTACAAGTTTGTGTTTTTTGCATCTGATTTGTGTCTGCCTCTCTATGTCTTTGGCACATGTGACCCCTAGCCATATTTCAGCAGTGTCTCCCATCCCAAGAAAATCCTGCTAAACAACAGCTGTGCACACATTTCTATTGTTCTCATGACACCAACTCCTAAAAACAAAATGCTATTTTCACTGGACTTATCACTAAGTGACATCCTGTAAATACTTATGTTTGTTTATTTTTCTCACGGGAAACATAGGCCTAGACATTCCAGTTTTACAGCAATCTTCTCAGTCACATGACTTGGTAATCAGTTTGTCAAAAATGAAAGGCACATTTAAAGTACTATTTTAAAGTCAGTTGGAAAATGCTTCTGTTTCCTTCTTTCATCATACTATGTGAGTATTTCACATAGATTAATGCCACAAGCTGCTAAAGAATTTCATCCTGTATCCCTTGGTTCAATTCCCTTATTCTCCACTTACATATTGTATTAATATAAATTAAACACCTGAGCAGAGCAATAACTTAAGATTTATCAGGCTAACAAAAAAAAAAAAAAAAAAAAAAAGAAGAAGACAAAGAGTGTGTATATAAACTCTCTCGAGGTACTCCTAAAAATGGAGAACATTGATATCTGCGCAGTAACTGAGACCTGGTTCAAGGCTCCAGAGAGCACCCCTGCAATACCAGGCTACAACTCTTACCACACTTTTCGGCCACCAAACTAGGACTGAAACACTAAAGGTAGAGGAGTGTCCATATTCACCAAAGATATTCACAACACCAGGGTAGTTGTCCAACACAATGCGTCTGAAATTCTCCAGGTGTAACTAACACTAGGTAAGACTGCAATCTAAATTGTAGCTTGCTACAGATCCCCCACAATGCCCCAAGATTCTCACTACACCTTTCTAAACATACTGGAAAATATTAAGATACAACCAAACACCCTAATACTGGGTGAATTCAACTACCCTGCCATTAACTGGGAAAACTACTCATGTACCAACACCTTTGCCCAACGGTTCTTGGAATTCATAAATTCCAGTGCCCTGGATCAACTAATCCTTAGTCCCACCAGGGGCTCCAATATCCTAGACCTGGTCATTACCAACATGGGAAATTGATGCTCCACACCTATGGTCACCCCCTCATTGGTCAGGTCTGATCATAAGCTCATTGACATCCACATCCCATCCCCACCCCCCAGTAAGGAAACCTCCGTAAAAAACTTCTCCAAAGCCAATTTCATGCTGCTCAAGTCAAAAGTGACAAACTTCATGACACCCATGCAGATGGGAACTGAAAGTTCGACTGCTGAATCCTACACTAAGGCACTGTACGAGCACATCCACTTGTGCATGAATCACCCCATCCCCAATAGAACCAAGACACTCTCCTCCAAAAAAAGCAAGCCAATCTGGTGGTCCCTTGCCATAAACAAACTTTACAACAAAAAGAAGAAACAGTTGCAGAAATGAGGAAAATCCCAGGATACAAAAAACTCCCTTACCAGCCTCAGTAAGAAGCTGGGATCCCTCATAAAATCCTCCAAAGCTAGTTACAAAAATAAAATTGCCAAAGATTCCAATGACAACCACAAGGCATTCTATAGCTATGTCAAGAATCTAAATGGCAATGCTCAGATCTGCTCTAAGCTACAACAGAATGGCATTAAATATATTTATTCCGAGGATAGTGCTAATATCCTGGCAGATTGATTCGGTGCAGACTTCACAACCCTCTCACCCCCTAAAGGGCCCATCTCAATACCGAAAGATTGTGAAATTCCGGTAATAATGGCCACACAGGTAAAAAAACGTACTCTCCAAAGCTAAGAATACAGCATCCATGGGACCAGATGACATCCCAGGCTGTGTACTACATGAACTACAAAATTAACTGGTACCTCATCTAAGTGTCATGTTTAATCATAGCCTCACCACAGGCTTCATGCTCACTGAGTGGCACACAGCTACATTTATCCCACTCCACAAGGGGGGATCCACCTTGGATCCTGGGAACTACCGCCCCATCAGTCTGATGAGCCTGATCTGCAAGGCCATGGAACGTATTATCATGGAACTTATAAACAAAGACATTAGCAACCTTCAAACACTGGACCCCACACACTTTGGGTTTGTGAAGGGCTGATCTTGTCTCCTGAACCTGATTGACTTCTTCGAATCAGTCTCCACAGCCATGGACAAGGGTAAGGTGGTCCACACAGCCTATCTGGACCTCACGAAGGCCTTTGACACCATCCCCCACTGTGGAATCATAGATAAACTTACTAAGCTGGGCATTAATCCCTACATCACTTGATGGGTTGCCAACTGGCTTACTGACAGAACCCACAGTGTAAAAGTAGCCGACTCCAAATCCAGCTCCAGACAAGTGACAAGTGGAGTACCTCAGGGTTCAGTCCCAGGATCGCTCTTATTTGGCATCTACTTCTCTGAAGTACAGGCCAACATTGAGGAACTCTGGCTAACAAAGTTTACAGATGACTGCAAACTGAGAGTCATTATTGAATCCCCAAATGATGTGGATATTCTACAAAAGGGCCTTACAGAAATATATGTTTGGTGCCAGAGCCATGGGCTCAAGCTCAATGCCAAGAAATGTATAGTTATCCCATTTGGGAAAAAAACATGTACCCATGAATTACCACATAGCTGGCAGTTACACTAAACAGGGAAAGTGTGATAAGAGACTTAGGGACACAGGTGGACAGTGGTCTCACCTTTGATAACCATATTGCCACAACAGTCAGGAAATTCTTCTATGTGGCACACCTCATCACTAAGGGCTTTTCATCCAGAAAAAAGGAGGTCATTGACCCACTGTACTCATCCCTCATTAGACCCATTATAGAATACAATGTCCCGCTTGGTATGTACCTCTCAAGACATCTGCAACAACTGGAAAGGCCACAGAAATGCCTCACTAAAAGAATCACAGGCCTAAAGCAGATGCCCTGTGCTGACCATCTAAAAAAGCTCCACCTATACTCTGTCCCATATCGTCTACTCAGAGGCGATCTCTGCTTAACACACAAGGCCATGTCAAACCCAGAGCTGTTGGACATGCTACACTTAAAGAAATCCCAATCCCTCAGAGACACATGCTCCAGGGATCTAAACCTTGTCATCACAATGAACAAAACTTGCTGGAGGGATAGGTTCCTGACCCAAAGACTTCCCAGACTCTGGAACAGACTGCCGATACATGTCAAGCAGAGCACCTCTTTGGCCCTCTTCAAAAGGAACCTTGATGATTGGATGGGAGATAGGAAATTCAACCTGGGGATCATGTCAGTCACCCTGCTAGACAGGGGTCTAGGGAAGTAAATACTGTGGGAAGAAATAGCCAGGGAATTGTTATGGCTAGGCTTGTATAGGCCCTAGGGCTGCTAGCCTAGTACCAACCTATGAACCTATGAACCTAAATATATTACAGAAGTTTGGACACTTCAACAAAACTGCAATTTTTTTAGACATCATCAAGTCCTGATAGGTCAGGCAGATACAGTGTGATGAAACATTGAACCACACATGGTTTGTTGGCAACTTAGAAATACTTGGGGTGGATACTATGATGTTGGCAAAGACAGAAGAACATAGTGAGTCACTACAAATGGAGTTCAGTCAGATACATGACTGGGATTAAGTGGGAGCACCACAGAAATCCAATCTTCCTCAATGCATGTAAACTCTCTACCTCCTATTCCTGTTCTAAGGGACCTGCATGGTATTTAAGGACCCCTGACATTCTCTTTCAGCCATCCCACCGTCGGGTCAAAGAAACCTGCTACCCCAGAACCTTTTTCCAGTAACTAAAGGGATTTAGAAACTCTCTACCTCCTATTCCTGTTCTAGGGACCTGGGTGGTATTTAAGGACCCCTGACTTTCTCTTTCAGCCATCCCAACATCGGGTCAAAGAAAGCTGCTACCCCAAACCTTTTCCCAGTAACCAAAGGGATTTAGAAAGTATGTTCCACCCTAGGCCTGACCATTAAGCTTACTTTTTGTTTTGTATTTTACCAAGTGTAGAACGTACTTAAGATACCGGGTCAGGAAGCCAGCAGCCATACTTTCCCTGAATCTACTGCTAACTTTCTCCCCTTGAACTGTACTATCTCAACCTCCTTTACCAACTAATGTTATTACTGATAACTTGCTGTATTCTACTCTCTGTCCACCAGGTGGCACCCTACTTCAGCCTCAGGCTACAACTACCCCTTCCCTAACATCTTTCTCAGATTACACTCTGTTTCATCCCTTGACTAGTGGCTAATCCTCCTGTTGTATTGCACTCCTCTTACCTTTCTCTCCTGACCATTGTGCTACATTTTGTATTCTTACCACTCCACTTTCCTTTTGCCTCTCAACTGCTTTCCCTCACTCTACTTACCTGGTACTTTCTGAATGCCTCAGGAATCTGCTGTTCTCTGATTGTCTCCATAGAATCTTCCTTTACCTGCTGTTGAATCCTCCTATTCCTCCTCCTTACCTGGACCTCTATATTTATGGAAATTATATTCCCCTCCTCCCTCTACTCTATGGCATATTTATTTACCACACTGGTTTTCCCCTCCCCTGTTACCTATACTCACTTTTGTAGTACAGCTGGGTAATCTATCACTCCCATAACACCGTATGTTTTTTTTTGGCCCCTCCCTTGTCTACCTGTCTGCTCCCACTTCATTCTCTGCCTCTCCTACCTCATATCCTGCCCCAAGGGCATATAGTGGGGAAGCCATTCATGGCACCATCTTTATTATCCCTGGACTTTCCCCTGGCTGCTGCATGTCCCTGGCCACTAAGGATCCATTGTAGTGTAAGTGTTATAGCTGTATATATTTTTTTGTTTACTTTTTTAGGCATGAATACAATTGTTGGAAGCTATACTTAGTTGTTAATTGTCCTTATTTGTTAATTATGTTTATTTTTCTGTTTATATAATTGTTGAAAGCTGTACTTGTCTTGTTAATTGTTGATCAGTATCTGTCTTAGCCCTAATGCCTTGTAAAGTTGAATAATATATATCTGCATTAGTTTACAATGGTGTTTATTTCTTGTACATTTTCTGCTTACTTGTCTATGAAGGTATTTGTTGATTGATATTAGCCCGAGCTTACAACTAATTAGAAAGGTGAATGATTTAAATGTGCAGTTCTGAAAAACTAAGCATTTGGGGGTTGTAGGCATGCTAAACGGCTACCTTGATTTTGCTGAGTCTCCCACGTGGTTTTTCAAACGCCGCTCTGTGCAACTTCAACCACTGCAGTTCCCACAGTGTCTGTTACCCCTACTGTTAGTTTTATGTTAGTCACAGTTAAAGGGTTGATTTAATTAAGTAAGTACTGAGTATCTTAAGGGATTCCACTGTATTTTTATGTGTTTCCCATGCCCTCTACGTACTCGCAGTTATTGCTACAGTTATTTTTAATAGCATATCTGCCTAGGCACTCTGTTGCTTTTTACCTGCTGCACCTTGTAATTTGACCTTGATAATTTAGGGTTTGATAACCTACCAGATAAACACTGTATTGGCTTCAAACCAGTGTGCTTAATTAGTTGCCTAGTGCACTCTACCCTATACTTCTCTTTCCTGCTTGCGAGTGTCATATAACGTATATAGCAGTGTCTGGGGTAAGACTGGTTTGTCTTTTAGGCTATATTATAATACTTGAGGTCTGTCTAATCTAAAGATATGGGTAACTTCATTAACTTAACCTGTTATGCTTAAAGGATTTGGCGGGTGTACTTTCCTGACCGTAATCCTACTACTGTCTGCCTAAGCTGCCCTGTCAGCAACGGCAGGTGTACTTTCTGCCTAGCTTCACTGTCGACAATGGAAGGTGTACTTTCCAGACCTGAATTTTACAAGTACTTCCCTAGCTCCACTGTCAGAAACTATCCTGCAAGCTAGAGCTGATAATTTTTATTAGCAACTATCTTTAGAAGGGCAGTCTCTAATGTCCTGGCTATCTAGGTGATGCTGAGTGCTCTGCTTGCCCTATATATCTTTACATTATACCGGCAACTGCTCGGAAAGCTTGGATTGCTTTTTTTAAATTAGCGATAGTCTCTACATTGGTAGTGTCTACCTTCCTGGCAATAGACCCGATGCTGAGTGGTCTTTTCTACCCTGCTATATGAACTTTTAATTTGTTGTTATCCTGTGTACGTTAGGTAAACCTCTGTGGGAGAAACAAGTGGTTTCAGGTAGCTGTTACCTGCACATTTTCATGAGAACTAGTACTAAACTAGGACTTTGTAGAGTATTTACATACTGTCCTATTAGTGTATATTGTCAGAACAAGCTTGTTGAGATTATTGGATTGTCATCTATTTAACTATATGTAATTGCAAATGGTCTTTATGTCATGCACAAGAAGGCTTTAGTTTACATTGTAGTACTCTTACAATTTGTAAGTAGAAGGGAATCTCACCAGTCACATGTGCCTGCACATCGCTGCTTGCCTATTTAAAGTTTTCTGTTACTATCTGAAAGTGCCAACTCAAGACTGAAACCATATCATCCTGAATTTGTATATATTACTGTTTTAACTGTGTCTCTACCATGATTGTATTAACAGTACAATTGACATTAATGTTGCCATAACACCTAACTCATACTTGTGTCATTTTTTTTCAATCTTTCCTGGCTCTCTACCTCCTATTCCTGTTCTAAGGGACCTGCGAGGTATTTAAGGACCCCTGACATTCTTTTTCAGCCATCCCAACATTGGGTCAAAGAAACCTGCTACCCCAGAACCTTTTCCCAGTAACCAAAGGGATTTAGAAAGTATGTTCCACCCTAGGCCTGACCATTAAGCTTACTTTTTGTTTTGTACTTTACCAAGTGTAGAACATACTTAAGATACCGAGTCAGAAAGCCAGCAGCCATACATTCCCTGAATCTACTGCTAACTTTCTCCCCTTGAACTGTACTATCTCAACCTCCTTTACCAACTAATGTTATTACTGATAACTTGCTGTATTCTACTCTCTGTCCACTAGATGGCACGCTACTTCAGCCTCGGGCTACAACACTTACACCCCTTCCCTAACATCTTTCTCAGATTACACTCTGTTTCATCCCTTGACTAGTGGCTAATCCTCCTGTTGTATTGCACTCCTCTTACCTTTCTCTCCTGACCATCATGCTACATTTTGTATTCTTACCACTCCACTTTCCTTTTGCCTCTCAACTGCTTTCCCTCACTCTACTTACCTGGTACTTTCTGAATGCCTCGGGAATCTGCTGTTCTCTGATTGTCTCCATAGAATCTTCCTTTACCTGCTGTAACCCGCTCCATTTGCCCTGCGGGCTCACTCCGCTCCCCTACCCTACCCCCAATTCTCACCCACCCCCAGTGGTCCTACACTTAAACATCCTGAGCCGCACCCACTTCTGCACTATCCAATAGCTGTCAAGCACTCATTATAGTTTAAACACCTTCACACCCATTCCCATACTGAAACTAATCTCTATTATTCCTTAAACATTCCTATACTCTACACTATCACTCTACCTATCCACAAACTTCTGACTATATTCTGTACTGATTATATTCTGTACTTTCCCTCACCATGCCCTTAACTATCAAACCCATACTTTTAAATCTATTTCTTTCACTTACAAAACTTTCCATTCTTTCTATACCCTATATACTTACCTGCTATGAAACTCTACAGTATACCACAACTCACCAACCCCTAAAACAAACATTACTATTAAGTCAGCTTTCTGTCCACAGCCATTCCAACATAACATCTACCTCAACCTATCTCACACCAAAGTATCACAGAGTAGCCCATTTTACTTACTTCCAATATAGGAAATCACAAAATAACTTCTGCAAACTTCTAAAACCTTCTTATAGTACTCAAAAACTATCTCTCCTTCATGGGGACATTCACCCCAACCCAGGACCAAATAGCACTACCCCTATAAACCCCCTCCCACCACATCCATCCTCACCCTGCACTGCCTGCAAAACACCAGATTCTCTACTCATAGCTCATCTCAATATAAGGAGCCTAAACAATAAATTTAGTCAACTTCATGCTTTACTTGATACACACTCATTTGATATCTTATGCTTAACAGAAACCTGGCTCAAGCCAGTAACAAAGGACAATGAAATAACTCCTCCGGGATATAATATTCTTAGAAAAGACCGAATATCCAAAAAGGGTGGTGGGGTAGCAATTCTATACAAATCCACACTACAGGTTACTTCACTAGAAGTACAACCACCTCTAAATAACAATGGTGAAATACTTATCTCCAAGCTCCAGGTTAATGCTAATAAATCTATATATATAATATGCTCCTACCTACCTCCAGGCAATAACATCAGCATCCTAGAAAGTATTCTCTGCTGGCTTTCTACATCCTTCCCACAGGAAACCATTGTACTTGGTGACTTTAATATAGACTGGAACACCTGTACTTCACACAAACCCACAACCCATATAAACCTTTATGGCTACTCCCAATTAATTACCTCCCCTACCAGAATCCATAAACCCAGTGGCAAAGAAAGTACCTTAGACTGGATCCTAACTAACAGCCATCCTCTCTCTTACGAAGTAGGTATCCTTCCTGATGACATCAGTGACCACTCACTTACCTATATAACTAGACAAAAAAACTTTATCCCAAACCAAACTGCCATCAAAGCCACACGGAACAAAAAACATTTCAATTCATCAAACTTCCAGGCAGAACTTCAAACCTGTAACTGGTCACCCTTAAAACTACTCCCTCTTGAGGAAGCAGTATCCTATTTTAGCTCTAAATTCTTACAAATCTTGGAATACCATGCCCCCTCATGCTCAATAAGAACTAGAAGTAAAGCAGCCCCATGGCTCACTAAAGAGACTAGGCAACAAATCCGATTAAGAAATAAAATCTGGTCCAAATGGAGAAATACTAAAGACCCAAATGATCGTCAATACTTCAGACAGCTAAGAAATGCTACCAAAAAAGCAATACTTCTGGATAAAAAAAAATATTATTTTAAACTCCAGCAAAAGCAACAACAAAATCCACAAACCTTCTGGTCAGGCATCAATAGACTTTTATACCCAGGCCACTCCAAAACACCAACCCCATCAGATCTCTCTCTTCACACTGCCAACCAGATTGCTGATGCTTTTAATATCTTCTTTGCTGAAACAGCCCAATCTTTAGCAAATACCTTACCTCCTACAACTTCTATCCTCTCACACTCCCTTCCAAGCATACACTCAACCTTTCAACTTAAACCTGTTCCAACATCCCTCATCTATTCTTTACTTCATAAACTTAAACCATGCATTCCCTCAGCTGATCTCCTACCTGCTGAATACCTTCAATCTGCAGCTAAAGTACTAGCCTATCCCATTTCTATCCTAATGAACACTACACTCACTGAAGGTTACATTCCTTCTGTCTGGAAAATTTCTCACATTATCCCACTCCACAAAGGTGGTAACTCAACTGTACTCTCTAACTTTCGACCAATGGCCCTTCTTTCTCCTCTAGCCAAGATCATGGAAAAATGCATCCACCAACAACTTCTTGACCACCTTCTCCAAAATAACATACTTTCTGACTGTCAGCATGGTTTTAGACCTTTCCACAGTACCACCACTGCTCTCCTGTCCTTTATAGACTGTATTAATCATCATTGTAATAATAACATGCTATCCTCTGCACTCTTCTTAGACCTATCCAAAGCTTTTGATATGGTTAATAATCAAATACTTCTTAACATACTCAAATCTTTCTCACTTGACTCATAGGCATTGCTATGGTTTAAGTCCTACTTACATAATAGACAGCAGGCTGTCTTATGGAACAATCAACTGTCCAAACATCTCCTTATTACCCTGGGTGTCCCTCAAGGCTCTATCCTTGGACCTCTACTTTTCTCTATATTCATAAATGACCTTAGTATAAATCTACCTCTGGCTACCTGCATACAATATGCAGATGACTCCACTTTCATTTGTAAAGCCCCAACTGCTTCTGAACTCCAATCCATCACACAAACAGTATTTAACCTAGTGGAAAACTTGTTCCAACAACGATGCCTCTTCCTAAATGCCAAAAAAAGCAAACTATTGCTATTTACTCCAACTCTAAAATCCACCCCACTACATTTCACTATTACATCCAATAATGGTACAATTATAGCTCCTGACCCTACTAGCAAACTCTTAGGTATAACAATCGACCACAACCTTAAGCCAGAACTACTATTGCCCAGGCCCATCTGATCTCTACTCTCCTCTATGCCTCCCCCATTTATACTAATCTTTCCAAAAGTAACCTTAATAAGCTAACCACTTCCTATAACAATATTGCCAGATTTGCTACTGGCTCCCCATTTAGAACTCACCATTGTCAAAATCTCAAACAGCTAGGATGGCTAGAAATGCAAAATAAGCTAGAGTTTCAACAACTCACCATTACGCATAAGATTCTGTACCATCCTAGTAATACTCCTATTCTCAGCAGCCTCATCTCTCCCTACTCTAATCTTACTACTCTTCGCTCAGTAAATAAACTACTGGTCACCATCCAGAAATCCCACAACAGAGCAGGTGATTCTCTTTTCTCAAACTCTGTGGGGAAGACTTGGAATAGGCTTCCCAGCATACTTGCATCTCAGTCATCATTACCACTCTTCAAAAAGCAACTAAAAAGCTTCCTAAAAACACAATGGCTATGCCCTTGTACTAACCCTGACTGATACTCCCCAGTACAACATCACTGTATACCTTGCACCCAAAACCCATAGGGTGGAGTGAGTAATCTTTCACTTAATCCCCCTTTTTTACTTTCCTACTCCCAGGGAAATATCACTGCATTTGATCTTTGTATACTCATTTGGCTATTAGCAAAACTCTACCATCTGTATACAGACTAAGTATATTTTTAGTATGAGTATAACATTCTGTTTTAAATGCATATACACAAACTCTCTTGTACATTAACTTATACTTTAAGACTGCCTGAATTCACTTTTTAAATCTGTGCTTTCATTCCTAACATACAGTATGTTAAATATCATACCCTTTACCATGTAAATAGTACTATATTGCTGTATTAAACTCTATACTCACTAATGTCATACCCTTTACTTTGTAAATAGGACTGTATTTCTGTGTTAGACTTTGTATCAATAGTACTGTACTGCTGTGCTAAACTCTGTACTCTCTTTCTCTATAGTACTGTACTCCTGTCATAAACTCTGTACTCACTTCTCTCAATATTAAGTTCTTATTTGAAAATTCTTCTTTTTTTCTTTTATGCTGATCTGTATTATTTACTTAATGTGGAGCTTATCTCCCCAGGCCTCTACTGAAAATGGACATGTATCCAGTTGGACTAGCCCGGTTAACAAATGTAAAATTAATAAAAATAAAATAAATAAATAAAATAAATGTATACAGAAAATTTCTAAAAGTACAAACAGATGTGATACCTAAAATAAAATAGAGTCTTAACAAAATATGGGAGGTTAGCATAATGGTTAAGGTGTTTACCTTACAGACACAAGGTGCTGGGCTTGATTCTCACATAAGGTAATTGGCTAGGTTTAAAATGGCCCATAAGGGCAGTTAGCCTAATGTTAATCTATGAAACTATGAAAATGTGTCAATAATAACATATGGATTGCTGTTAAAATAAAAAAACTGGTTTGCATCCAGGTAGCAAAAATAGGGAATATGGTGCAGGATCAAACCGCTTTCAAGTTACCAACACATAAAAGAACAGATAGCTGGAGCAAACATAACAGTAAATTAGGAATGGACTTGGTGTAGTAACATTATCTGGCTAAATGATTAACAGCTAAAAGAAAGTGAAGTAACAAGTCTCAGAGAGAGAGATGCCTCAGAGCTGGTGTCACCAACAGAAACCATATAGGATTATGACCAGGTATCTAGTCATTACTATGCTGTGTTATATTCAAGAAATGGATGACAAGAAATTCACCTCATGAGAGCAGAGCGGAGCAAATATCAGGGAGTATGGAGAACATGTCACTACTTGGTGACAATCAGGTGGGGTTTTACAGGTTTGTAAGCTATAACACACTTTGTCTGCTTCAAACAGTTATTAGAGCAGAATTGTTTATTTGACCTCTACCAGCTTTAAAAGCTGTAATACACTTTGTGCTGCTCCCCCACAGGAAAACAAGAAAATGATAACACCACAAAGTGCATTCCAACTTTTAAAGCTGTTTCAGGTTCCCGATATTGTTCTAAGGTGGCTGTTTATGCTCTCGCACTAAAAGATACCTAGCAAGATTGTATGCTTACTCAATTTCAGTGTGCATTTCTGACACTCCACATACCACAGCAATGTTTTTAAACTATATAATTAGTAGTTAGTCTTCCAGAAGAACATGTCTTTTAATTTTGGATAACTCATCTTTGTAACTATAAAAAGAACATAGAGGCAGTTTATAAACATCAACAAAAGTGGCACTGGTCTTGTACTAGAAACCATATAAAATCAGACAGGAAAAGGAAAACTTTACCATGTCTTATTTTGAAGAAGAGAGACCAAGATGTACACTTGGAAAATGTGGTAAATCTAAAAATGATTTCAAAATATTCTAGGTGGCTAGTATCTTGTTAGAAATAGATACATGTGAGAACAAGGAGGACTGTCTGAAGATACAAAGTGGTTCGCTCATGGTGATATTAGAAAATATTTTATTTAGTTTTTCCTTGACCGATTGGTATGTAAACCCCTGTGTGCCTGACAACAGCTAAAAATGGGATTCATTCCCTCCTCTTAAAATGGTGAATGGGCAGTAGGCATTTGGAGTTGCCATGCTATGAGGGAAAACTTTTTCAGATGCCCTGCCAATGTGGATCCTACTTATTGTGCATGATATACACAGTGGTGAGGTTATTGTGGGGATCAGTTTTCACATGTTGACAGGATTCATAGCTAAACACTGTGCTGTGTATCATCACATAGGTATATTTGTTTACTGACTTATTTAAGTCAACAGCTATTACTTTGAATTTAACAGACAGGCAAAATAAGAGTTGATGCAACTCCTGTACCACCATACCACTGCATCACTCTAATATCAGTAACACTGAAGCAAGGAGAAATCCTTACCCCCATAGGCCTGCAATCACAACTCAAGGAACAACCTGAACATTAAACAAATGAGCAAATGAATTAACTATTCCTTTTTCACACATCTACAGTGCATAGGCACTGGGTATTGCATATTTTCATCTCTTATGCCCTTCGTTTTTATCTATATCATTCATCATATGTAACAGTTATGGGCATAGCTTTCAACTTTTACCTCCTGAGTTAGGGACAAAGCAAAAAAATGATTAGGGAAAAGACACCAAATTAGGGAAAAAAATTAAATGCTGATACTATTATCTTAGAACTTCTCAAAATAATGTCATATATTTGAAGGGATGGACCAAAAGTCTGAGTAAAAAATATGAACATCCTGCCAAAATCTGGACCAGTGAGAGGTATGCTCATGGGTATTAGAGCCAGTTTCAAAGAAAACACTGATATTGTCCCCTGAATAATTTTCACTATCCAACAGCCACCCACTTCATTCCTACTAGTGAGCCTTGCATTTCTTCAACCACTGCGGAACCTTTGGTCTGTAATGGTGCAGGTTAGACAGGCTGATGATCTGTCCCTTACAGTAAAGTATTATTTCATGTGAAAGTCGGTGAATTACTGCAATAACACTTCATTTTTGTATCTGGCATGCTTCTAGCAACCATCAGCTGCTTACTTCTGTCCCCAGCTTACCACCCAAGTACTAAACCTTAGTGTTGGGGCAACCTTAGCTGTCAGCAGACTGGGAACTGGAAGTAGAAAAACAGAGCATAGGTAGCACCCAGCACAATTACGTACACTGCTGTCCACACCAGCATATTATTTTAGGTGTTACCCCCTACCCAGCATCATGACATTACACTGTGAAAGTGGGCAGGCAATGAGATGTGACCCATAAGGATGTGTCTGCTCTGGACTGTAGGGCAGTCCCTCCTCCATGGCCATTACAAACAAATAGCCCAGCAATCAGTCTAAGCCCTGTTCTCCACCAGTGCCTTATGAGTGTCATGCCTACATCATCACAGTCCTACCCTCCTCGGATAGATGCACTCATCCTCTCTGCTGCTCTATCAGTGACCAGGTCATTGACCAGACTAGGGTAACCTGGATCCTTATCAGGGCTTTATCTGTCTGTGCCACTGGTGTGGCACTGTGACATCTTTTCTCATAAAGTAGCAAGATCGATAACAACATAAATCAGCATTGTGGAATGCAGATATAACATTTTTCTTATGAGAGCAGATTCAGTATATGTTATTAGTTAAACAGATCAGCTTATCCAAGACAAATTATACGATAAGGTGGGCAAGTGGCTGTTTTCTCTCATCAAAATATATGTAAGTATAACTGTATGATGGCATTTGTGCCACCCCACATCAAAGATTCCTGTGCAAATTAGCAAGCAATGAAGAAGGGGCCAGTATCTTTAGAAGTGAAAGTGAAGACTGTAAGATGGGGGAGCTCGAGCTAGAAGTAAATACTGCAAATTTCAGTCATATGATCAGTTTTCTTTAATGTCCATAAATGACACTATAGAGAAACTCACAGAAAAATATAATCATATCCACATATCACAAATATTGCATAAAAAGGTAGGCCAAAGTAGTGACTTAACAAAAGTTGAAGTGATAGGCACATTTTTAGTCTGAGTTCAGTGCAAAAAAACGTACTTTAGCATGCAATATGAAAGTAAAGATTGTATAATTTAGGATGAAATAATGGAAGGAAGAAAAATGGAACAAGTAATTATGCAAGGCAATTTTATAAGTGGACAGTTAATGTGAAAATGTGGCAAGAAAGCTGAAGGATTAGTGAAAGGTATAGTCAGAAATGTTGTCATATAGAGAGAAATATTGTGGACCAGAAACTATCAAGAGAGCAAAAAAATTGATGACGGTTTTTAAGACAAGATAGGTCGAAGAGAGAATAAAATGACATTGACTGTTAACCATGCAGAAAAAGAGGAAGAAAAGAAATGTGATACAAAGTTTGAAATACCTCAAGGGATTAACAAACTCTAGAAGCATCATCTTTCAGGAGAAAATATGTACAAAAAGTAAAGGGAGACATTACAAAAATGGAGGAGTGACTCAGAGGCAATGCAAGTTTGTATTTTCTTATCACAGAAATGGGTCCTATATATATATATATATATATATATATATATATATATATATATATATATATATAATGAATAATAGTCAGCAACATTGTTTTAAAGTGAAAAAATCAAACTCATTGACAATTACTTTTAATGACACCAAAGCTACCAAAAGGTAATTGCAAATATAAACCAATAGGTTACATTTGTCATTACCAAAAATAAAACAAAAAACTATTTTTTTTTATGTGAGGGCTCTACCCTCACATCCCTGGAAATTTAACTCCAGGGTAACACAATGTCGAAGAAAGGGGAAAAGCCCTTTAATTATGTAACAGTCAATCTAATGAAGTTTGGTCATTACATAATTTGACCAACTATACCACTAACAGAAGCATTTCAGCAGGCAATGAAATGCTTGGAGGAATAAATCTCACATATATATATATATAAAATCTCATATATATATATATATATATATATATATATATATATATATATATATATATGGGTCTACTTTGATTCACTGAAAACTCATTTCATTGAATTTCAATTCAATCTCAAAAAATCGCTGAAGGCTCAAATCACTGAAAACTCATTTCACTGAAGAGCCCCCCCCACCTACTTAGCTTTTTGATTTATGAATCTCATTTCACTGAAAGCTAACAACATAAAACCAAAAGTAGGTGGGGGGGCTACACCCCCACAGCCCCCAATGTGGAGGGCCCCCCACACCCCCCCCCTAACTATATATACTAACTCCAGGATTGCACTACAGTGGGGAAAGGGCATATACATTTTATTTGCCCAACAGTACTTACATTCAGTGAATGTGATTCGGTGAAATGAGTTTTCAGTGATTTGAGTTTTCATCGATTTGGTGTGAGTGTTTTGAAATTCAGTGAAATGAGTTTTCAGTGAATCAAACTAGACTCATAAATATATATATATATATATATATATATATATATATATATATATATATACACACACACACACGTTATATGTATAAACACAAACAGGTGCGCGCACACACACACACACACACACACACACACACACACACACACACACACACACACACACACATATTGAGCAGACATTCTGAGAAAATTTTGAAGTTATACCAGCTACAGAATTTAAATGTTCAACAAATACAAAACAATCCAGTTGATGTGAAAGGCATATGAGGTAAGAGGATAGTGGTTAGTAAGGAAGTTTAACATAGCAGGATGGGAACCAGACCTAATACTCCTTCCAAGAGGTCCTTATCAGCTGATATTCTGTCTGTTTTGCCTTTTACTTCCACCATTTATCCTTAGCCAAGCATTAAAATTCAATATCTGTCAGTCTCTAAACATAAGGGAGTGGTTCAGTCGCTCTGATTGAAAGTAATTAATCAACCCAGAGAAGATGTCTTAACCAGACCAAAAAAGTGACATTCATGTCTGGAAGAAGCTGAATTTGAAAGAACATTGAAGCATGTATAAATGCATACAAAATGATGGACAAAGTGGAGTAGATTTATAAACATGAAAGAAGGAAATTAGAAGGAAACCACTAGAAATAGGGAGGTAAAAACATAAGTAATTATGTACTAGTGGCATGATTCTTGGGATCAAATCTGGTGCATACAGAATCAGTAAGGTGGGCATAAACCTGGAAGGAGTAGATATGACAAAGACCAGGTAAAACTCAAAATGTAATGCAATATTTTTAAAACTGTGATTTGGAGTGCGAGAAATGTAAAAACATATGGGAAGTCATTGCTATTAATATTTTAAATCTTATTCTTTCTAAACACACACCAAATAAAAGTCTGCAAGTCAGATTGTGTTTTTTCATTGTTATACACAAAAACCTGTAAAGCAAGGTTATGTCTACCTGACCAATATTACAACCTACAAATAAGGCAGGCCTTCCTGGTTAATGTTTGACAACCTACATCTAAGTATGAGTATTTAGTTACCTCCTGCATTAACTGACTTGTAAAATTAGCTGATGCATTTGCTTTGTTTAAGATGAATTAAGCAAGTTGTATTCTATGCATTCCATTGATTTTAAAAATAACTAAAATATTACTTTGGGGAACAGCTAGCTGCATGTGTGATATTATTTTTTTGTGTGTAAATCCCTAGCAAAGTTCTACTCCTTTTTCTAAAGGACTACTAATTATATATACTGCTAACAACATATACTAACTCTGAGATCATATAATCCCCAGGGATGAGCGTATTCCTCAACCCCAGTGATTGCCAGTCTCACATATCTGTCAACCATCTATTTTGTTGATCAAAGTGAGTTGACAAAACAAATGTCAATATTGGGGAGTTTTGACCAACCACTCCCAATGTGTGGAGTTTTGATCAACTTAACCACTCCTACACACACACACACACACACACACACACACACACACACACACACTCACACAGTTTGTGTGTGTGAGTCATAAAATAAAGAATATTAAATCTAACAAAAAAAAATGGGAGGGAGGTATTGGACACAAAAAAAGATGACACTGTGTCATACAAAATGTATTACTATTAATGAAAAATGCAGGTGTGGTGTTAACAAGGCAAAATTATCACAGGATTCTCAAGATATAAAAATTGTTTATGACAATGTATTAATGCCTGCCACTATGTTTTCTGACATGGGACATGATAAAGTGACAGCAAAGATTTTTCTTTGAAAGATCAAAAGAAATCTTGAATAAAGAAATAAACAGTGAGCCCAAGAGCATAAATATACTACCAAACCTACCATGCATGTGTGTGCACATCATAGAAATGGGAAAAACAATAGTCAGGTGACACATATAAAAGAAAGTAGCTTGCAGATTTACTTTTTATTACTAAAGAACTTCATTTTATTTTATTTATTTATTTATTTTATTTTCATTTGTTTACCAGTCTGACTGGGCATGGAACCAAATAAATATTTGGTAACATACTGTTAGAGTGATCCCAGAATGATTAAGCAACTATTGTTCCTTTTACTTGTCATTCTCTGAAAGTTGCCGTTCAAAATACACTTCTTGGGACTCCATACTCAGAAATGGGCCCATTAGTCTAGCCCCATTCAGAAATGGCTAAACCTCCATTTCAGCTGTTCAAAAGTTAAAGTAAGGTTTAAATTAATGGCTGGGGCTCAGTTCTTAACAAGCAGTCACCCTTATTGCTTGGGAATTAGCTTTAATGTGTTTCCTTGTATGCATCTCCTCAGCCAGAGCAAGAAACTCCCCCCCCCTCCATGGTCCCCTCTACTGATCTTTAGCATTCTTTATTAAAAACTTTTTTTTTCTGTTGGTCCACTACAAACACATGGAGGAAGAGCATACACTATTTAAGGAAAAGTTCACTGTTCCCTTATAACAGGGCAACTTAAATAAATACAGCCAGTAGACGGGAGCAACTTAAAATATTTCAGTCTGTATTTGTATTGTTTAAAGATGAATTAAGCAGTTTGCATTCCATGTGTGCCTTTGACTATAAAAAGGGTGGAAATATTAGTTTGGGGAACGGTCAACTGCACTTGTGATACTATTTTGTTTGTGTAAAATCCTAGGAAAGCTTTGCTACTTTTCTTAAAGAACTTTGTACCTTAATTGCAAGACCAGAACCAGTAGAGGTGAATAGCAGAAATGAAGAGAAGCAACCATTCATTGAAAGCATGTATTCTTTGGGAGTTGAAATTAAGAAATATGGAGAAAACACTACTTGAGCAGAATTCTAGACCATCAAGCACAGACAAAAAGACCCAGAAAAGGACAATTTTGAGCAGCAGTTGGATATTATGAAGGAAAATATAACAATAAGAAAGACTTCAGTAGTGTAGTTGAAGAGGGAAAACCAGTACCTGGTCAAACTTCAAAACCCATTTTTGTTAGTGTAACACAAACATCTCAAATAAGGGAATACTCGAGGCAACATATATTTGTAAGTAAAGAGATAAGTTAAACTGAGGACAAAATGGATTTTAAGGTACCCCTTTTCAAAGAGAAAGCAACAAGTAGTTCTAGTTAATCTGTTGTATTGTTAATCAGACTGCATGTCGTATGTCAAGTTTAATATATTTAATATTTTCATATGTGTCCTGTCTTTGTAATTGTATATATATATATATATATATATATATATATATATATATATATATATATATATATATATATATATATATATATATATATATATATATATATATATATAGACAACCCTCTGTGCAAATGTCTGCGCACTATACAAATTTCTTTTTTTACTGAGTAGTGATTAAAATGGGTCCCTTGTGGTTCAGTCCATCATCCTGCTTGAAAAACATTAAATAAATATAATTAAATTTATTCCAGATTTTAGTCCCTTGGATTGAGATGGTCTTGTCATCATCTAGCATGCATGTTATAACATGTCAAGGTTCTGAGATCCAGAGGCAATTAAGCACAGATATCTAATATGCAATATCAGTGCTATGCTTATGGATGTCTAACATACTGACAGTATCTTCCCACGGTCCAACACTCATTTTCCAATATTATTGCAGGGATATTATACCCCAACCCCGGCTGTGCCCACCCCCTCCACTTGAGTTTCTATATACCAATAGTAGTAAGCCAATCTTCCCTAAATCTGGTATTACAGGTATAACTTTCATACAATTAAGTAGACCTGAGCCTAATGATCTAGTAAAATGGGAGCAAGGAAATTGTTCTTCTGAGACATGGAGTCTGGTCAAGACTCAGATGTTTATAAAGTAGGGTAAAATAAGTGAAAAGCAGCTCTGATGCTAATGGGAGTATAGTCAACATTCCACATAATGGGGCAGTGGTGTTGTGTCACTTTGGGGGGTGTTTCACAAATCTGCAGGGTTTTTTTTTTTGGACTATTACATTTATGGGTACATACTTGGCAATTGGTTGATTGACTGATGCCCACTACAATCCTAACCAATGACCTATATTCAAAAGTTCCCCTCAACCTTGAGGAAGGCAACACAAGATAGACCAGCAGAATTTCAGGCTGCCAATCCAATTATCTTGGTTTACCTTAAAGAAGAGGAATATATATTAGGTTATGAATCTATTACCCCAATAAGTTTTATTCATCTTTTGATGAAAGTTTAGTTCCTTTAACTAGGAAACATTTGTTCTGCAAAGGAAAAAGAGGTCAACGAAGGCTGGGTCACTCATGACTCAAAAGGCTAGACACAGATCCCTTGAGTCTATAAAAGAAGGAGTACAGAGAGACAGCTGCCAGTCTGTCCTGATAAATTAAGATTTTTTGAGGCCTCTGATATTTTCAGTTATAAATCTCTGAGATCTTTCAAGTTAAGTGATATGTTCTGAAAAATGCTTTAAAAAATGTGAGGTATATTCAATAATCATGAGATACAAGTAAAGAGGAATTAAGACTTCTTTGGTTCTAGAAGTGGTGCCTTAGAAATTGCTTGATCCAGACAGAAGGCTTTCTGAACTGTTGAGGAGACAATAGCGGTCAAAAGATAAGGAAATATCAAGAAAGGTTCCCAGATTCTTTATGACATCATCTGATTGGAGGGTGTCTCTCCTAAATGGTATTTTAAAATGTTTTCTTTATGAAATGAATTATACATTTGTTCACATTTAATTTGAAGTACTTGCATAAATACCAAAGCACGGACTCAAGAAAAAGCGAAAAACTTGTGTAAACTCACACACATGGAAACTGCCAGGCAAGCAGACCAGTAGTACACCAACACCGTACACAAGTCAAATAAGTCCAAATAAGTTGGAGGAACTATGATTCTGTGGAACATTGAATAACAGCATCCAGTTTATAGTCACCTGCAAACTTAGATGACCCTACGCCAGTAGTGTTGCCCTGAAGGTCTGAAGAACAGATATGCAAAATATGGGAGATCCCAATATTGAGCTCTGTGGTATACCAGTCATAAATATTTTGCTTTCAGAAATGGCACCTGAGACTCTAAACACATGTATTCTGTCCAAAACATGGTTACCTTCTACTTCATAACATAAGGATTTATATTCAGATTTACAAGTCCATCAATACTGCCTGCATGAGAAATAATGTTATACAAACGCCAAGCTGGAACAGTAGGAAATGCCACTCCACAGGCAAATAATGCACCAAAATAAGCCACTTCAATAAAACCAATACTGGAGTTTATTGAGCCAACATTTTTAAAAACAAAAGATAAGTGCTTTCATTCTGACCACTTCAGAACTTCATCAGATAATTAATTAAACATTCCAATACATTTTATAGTAAAAATTAAAAATGTTATGACCAGTTAATGAATTGTTTAAAATGACACACCCCCTTAAAGAGAAACACATATAAAATCCTATAGTTGTGTATATAAAGCACATAAATTCAGTGTATTCAACAGTCAATATAATAAAACATTCATGTAGTACAATAAATAGGTATAAATGTAAATATATAAATATTTAAAATTCTATTAAGATGTATATAAATAATAATAAATAAATAAATAAATAATCATGTTATCTGTCTAGGGCCTTCAGTTTTGAAAGGGAATTAATAGAAATATGCTCATTTATTCATTTATTTATAAATACCACTCAAGCCCAGTGTCTTTTCTATCTTGGGCACATCCATTGCAAGATCACTGATATCATTCTGCGTGACCTCTGGATAGAATGGCAATGGTTATTTACCCACCCCATGGGTAATGATCAGGTCATAATAATATTTGTCAGGATGGAGAGATCAAATAGCCCTTATTACATCATGGAGCCTAGCTCCAGAAAGACACCCAGTTGTTGTCCTGTTCTTATCATGTTTGATCTGGATGGTATCCTTATGCCAGACAATAGAGTAATTCTTACTTAAACATTACCAAGTATGCATGCAGTCTCAGTGGGCCTTAATGGCATGGTCTCTGCACCTCACCTCTGTGACTCATAGAGGTATGTTTACTGGCAGTGGGTGTGTTGCCATGTGAACTAATGGCTGAATTTCTTAGTCTTTAGCCTGGGAACATAGGCAGTGTTCCTTTAAAAGCTTTAAGATAAGCTGGTTTAGTGCAGGTGCTCTGCACTGTGTTGGATGCTTGTGCGTGTTATTGTGTGAACACAAGTGCCGTGCTTACCAAATGTGTTCTAAGATGGGAAGCCTGCTTCCAAGTTCAATAAATAATTATATATCTCATATAGTGAATCATTGTGAGATAGCAACAACGTATGTTTGGAAAGCAATGAGACAGTTGCTATATTGCTTCATAATTTCTAGAGTTATCAGGCTGGTACAGAAAGAGCGAAGGCTATTAGAAAACAAGACAGCTTTGTTCATAGGTTTATTGGTTCATAGGTAAGTACTAGGCTAGCTGTCCTTGTGGAGCATTATTTAAGCTTAGCCAATTTTTCTCAAATGTGAGAATCAAACCTTGTTCCTTTATGTCTGTGAGGTAAATACCTTAACCATTATTTGTCTTTTTTTACTGGGAAAGACTGACTGGGTAATATCCATTTTCAGCAGAGGCCTGAGGAGAAAAGCTTAATTTGCTTACATTGCATTATACCAGGTTCCAGTTAAATACAGTAGCAATAGTAGTTACATGTCTATTTACATTTATACGCAAAAAGTAGTCACATTTACACAGTCGAAGATTTCATAGACGTAGAAGTTACTAAAGAGAAAGAGAAAGCCCACTTGCAACTTAACGGATTGTACAGGCAGCAGTTATGTATAAAAATTGTTTTGTCATTTCAGTGAGAGATTGAGAGTATTTTGTTTAAGGTGAGTATTTGGAGAGTATCATACGGTGAACACAAAGTCTTATATTAGTATTATATTAAGCATTATATTATTAAATTATTAAATCTGTATTTAATTATTATTATATTAACATATTATATTAAATCTTATAATCTTTTACCAACCTCCAACCCTCTTGCTATAAGACAGAGGATATAATGGGTTGGCCTAGAAAAAGCTGATGACATGGGATACGGTTAAAGGATACAAGAAAATGAGCTGAGACTACAATAGTACTCATAAGTGTACTTAAAGAAATGTAAAAGTGATGGAAATGTGTAGGGGCAATAGGGTAATCAATAACAAGTGTTAACGAGAGTTACCCATTTGGCTAATTTGGTCTGTACCTAAGAAACAGCAGCAATGCACAAAAGTTACTTTAACCTAATGTATGTGGGAATAGTAACTATTGAATAATAGTTAGAGATAGCTGAAATAAATGCTTATACATCCAGTAAATGTAAACCAAATCATTTTTGTTTACCATATCAGCAGAGCAATCAGCCAAGTAATAAAAAGATAACAAACATAATCCATTCCTCTCTAGTACAATGCTGTAGATCGGTAATGTTAAATGCAGCGGCTGTACATTGAGTAAGTAAGAGTACAGTAAGATGCAAGAAGCAGAAAATGCAATATGCCAGTTATCAAAAAATGCATAAGTAGCTCAGATAATAAAGTTAATAAATCAATAACATACTTCATCCTGGCCAAACTACAACTCTCCCCAGCTTACCTGACAACACAGACAATATAGCTGAACAATTTAACATGTTCTTTACTGAAAGTGTTTTAGCACTGACTAAAAATACTAAGTCCCCCACAATGCCAACACCCAACAATCCAAGTAATATTATAGATGCATTCTCAATTCAGAGAGTCCCAAAACAAACTATTGCAAAATTATTAAAGAAGTTGAAAACCACTTCACTAGCAGCAAATAATGTGCCAGCAGAATATCTAAAATTAACAGCAGATGTTATTGCCTTCCCTGTGTCAATACTTATAAACTGCTTTATAATAGAACAGTATGTCCCAGCTATTTGGAAAATTGCATATATTGCACCATTACATGAAGGAGGTAATAAAACAGAACTAACAAACTACTGGCCCATTCTGGAAAGATGTATCCACTTTCAACTTCTTAAACACCTTCTAAACAATAATCTCCTCTCATCATCACAGCATAGATTCCAACCAGATCATAGCACTACTACAGGTGTTTTAAGTTTCACTAATACTATAATTAAATTCAGAGATGATGGCAAAATAGTGTCTTCAATCTTTTTAGACATGTCTAAAGCATTCAGTACGGTTTCCCATCCTAAGTTACTGTCCATTCTGAAAAATCTTAATATCAACCCTGATGCTGTTAACTGGTTTCAAAGTTATCTTTCTAGCCATCAGCAAGCTGTGAAATGGAAGCAAGATTTATCTTCCTGTTACACTTGGTGTCCCTCAGGGTTGAATCCTAGGGCCCTTCCTCTTCAGCATATTCATAAATGATCTTAATACTGCCTCCTCTCAATCATCTATCATACAATACGCAGATGATTCAGCCCTCATATGTGCAGCATCCACAATAACTCAACTCTTATAGTCACACAAAAATCCTTCTCTGATATTGAAACGTGGCTAGGAGACTCAGAGCTCATTCTCAACTCTAATAAAACTAAACTTATGTTATTTCATCCATCTAAACCTTTTAACCTCCCAGCTAACTTTTATATCACTGCCATGTAATAATATTAGGATTTTCCCAGATTCCCAAACAAAACTATTAGGTGTCATAATCGACAACAGACTAAAATTTGACATATACATTTCTAACACAGTCAAAAAGGTTCACAAGAAAATGGGAACAATGTATAGAAACAAAACATTCTTAACAGACGCTGCAAGAATAGCCATAGCTAGAACCCACCTTCTCTCCTCACTCTTATATGCATCCCCCCAATACTTACCAACCTCAAAAAGTCAGAACTAAGTAAATTAGAATCATGTTACAATAAGATTCCCAAATTTGCAACAGATTCCACACATTGAACCCATCACTGTCAATGCCTAAAAATCTTTCTTGGTTGGAACTACCTCATATTATGAACTATAACCAGTTAATAAAGGCTCACAAAATGATGCACAATCCTGACAATGTACCTTCCCTAACAAATTTTCTACAACCCTACTCTAACATTCATACTCTTTGATCATCTAACAAAGACTTACTCCAAGTAACCAAAGTATCCAATACAGCAGGCAACTCTCTTTATTCTAACTTTGTTGCTAAAAATTGGAATACCCTTAAACATAGTATTAGATCCATAAGCAATCTTAATCATTTCAAAATATTTCTTAAAAGACACTTATTTGAATCTTGGCTTTGCACATGTAACACTCCAGGTTAATTATTAACTTAACATTACTTGTACAATTTGGCTGTACTCACTAACTCTGTTAACATATCCCTTCTAACAACACTACTTCTCTATAAGTAGCTACATTCTTAGCTGCAACTCTCATCACAGAAGTATTACTAACTATGCACTACTTTGCCTAAGTGAGTATCCCTGCTTAATTTCCTAACTAATATTATGTTCCTCTACATATATAAATTCAACCATATATTTGTCTATATTTAAGTGTTTAAAGTCTTTTTCTATTTGATACTATGTATATATTTTTGTTTTTACATTTTTATCCTGCAAGTGTGTTAACACTCATTTTTTAACCAATTTTGTTTATAATGTCTATTACTTGTTCTGATAATTTGTATGTAAACTTAGACTGGAGCTTTTCTCCCCGGGCTTCCGCTGTAAAGGGGCACTGTCCCAGTCAGACCATCAAGGCAAACAAATGTAAAATAAAATACAAAAGTAAAAAAAAATTGTTTCTGAGTACCCAGAATCAGTAGCTGGCAACACAGCGGTATTATTTTAGATATTGCAAACAGTGAATAACAATAAACATCGCAACAAGACACTACAGTGCAATATTGCTTATTTCGTGTGAACCTGAAAGTCTTTATTTCCAGGAAGATCAGTAAAGTAAGTTCAAATTATGTATTAGGAATAAGTGCCTTTATTCTAACAAAAAAATGATTTAGCAGTAAGGAACATGGGTACTATATAGAAAGCACTTAGTATGGCAGACAGACATTCTTGTACATTGTCAGTCCATTACGAAAATGAAAGGGTTGTAATATGGATTCAAAGTAACTACTCAAAGCTACTGTGATTGCAATGGACAAACAATATTAAAGGTGATACTGAAAAAGCTCAACATTTATAACCAATATGAGATAAACATTTTTACAGATGGAATAAAAATAATAACTGCATTTGCTCTGTAGGAGATATTGCACACAGTTTATCCATGTGTCTGTGTTACAATATTTAGCTCACTCGCCTCTCGTGCAAATAACTGTGAGTTCTATTCTAACACCAGGTAGATTGATTGGTGTCTGTAGTCCACACAGAACCTGGTGCTGCCATCCTTCTTTGGCACCAGCACCACTGGGGAAGTCCAGGGACTGTTAGACTCTTGAATCACCCCTAGTTCCAACATCTCCTGTACCTCCTCCCTCAGGGTCTGTCTGATTCTCTCAGGCATCCTATAAGGGGCCTGCCTAATAGGCCTTTGGGGTCCTGTATCCACCTGGTGCTGCACTAGGTGGGTGCACCCTGGTTTCCCAGTGAACATGTCCCCAAATTCCTGTAACACTGCTCGGATTTCTCGAACCTGGGTAGGAGATAGCTGTTGGGACATTGCTACCCCCTTCCACTGAGGTGTCAGCCCGAGCCTCACTGAGCAGATCTCCTTCAGACACCTCCTGAAATCCACTGCAAATGCTCATCACAAGGGCTTCCCTATCATGGTAAGGTTTCATCATGTTAACATTGTACAATTTGTGCCCCTGCCATCTGCCTAGCAGTTCCACCATGTGGTTAACATCACTTACCTTTCTTACCACCTTGTAGGGACCCGCCCAATCTGCTTGCAGCTTGTTGTGTCTGACAGGAATGAGAACCATTACATGCTGCCCCACAGCATACTGTCTAGCTCGAGCATTCCTGTCATACCACACCTTTTTCTGTTGTTGGGCTTCTGACAGGTTCTCCTGGGCCAAGCCCATGAGTTCCCTGAGCCTTGTCCTGAGATGTAGGATGTAAGCCACAACAGACTCCTTGTGAGACTCGCACTCACCTTCCCACTCATCTCAAATTAAATCTAGAGGTCCCCTAACCCTATGCCCATACAGCAACTCAAAGGGTGAACACCCTGTGGATTCCTGGGGAGCTTCTCTGTAAGCAAACAACAGATGGGGCAAATATTTGTCCCACTCCCTCTTAAACTGATCTGCAAATGCCCGTAGCATAGACTTGATTCTAGAGTTTAACCTCTCAAGAACACCATTAGTCTGAGAATGGCAGGAGGTGGTCTTCATGTGCTTTACCCCACAGGACTTCCACAGACAAGCCAGCAGATCTGATATGAAATTGGCACCTCGGTCAGTCAGTATTTCTTTTGGGAAACCTACCCTGTTTAAAATCTCTAACAAAGCATTTGCCACCTTCTCTGCCTCAATGGAGGACAACACCACTGCCTCAGGGTATCGTGTAGCATAATGCACTACCTCTAGGATATACATTTTCCCTGTGGAACGTGGGATACTCAGAAGACCCACAATATTCATAGCTACCCTCTGAAATGGCTCCTCAATCACAGGCAAAGGCATCAAAGGAGCTCTCACCTTGTCTCCTGCCTTGCCTACCTTTTGGCACTGCTCACAGGTCCTGCAGTACCCTGTTACATCTCTGGAAATTCCAGGCCAATAGAAGTTCTGCATAATACACCTCTTTGTATGTTTTATGCCCATATGACCTGCAAAGGGAATATCATGGGCTATGGCTAGAAGCGCTAGATTGTAGGCTCTAGGCACTACCAACGGCTGTACTCTTTTACCTTCTTGCCCTCTCTCAGGGGTCCACTCTCTGTATAGTAACCCTTTGTCCCAGTAAACAGATTCCCCCTTTCCTTGAGAATCAGGTGCCTCCCTAACTACCTGCCTCAGGCCTTTCAATGCAGGGTCTGAGATCTGAGTCTGTCTCAGCTCCATCATTGTAACCCTTCCCGGCTCCCCTTCCACAGGAAGTCTGGCATCCTCTGACAGTGGTGCCTCACTGTCAGCCTGGCTACTCCTACTCACCTCTACCTTTGCAGTCACTCTGTCCAAGGTACCATCAGTACCCACAAGCAGCTGTGGCTCACCTTCAGGATCACTGCTACAGGGTAGCTCCCTCCCTGAATTAACTACTTCACCAGTCCTGGCTGCAAGTATGCAGTCTGTCTGGGTCTCCCCCAGGCTACCAGACCCACATGCTTGTCTCCTAGCCAGACTGCGTGTAACTGCATAAGCACATGGTACTGTCTCATCCAAATCCTTCCTCTCAGGACATCTGCAGGATGGTAATTTAGTACCCCTGTTGTCTCTAGACAACCTACTATTGGCATTTTGACTTTCCCACTTACTGGTTCCCTCACCTTTGGTTCCCCACCTTGTCTCCATGGACACCTGTATGCCACATGGCCCCACTGGTTGCATTCAAAACATTTAACCCTAGCTCCTGGATGTGTACCTGGACTAGTGGCTTCCCCTGCTACTGGCATATTCTGTTGGGACAGTCTGTGCTGCTCAGAGAACCAGATTGATGTCCTACCAAATGCTAAACGTTGATGGTGTCTCCCTCAAAAAAATTCTCTATGCTTCCTAAAAAAATAAAAAAAAATCTTAACCCCCTGGTGGTGACCTATTGTGTCTGGACATGGGTCCTGATCTGATCTATACAAACCAGGTTTTAACACTTTTATGATTGTTGGTTGGTGTGGAGGGCTGATGACCAGTATCTTATGGAATTTATTTAGATTTCGGAATATAATTTTTTATTGCATGCCACTACTTCCACCACCACATATCATCAGAGAATATTCCCAAGTCACACCCTCACGAGGGGAGAATTTGTTCTAATCAAGGGGTCCTATGTGTCACCCCCAGTGATGATTTTTTGCCAGATTCAAGCAGGGGATATATTATTCAGGACTATACACATGGCCAAACAGTGGTTTCACAGATTGAACAACTTTCTTGGGGACAGATGTCATTTTCCTTTAGAAGGCATTCACTTGGTGATTACACACACATTAGTGATATCAGAAAAGCGCAGTAACAATGCACTATTCAAACATAGTTTAAAACACTGTTTCCCTGGTCTTAATGACCAATTGTGATCTGCCAATTTTGATAGGCTGATCATGTAGGTTTTCATACATATATATATGGTGTTTGGAACTTTATTTTTATGCTGACACCCAGGGCTGCTGGCTTCATTTGTGTGGATTTACAGTCTGTGCTGCTCACCAGGAGTTCCTTTACACTCATGAGCAGTACTGGGGGTCCCCTTTCTGTTCAGGGCTGCCCTGCTTGCCAGGTATAGGTCTATCTTCTTCCCCAACTCATCTGAAGTAGTATATTGTCTATCAGCTAACCAGATCCTCATGTCCTCAGGCAAAGTGCTAAGGGCTTGTTCCCTCACCAAAAGGTCTGCCAGCCCTTCAAAAGTGGTGACCTGACATCCACTCACCCACCTATGGAAATAAGTGCTCAATTAAGCAACATATTCACATACACTTTCATCTGCCTTGTGTCTATGCCCACACAACTTTTTCCTATACATTTCAGGTGTTAGCTAAAACAGTTCTAAAAGACATTTGCTTACAGGAGTATAATCAAAACATGCAACGTCAGGCATTTCAGATAATGCAGTTACAGCTTTACCATGGAGTAAGGGGGTCAGGAACCATACCCAGAGCCCTTGGTCAACTTTATACTGTTTACATACCCTCTCAAACATATGAATTAAACTATCAAAATTATCCCCCTCTTTAAACTGCGGAAGAAATTTACTGACCTTTTGTGCTTCTGGGGTCCAGTTACTCCCTTCCGCATTGCCTTCATGACTCTGACGAAGAGTCAGCATCTCCTTCTCATGCTACCTCTGCTTTTCTTGTTTCTCAGCTTGCAGACATAACAGTTTCTCATTCTCCTCAGTCTGCAAACATTGCAATCTCTCATTTGCTTCTAATTCCACATGACTGGCCTTCAACTCTAGTCTCTTTAGCTCCAGTTGGAATTTTAAGTCCACTGCAGAAAGGTTGAGCTGTCCATTCTTCGAGGGAATTGTATCTCCACTGCCAGTCTGATTGTCCTCCTAGTTGCTGTTGTCTGATGCAGCTGTAATCAGGTCTGCCTTAGTCAGGTTTCCATGCACCAGTCCTCTAGCCTGGCACATCTCTGCCAACTGGCTCCTTGTCAGCTTTCCATATTCCTCTGCTGACATTCTGCCTGCTCATCCTGACTAACTAAGCTAACAAAAGAAATAAAACAATTGTGATCTGAAATCGAGTATTCACTGTGTGGCTGATTTAGAGTACAAAACACCTTCAGAGATCACTGCACACAAGCTACAGGATTCAGTCTACCCACACTACTAAAAGCCAATTAGTATTTGCCAACTTATTAATATGTGATGTGGATATCCCACCATTGATAAACACAAATGTGAGGTGGATATCCCAACCACTGCCACCAATTAATATGTGATGCCTGTGCCCTGGCCCAGCAATCAAGGAGCCTCAATCCTCACCACTAACACCAGAGAGGGCATCTCATATATGAGGAAATGATAACAAATACACACAGTAAAGTGCAATTTCCCTTAAGAGCACACAGAGGTCACAGTCAGTCAGGGGCTGGTCGCTGCCTTGCTCCCCAGGTCCCCAATAAGACTCACCACTGGCACAGCTATAGGGTCCAGATCTCAGCCTAGTGGGCAAGCTAAAATCTCCAGTACCCTTTCTGTCCAACCAGTGCTTCTTGTCCCTGCCCAAGTAGCTGACACACACACACACTTTGAGATAAGAGTTTACACAACCACATAGATACTTTTGGGAAAGGCTGGCACAAGTTCTCCAGCTATGCCCCTTTTTCCCAGACTATACAGCAGTACCAGCTGCCACCACCCACTAATACTTATCAGCTACTCAAAGGCCCTTAAAAAGGTGTCCAATTATTACTGTGCAATATTATTATACAATTGGTAAGTGTGACTACAGTCAAGGCTTATTAGAGTGGCTATGTAGTTTTACCAAAGGCATACAAGTACTCTAAAGAGCTTAAATTATCTCTACACAAACCAGCCACAGTTAACAGGTTTTAAAATATTTAATAATAAATAATTAAAACCACAAGATAATACTTTCTACTATACAGTGCTAGTCAAAAGTTCAGAGATCACCCAGAAATACTTATAATAAATCAGTAGTACAGTTCTGACATCACAGGAAAAAAACACTTAGTCTAAACTTTTGAATTCCTAGCTATTGCTGCAAGAAAACACACTTCTAAAATAACTTACTTAGAGCAGCAGGCAGAGTGCTGAGTTGGATAGTCAGAACAAAATGCTTAATAATTTCTGGTTCTCACTGTTTAAATTGCTATTGCAGTTCTGATAAACATTACATCATTTTTGATACTTTCCTGGTGTTCCCAGGCTGACAGAAACTGCATTTACATTCTTTTACACTTAGAGCAATAAAGGACATCCCACATGTAAATACTGGTCATTAACTTTAGCCTTAAAACAATAAGCAGGAAGCCTTCATCTAGCCGGACTGGAGCCGACTTGTAAGCATCAAAGGCAGTCATGAAATTATTCTAATTTCAAAGGACCAACAAAAAATGCCTGACTTAGCTTTCTTTACAGCAGAAGGCAATGTTGCCACATTGTTTTAAGTTCAACATTTCACATTTACAAATGAGAGAATTATCTGCACAATTTTATCTGGCTAGGCTGGCAGCCTTCACCCTTCTCTACCAGTCTTCACACTTAATATACATTGCTATGTATTTGGGTTAATTAATATGATGCTCCATGCTGTTAATACTAACAAAGATTTGTTCTTAACTAGCCTCAACTTATTGCTATACCTCAATGACCACAGCACATCAAGGTAGGCTGGTTCCAGCTGATCCCCCTACCTTGCCTCAACTGGCCAAGGCACCAGGTCCAAACACATCTGAGAACCAGACTGGTGGTGACCCTTCTTCTGTCCCTGCAATACCTGCAGTGTCGGGTAGTGCCACCCCACAGAACAGGGCCACGTCCCCCTCTGAGAGCAGTGGTAGAGGGGAGTTGTCACTCAGGCTGAGCTGCTGGTTTTGGTGAGCAGAATAGTCCACCATAGCTATGACTGCTGCCTGTGCCAGATTGAGAACATACTGGTCAACCTTATGGGGCATCATCACCCCGGTACCCAGCTTCCAGCCTTGTCACCCTGGTACAGTGAAGTAGCAGTGCCGACAGTCCCATGGGTGGGGATGTGAGTCATGCTCCTGCTATCTGGAGACACATGGGACTTGAATTCCACAACACCCTCCCGATTCAAGGTGTTCATCCCCCTCATGTGTCACACACCTCCCCTGTCTGCTGTCTTGTCTGTCTTGTCTGTTTTCAAATGCATCCTTACCTGTCTTACCTCCCCCACACATACCTATGTCCCTTCCCCAACATTTCACTCTTAACTTAAAAAAAAAATGGGCACCTGTCCAAAAAAAAAAAAATCATTCTATACATAGCTCTTCATTTCACACGTGTCCACTGGATACACGTAATTTGGTCCAATTGTGTTGACAATGCAGTAATGTTGTCCTCACCCCTCTCTCTGGGGTTTAAGAGTCTGATTTCATCTACAAATTCTGTCAAAGTGCACAGTTGTTGCTGTATAAGAAATGGATAGCTATGGTTCTTTCCAACACCTTTCCTGGACATCCTTCCCTGCCTTTCATTATGATTTCCCCCTGCTTGTCCCATTTCACCACTTTCCTATCTCCCATTTTTTATTTTCTTTATATTTTTTAGCGTGGCATTGCATGATGTGTTGCATCATGCAACTTCACTAAGCTCAGCTAAATAGAGCTATAATGACTATATGTGTTTATATCATTGCAAGACACATGTACAGAATAAACACCTCTGCCATGTTTCGAACCTGAGCCCGTCTCACCTACAGTACACATTAACCTGCCAAACCACACAACTCTTAAAACACGTGGTTTAAACAAAACATAGTAATTGCCAATTACAGTCATTAGTAATGTTTCAGCAGAGCTGCATGCCATATGCTGTGACTCGCAAACTGGAATAAAAAGTAATGGAAAAAATGGGAGTGCACCTTGGACTCTGGTGCAATAGTACACCCCTCAACAGCCAAAGACATGATAATGGCTGTAGCTGAGGCCTGAGATAACAGGTAAACGTGCCTTTTTATCAGCAACATGTAGAAAGTCACCTGCTAAGGCATTAATGGCAAAATACATGTTCAAATGGGACTCTGGTGCAGAAATACATCCATATAAAGCCATGCACATACTGATGAATGTAGAAAATGTTTGTCACAGCCTATATGTGTGCCCATATATCTTGCAAATACACCTGCTGTTGTAGTGACTCAGTAGCTCAAGTCTGTTAAATGCCTTGCATACAGTACATTTTGCCACACACAGTCCTGGGTTCAAATCCAGTGTTGCGTTTCAATTACATTATTGTGAAGACAGCAATTATTGAATGACTCATGCACAGTTTATCCACACAAAGCATTGCAAATTAAATAACTGCTTTTCAGTGCTGGAAGTCACAGGCTTGCAGGTATGGACACACTTCACATAACCATATAGCATTACTTCATGTCGCCTAGTACTCTGTTATTAACACAGTTGCCTAACATCCGTACCTTAAACACATGCCTTAATTGGAGTGTAAAGGGTACCCCTCAGCCTGGCTCTGCCTCTACAACAAGGTTAACACAGCTGACACAGATACACCTACAGCTTGTTGTCTTCCAAAGTGCTTCCACTGTCTGCCTGTGTCTATTACCTGTAGCAGCAGCTGCAGCTTGTGGTACTCACAGCTCTACATAAAGGTTTCAGCTACAGACCTACCCTCTGTGATGATGTAGTCTCCTCACCCCAATAATGTCCATCTCAACAGTTAAGAAGGGGCCCTGATCTTCATGAAGACCTTATATATTGCACAGTGGTTGCATTTCATTGGCTAATTATAGTGCAATTCAGCTGTTTTGGTTGCAATTAGCATATCAGAGCCACAGATTAGTTTAGAGGCAATTACCTGCTAATGAGAAGCATGTTAACAATGCAAGCAGCTGGCTATGGGGAAACATTCTTTATGAGACTTTCCTCACACCGTACATGCCTTTGCGAAACATTACTAGTAGCACATTTCAACAAAGGAGTACTGCACTCCATCAGGTATGTAACTGTTTTTTGTGATTAACAGGATGCAGATGGGAGTATAGAGGTATGGGAAATAGGGATTACAGTAGTAAGCCTATCTTAGATCTGTGGTAATGACATGTCATTGATATCCTGCTGTCTTACACCTACAAGGAATGTACAATACTTCAAGGTTGCTTTGTCTTGTGTCATTGTGGCACACTGATGTTGTTGGACTCTCCCTTTATAGTGGTTGTAATAGCACATTGCTGTTTGTGTGGCACTGGTCTTATGACATATCATTGGGTGGTTGGCTTAAGTGACACACCACAGTAGACTGGAGGGTTGGGTGTATGATCATACAGCAGAATCTCTCATGGCACACAGGGAAATACGGATCAATATTACCTTATCAAATGATGAAAAGAGTTAATGCTCTTTCATTGAGCAGAAAAGGTCGAAACCACTAAACAGCGAAGACACGGAACAGAGATTTTTTTTCCCAGAAGAAAAAAAAATGCTGCTCCACAAAAAATAAATAAATAAATAATTCAAACACCACACCCCCCCAACTTAAATATGCCAACTCCGAGATCACACCATAGTGGAGGAAATGGCAAAGTCCCAAAGATGGCCCACCAATTTTTTTCTCAGGGCAAACAATCAATGGTCCATGTCTTCGCTGTTTAGTGGTTTCAACCTTTTTGGTTTGATGAAAGAGCGTTTGATCTTTTTATCATTTGATAAGGTAATATAGACCCAGGAAATAACTCAGTATTGATACTATCTCAGTTGTATCCACACACATAGTATGTTGTCGCACAGTGGAGTATGACATGTCTGAACAAGCAGTAGATAATGCCAGCCATTTGTATCTGTACATAGTGGATGTCCACGTATCTGATCCCGTAATGTGTTCCCTTTGTGTTGTCTTTCAGGAATAATATACCATATTCGCCAGGCCCCTTTCTCAGATGTGGAGAATAAAATAATACTTGAAGGTCTAAGGCAACATCATCACATCCTGCTATCCAGGGGGAGGCATAACAGGTAACAGCAGGCTGCATTGTGGGCAGACCTTGTCTGGGATGTGAATGCTAGTGGCCACCAGTACAGGATATATGAGCAGGTTCGACATCCCACAACAGACATGGTGAATGTTGCACAACGAAGGGCATCTGAAGTAGCTAGGGATCGTGCAGTCACCAGTGGAGACAATGCAGCAGAACAACCACTCTCAGCCACTGAGGAATTCCTGGTGAACCTAGGAACACACAACAGCTCCCAGGCATCCATCACACCATACATCATGGAGGTGGGTGCCACAGTATCCACAGCAGAGGAGTGTGCAGGTAAGCTTACTGTGATCACCATTGTAATACTATAGCAGTCATTGTGTCAGGCTGTACATACTTTTACATGGGTGTCAGGTCTATCTGCTTTGAGGGTGTGTGGTTTAAGTGCAGTTGTGCATTCATGCACAGAATGTCACCAATACATCAAGTAACACAGTAGCTACTGTACAAGTGAAATATATGTATGTATTACCTTGTGGTGCTACAATACACAGTGGTACTGACAGTACCTCACCCTCAGCTTTTTACAGGTCCGTCAGGTGTTGAACAAGGCCATGGTCTTGCTCCTGGTAAGCTTGATACTGTTTTGTTATGGAACATACATATGCTATTAAAGTTAAAAGCCAGAATAATGCCTATGTACATTTACATTTGTGTGTAACCATAGTACAGTGTTTGCATGTTCCATTCTGGATCATTTAACTAAGGTTGTTAGAGTGGGTAATCACAGGACTGTAGTTGAATGAACAGAAACACTTTTGCAGTTATAGTTAAGAGTAAATAAGCCTCCTGGTGTACATGAGCAATGAATCCAACATGCCTTTTAAAAACAGAAAGGTTGATGGTAAATACCTTAGGAATTGAAACCTGTATTTGTATATATATTTGTTAAG
Organism: Protopterus annectens; assembly: GCF_019279795.1. Taxonomy (NCBI): domain Eukaryota; kingdom Metazoa; phylum Chordata; order Ceratodontiformes; family Protopteridae; genus Protopterus; species Protopterus annectens. The sequence continues at coordinate 273,572,627 of NC_056739.1, forward strand.
ATAGGTGTACTGGGTTTTATGTGTTGTTTTATCAAGTGTGGTTTCATACTGAATAACTAAAAGGTAAATTGTACTGGTCAAGTGTAACTTGATTTACCTGATGTGCTTTTTATACAGGCCTTGAGTTGAATGTATATTTTGTTGTGAGGAAGTCTGTTGTGCATGAAAGCGGAGATGAGAAGATGTGAGACTGGGAATGCAGTTGTTGATCCTCATTATTATGACTCTTGGTGGATTTTCCATACATAATAGTATAGGTAGTAATATGCTGCTTTTCTCCCCCCACACAACCTGATGTCAGTGTCTCTTCAGGCTGTAATGATGATGGTGGCTACAGTGAGGCACAGGTGGGGTTGTCAGGAGCTGAATCTGTCTCAGAGGTTGACATCCCTCTTCTGCTCCCATTGTCACTGCACACAGTCAGTATGCCCACATATACCCAGTCCCCATAGGTCACAGATATTGGACACTCAGAGAGTGGAAACATTGCACAGGAAAGTGTGGCAACTATGGTTTCAGTGATTGCAGATACTGGTCATAGCCAGAGGTCTGGTGAGGTCCCACACAGGCAGATTGACAGGGGTGCTTGTAGGAGGACTGCTGTCCATCCACCACCTGTTGCAGGTATCACATCACAGGTCACTCATCACATGTTTCGGGCCATCTTGGAGACACAGGCACATTCTGAAGGCAACACCGGACATATGCTTAGGGTTATTGATGCAGCACAGTCTGACATCCGTGACTGCCTCTACCACATTGGCGACACCCTGGATCAGTTCACTGATGCAGTGGACAGATGGTGGGCTGAAACATTGTCTGTCTTGCACGGCACATTGTCTGTGCTGGAACATCTGTTTGGAGTTGGGTATCAGACCCATGGAAATAGGTCAGCAACAGCATCTGCTGAGAGTCCACATGGCCATGCATAGTCCCACTACCTTAGTGGCAGTACATCCAACGCTACAGAGGGGAGTGTGCTGTCCACACCACAATGTGGCAGGCCAGGGGCTCATGGTCCTGGGCGATTCCATGAGGGACACAGTACCAACAGACAGCAGTCACTGTCAGGTACTAGCATCATGTCCATCCTTGGGCATGGTGGTGCCAGTGTAACTCCTAGCTGAGCCAGATTGCATGTTCAAGGTCAGAGATGGTGAACTGTCAACTCTACCATGTATGGTCCACATCTGTCCAGCATACACATGTGTAGGGTTAGCACTGAGCTTGAATGTGTCAATGCCCACACTCACACACCATTGTCACATGTACGTCATCTACAGACACACATGGCACCTCTCCATGGTCCATCTATCCCACTCCCCTTCCTGACTCACACACATCCTGTCAACCATTTGGGCCAGCCTAGGCTTCCAGCACCCACACAACACCCTGTGCAAGTGATGTTACCTTTGCCACATCCCTCTTATCCTTCCTGTTGATGCAAGGAAATGATGCTATGTGTCTGATGCACAGAATGACTATATTACTCTACATGTACTTGTGTATAATGCAGTATTATTTTGCCATGCCACCTGTAGTAGTCCCCGACATACACTGTATGCTGGCATGCGTCATGAGTAGGCAACATACTTTTCTGTACCTTATGTTGTATGATGTTGTATTGGCAGTATTGTTACACAATGGCAGGTGTGTCATGGACCTGTGTATGTTTCTGTTCCAGGAGTCTGAGGGATAACCTATGGACACACAGCAGCAATAAAATGGCAGAGGATGGCATGGCAGAACAACAGAAATATGACTTCAGCAAGGTGCAGCAGAATACATGCATATCTCCATAGGTTCATATGTGTATAACAGTCTAACAAGGACAATGGTGGCAGTCAGTGTACTCATGCATTCATAATTTGTGATAAGGACTTCTACCCTTGATACATGTCACCTGAGTTTTCAGAACTTACACATGTACAGGCTGTGGTGATGGAGCTGACCCATCTACAAATATCCTGTGTCTAGTTCAGACAGTTGGCCAGCATCACTTATGTTTGTCATGTTCTGCATCCCATTGTGTAACCTGCACATGATGTGTGTAACAGCAGATGTATGCTCTACATGCATGGGGATCCTGTTTCATGTACAGTGTACTCTCTGTGTTGCATAGTAGTCCCCCCATTATGTGCTATGTTTACCACATTGATATTGTAGGTGTGTAGAACACATGAGACATGTGTTACTCCTGTCATGGCAATGCGGGAGGTACACAGTGGGATCTGACACCTCCCTGTATGGGGACATACGCATCCCCTTCAAAGCATTTAGGAGATGGACTACATTTGTACCATCATGACACGGACTCCATAGGACATATCTATACTGTGTATTGTTGTACCAAGGCACCTGTGTGGCTGCTATAGTTGCACAATATGCCTGTGTGATGACATGGCAATGGTGCCATTGCACACAATGATAGGTGTGCTAGCTGCCACATTCAGTATAGCAGTGACAGTCTGAGATTTACACTCAAAACCTGTCAGTATAGGTGGTACAACAGTGAATGCATCCCCACATCTTAACGAGCAATGACCATCAATGGATACAGTACTGAATGTCCATACCATCATGTGGTAATAGCTCAAGTGTGTGTGGTGTGTGGACACTCCAATATTCTCCCTGGTTTTGTAGCACATCAGTCCTAACATGTGATGTACATACTCAGGGTGAAAAGTGGGCACATAGACCTGGCCACACAGGTTTACACCTAATATGCCTCAGATCACCATGTCTCTACAGTGATATGGCTGGAATCATATGGCATAGCTGAGGGCACAGTCACCAGTAGACAACATGCTCATAGCCACCACATGCTCTTCCCTTAGCATGCCAATATCTGACTGCAATGGCCATTTGTTGATGACTCTTTCCAAGTTGTACTGGCACTTGCATACAACAGTATGATCCCTCACAAGGTCACTTGTCTTCAGTACGTGTTCCCTGCTGATCATCTGCAATGAGTGTCATTGCCACCTGTGCCATATAGACTACTCAGAGGTGATCTGTGCCTTGCATACAGGACAAGGTGTGACCCTGCTGGAGTGCATATGCTGCCTATCTGTAGGAAGCATAGTAGATGGATGACTGTAAGGACATTAACCTACTATATAACATTAGTACTACATGCTTGTGGGAGACATTTGTCTAGCAGACTTAAACACACCCTTGAAACAGACCCTGCCTAATGGTACACAGAGCACCTCAGCACATGCCATCTGTATGACTGGCTGGGTGACCATCATCTCAACACATGGTGTCTGCCTGAGTCCCTCTTGGACTGGGGCAATATGTGGTGACTGTACCACAGGGTATAAAGATGTCTCTGATTGTGAGGGTTGTATGGCCATTATACAAGTTACATTCACATGTCCTATGGCTCTGTAACATGCTGTAAAATGCACACAAACATGGCCATAAACACAAACATGGCCATATTCAGGCTAGTACCACTTCCACTCACTGTGTACAGGACACGCCAAAACACACAAGTAGTGCAAGTTGGCTGTATATAGATTAGAACACTTACCTATGTACTGGTACACACTACAGATAACAGTGCCTGATGCATGCAACACACCTCATGCCTGCTAGTACTATCAATTTAGAACATATAATGCTTGTTGATATCAGCAGCCATTGTTTTGGTCAGTCATTTGGGGGGGGACACCACCTGCTACAAATAAAATAATACTAAACCCTATCTATGTCTGAGTTACAAAGGTTATCACACATATGCCATATGGATATACACATGCACCACGTTGGGTGGCGTGAGATTAAAACCTCTACCTATCTAGTCCTATCTAGTCTTATACACTATAGCTCACAGTACTTATCATACCTGCCATGGCTTTTGTCTGATGTTAGACTGTGAGCTGGTGGTCTTAAGGTGGATGACATCATCAGGCCTTGTAGGGGAGGGTAGTTTGGAAGCCGGCAGCTAGTTACAGGGCCAAAAAGTGCATAAACATTGCAGGTGGATAGCCCATGAGGGCATGTCCATTGTGTTGCAGGGATATATATATATATATATATATATATATATATATATATATATATATATATACACACACACACACACACACACACACACACACACACACACACACACACACACACACACACACACATGCACACATAGTCACACACACACCAAGTTGGCTGGAGTGAGATTTGAACCCCTACCTATCTAGATCTTACACATTATAGTTCACAGTACTTATCACATGCATCATGGCTTTTGTCTGATGTTAGACTGTGAAATGGCAATCTTAAGGTGGATGACATCATCAGGACTTGTAGAGGAGGGTAGTTTAGAATTCAGCTTCTAATTATAGGGCCAAAAATTGCATAACCATTGCAGGTGAGTAGCCTATGATAGCATGTCCATTGTGTTGCAGGGGTTACACACACACACACACACACACACACACACACACACACACACACACACACACACACACACACACACACACACACACACACACACACACACACACACACACACACACCAAGTTGGCTAAAGTGAGATTAGATCCCCTACCTACCTAGTCTTATACACTATAGCTCACAGTACTTATCACACATGCCACAGCTTACTTCTGTTTTATATGTGATTACAGGTACAGTACTTGTGGAGTACACATAATAGGCTTGTGTTGCACAGCATGTGTGGCCTGCAGAGTGATATTGCTTCATTCTGTTATCTGTATCTAGTGTCCTAGCAGAGAGATAACTGTTATTATCCTTGCTATGTGTGTACAGTTACCAGTATGGCCTTATTTGGCTGACTGAAATTAGATAGACAAATCTGTGGCCTGGGACATTGTGCCCGGTCCATTATTGCATTGACAACATTATACATTACACCACCTTTCTCACCTGTGTCTGTCCACATGGTGACATCTAGCAGGCGCAGAGGTCAGTAGGTGAGTAGATTATGTACTGTTACTCCCCATTAATAGGGTATGTAGGACAATACATGCATCGACACGTATATCTGTCTATAACAGGGATGTCTCTATAAATGTAGCTGTGTGTGTGTGTGTGTGTGTGTGTGTGTGTGTGTGTGTGTGTGTGTGTGTGTGCATGATATGCATATGTGTTATGTAGATATATGTGAAGAGTCTATGTATCATTGTAATATATATAGGTATATATATCGGTATATATATCTATTTGACAGTACATAGTGATAGATATACTAATTATGTGAGGCAGAGATAGGGACAGACAAATATGTATACCTTTATATCTGTATGTACAGATGTATTTACACAATACATGCATCCACACATATATCTGTCTATAACAGGGATGTCTCTATAAATGTAGCTGTGTGTGTGTGTGTGTGTGTGTGTGTGTGTGTGTGTGTGTGTGTGTGTGTGTGTGTGTGTGTGTGTGTGTGTGTGTGTGCATGATATGTATATGTGTTATGTAGATATATGTGGAGAGTCTATCATTGTAATATATATAGCTATATATATCGGTATATATCTATTTGACAGTACATAGTGATATATATACTAATTATGTGAGACAGAGATAGGGACAGACAGATATGTATACCTATATATCTGTATGTACAGATGTATTTACACATTGCAGGTCATTTTGATGATGAGGCAACAGAATTGCACTCATTTTAACTAAGTGTAGGAGCATGCCCAGTGAGACTGTCAGTACTTACAAGGTGACTCCAGGCCAGACCTACATGTACTCCAGTCCGGGATTTTGTGTGTTTCAGACATTGCCAGCTACACCTGTTTCTGCAATGTCGCACAAACCTCAAATTGTCCATGGCATTTCCCAGCTGTCTGCTGTACTTATTATGTGACTGAGGTTCATACTGTTACTGAACACACAGACTGACAGTCTGCATACCTCTCAACTGTACAGATTTTCACAGAATGTACAGAATTTTGCCTCATATTTCTGGTCTGTTCCTCATACATTTGTTGGATTCTCGTAAATTATTGTATATTGAAGTCACCGAATAATGCTAACTGCAGACAAACATTTGAGTGTTGGAATTTATATCCTTCAGCTATTCTGTAATAATGCAATTCTCTGCCCTACTAGCAAATTTCTAGGTTAATCAGAACAATCTGTACTGTCCGTTTCTATTTTTGGACCTTTGGCCCCTCATTCTTTCTGGCTTGGTCCAGATTTCTCGAATTAACCTGTGAGAGATGCACTTATCTAGCCAAACTGAAGGTAAAGCTCTCTCCAATCAAGACTGAACTTGACAGTCAAGAGGAGAAGGTAAACACTTGCACCACACCACACTCATCACATAGTCTCACTAAATCTACACCACCAAAATCCACACATAGAAATACAAAAACATTCACAGATGCTCTCAATAATAATCTGCTCAAGCAACAGAGACCTCCAAAGCAGAAATGCAAGCAACCTCCACCCCCCAACACAACCCAAATGACATATAGCCCACAGACTCAGTGTGCCACTCAACCACAGCCAATAAGGCAAAACAACGTGCCCAACACACTAGTCATAGGCGACTCTATAGTCAGGCAAACTGATGTCCCACTCACCAGGTTAAACAAGGAGAAGGTTACTGTCAGCTGTCTATCGGGTGCCAGGGTCCGCCACATAACCCACACACTCAGGTCACTCCACAACAAGTACAAATATGACTCTGTCATTGTCCATGTTGGTGTGAATGACCTGAGATGTACCTCCCTGGACTACATGAAAAGAGACATGGAAGAGCTCTTCGATCTTGTAGCCCAAGCATGTATGACCCTAGCCCTGAGTAGCATTCTGCCATTACCCAGAATGATGCCACAGTGCAAGGACAAAATGATTGACTTCAACAATTGGCTAAGCTTCTGGTGCCATTCTAAAGGTATCCAGTATCTGTCTGCCTGGGTTGACATGTTCGACAGACCACAATGCTTTACCAGAGATGGCCTGCACCTGTCACCCCTGGGATTTCAGATACTGGCTAAGGTTCTTGCCGCCCCTATAGTGCCTTTTTTAGGTAAGGTTCAAATGACAAATTCACCACCATAACAGGAACAGGCAAGCAAAAACTGAGGGTGATGCTACTCAATGCCAGAAGTCTAAATCTCAAAATGCACTCACTCAAGGCACTCCTTAAAATGGAGAACATTGATATCTGTGCAGTGACTGAGACCTGGTTCAAGGCTCCAGAGAGCACCCCTGCACTACCAGGCTATAACTCATACCACACTTTTCGGCCATGTAACCTGGACCGGAACACCAAAGGTGGAGGTGTAGCCATATTCATTAAGGATATCCACACCTCCAGGCTAATTGCTCAGCATAATGCAGCCAAGATTATCCAAGTGCAACTAACTCTGGGCAAAACTGCAATCCAAATTGTAGCTTGCTACAGATCACCCACAATGCCCCAGGATTCCCACTCCTCTTTTCTTGATGTACTGGAAAATATTAGGGTTCAACCAAACACCCTAATAATGAGTGAGTTCAACTACCCCACCATTAACTGGGAAAACTACTCATGTACCAACTCCTTCACTCAACGCTTTCTGGAATTCATAAACTCCAATGCCCTGGATCAAATTATCCACACCCCAACAGGGGCAACAATATCCTAGATCTAGTCATTACTAATATGAGTGACCGATGTTCCACACCTGAAGTCAATGCCTCATTGGTCCGATCTGACCATAAGCTAATTACCCTAGATATCCACATCCTGCCTCCATCCCCCATTAAGGAAACCATAATAAAAAATTTCTCCAAAGCCAACTTCATGCTTCTTAAGACAGAAGTGGTGAACTTCATGACACCCATGCAGATGGACAGTACAGTTACGACTACTGAATACTACACAATTGCACTTTATAAGCACTTACATGAGTGCATGGATCGTGCTATTTCAAACAGAACCAAGACGCTATCCTCCAAAAAAAGGAAGCAAATCTGGTGGTCCCCTGCCATAAACAAACTGTACAACAGAAGGAAGAAACTCTTGCAAAAGAGAGTAAAATCCCATGAGTGGAGGAGCTCCCTGGTCAGCCTCAGTAAGTAGCTGCAATCCCTGATAAAATCCTCCAAAGCTAGCTACGAAAACAAAATTGCCACTGATACTAAAGACAACCACAAAGCATTCTATAGCTATGTCAAGAATCTGAATGGCAACACTCAAATCTGAGTTACAGCACAATGGCACTAAATATACAGACCCAACTGATATTACCAACATCCTGGCAGATAGGTTCAGTGCTAACTCTACCTCCCTCTCACCCCCTAAAGAGCCCATCTCTATACCAGAAGAATGCAAAGTTCCTGAAATCATGGCTGCACAGGTAAAAACCACACTATCCACAGCCATGAACACAGCATCCATGGGACCAGACAGCATCCCAGGCTGCGTTCTACATGAACTACAGAATGAACTGGCACCCCACCTAAGTACCATGTTCAATTATAGCCTTACCTCAGGCTTTGTGCCTCCTGAATGGCGCACATCAACGGTTATCCCACTCCACAAGGGGGGAGCCACCACGGACCCCGGGAACTACTGCCCCATTAGCCTGATGAGCCTGGTCTGCAAGGCCATGGAATGTATCATCATGGAACTTATAAACAAAGACATTGGTAATCTCCAAACTCTGGATTCCACCCAGTTTGGGTTTGTAAAAGGCAGATCATGTCTCCTAAACCTGATAGACTTCTTTGAAGCAGTCACCAAAGCCGTAGACAAGGGTAAGGTGGTTCACACAGCCTATCTAGATCTTGCCAAGGCTTTTGACACCATCCCCCACTCTGGAATTATAGATAAACTCACCTATGTCACAAGATGGGTTGCCAACTGGCTCACTGACAGAACCCACACTGTGAAAGTAGCAGACTCCAAATCCGACTTCAGACCAGTGACAAGTGGAGTACCACAGGGTTCAGTCCTGGGTCCTCTCCTGTTTGATATCTACTTCTCTGAAGTACAGGCTAACACAGAAGGTCTTTGGCTAAAGAAGTTCGCAGATGACTGCAAACTAGGAGCCATAATCGAAACTCTTAATGATGTGGACATCCTACAAATGGGCCTCACTGAGACAAATGTCTGGTGTCAAAGCCATGGCCTCAAGCTCAATGCCAAAAAGTGCATTGTCATCCCCTTTGGTAAAAACTCTGTACCCATGAACTACAACATAGGTGGTAGTATACTTAACACCAAAAGTGTGATAAGAGACATTGGGACACAGGTGGACAGTAGTCTCTCCTTTGATAATCACATCGCCACAGTAGTCAGGAAATCCTTCTACATGGCACACCTCATCACAAAAGGTTTCTCATCCAGAAAAAAAGAAGTCATTGTTCCCTTCTACTCATCATTCATTAGACCCATTATAGAGTATAACACCTCTTTTGGTATGTACCTCACAAGACATCTACAACAACTGGAAAGGCCACAGAAATACCTTAGAAAGAGGATTACCAGTCTCAAACAGATGCCCTACACAGACCGTCTCAAAAAACTCCAGCTTTACTCTGTCGCATATCGCCTACTCAGAGGTGATCTCTGCCTAACATACAAAGCTATATCAAACCCAGAGCTGTTGGACATGCTCCACTTAAAGAAATCCCTATCCCTCTCAGCTACACGCTCTAGGGACCTAAACCTTGTCACCACAATAAACAGAACATGCCGGAGGGATAGATTCCTGTCACAGAGACTTTCCATACTCTAGAATAAACTATCTATCTATATCAAACAAAGCTCCTCATTAGCACTCTTCAAGAAAAATCTTGATGATTGGATGGGAAATAGGAAATTCACCCCGGGGATCACCTCTGTGGCTCTGCTCAACAGTGGCACAGGAAAATAATTTTCTTGGGTGGCAAAAGCCATGGTACCTTTTTGGCTGGGCTTGTATAGGCCCCAGGGCTGATAGCCTAGTACCTACCTATGAACCTATGAACAGACTGAGAGGTATGGCAGTCAGTAGAAACACCAGCCTAATAATACCTTACATGCAAAAGCTGTGCATACTTCCAGATTCGAGCCATAAACACCATTACCCATACTAACATCCCTAGCCTACTGAGCCACACAGGCTGCCAGACAAAGATGTGTTCATCATACAATCAACAGCATGCATATGTATGTGGTTATCCCTGCATTACATGATACATACACTGTGTGATCAGGTTCTATATCACAGCCCTGAGATTGCCAAGTCTGCTGATACACCATTGCTAACTTACTGTTACAGCATTTTTATGGGAACACTGATGTGATGGGGGTGGGGGAAGAACAGCACATGATCTGCTGGCATATACAGTAGTGCAAATATTATGTGACCCCCACTGTTTAACATCTCCCTTGACTACTGTAGTGACTATTCCAATGATAAGGCCTAGTGAATATTATGGAACACATACTATTGGACTGGGTATCTGTAGACCCATGTGGTTGTTACATTTCTCCAAATAGCCTACTATATTTCCTTGCATACATGCAACAAGTCCATACATACAATACCATATTATGGTACTCCTTACAAGTGGTGTGTAGATGAATGACTTACCTTGTGAATGCAACAGTTGACAGAACTGTAGTTCAGGACTTACTCTGTCTGGTGCATGCAGTACACAGCAAATACATGGTTGGATACAGGTTGTGTGGGTTGCCTGGCATCAATTTTAATAAATATGTGTGAGTAGGAGAAAGATGTCAGTCCCTCGGGCCCTAGGCTGTCAGTGCATGTGCTATGTATTGTCTCTTAGCCAAAGCCAGGGAATACTGGGCATGCCTATGTCTGCCTACTGGGACATCATCAGGGGGTTCCTCCTCCAAATCCTCCTGTGAGTGTGACTGTGGTGACCTAAACACTGGTGGGGGGCTGTGTATGCCTTCCCTTTTCTGATCCTGCTGCAGCTGTTTCCACAGAATCATATTGTGTAGCATGGCACATACTGTGAATATCTGCACATGTGGCTGGAGAGTAGTGCAGGGCTCCACCAGATATATCAAGGCACTGGAAGCATGACTTCAAAAGCCTAAACACATGCTCTAAGATGTTCTTAGTTTGTGCGTGTGCCTCATTATGGTATTCTTCCATAGGTGTGTGTGCATTTCTGATGGGTGTCATTATCCACGGTTCCAGTGTGCAGCCAGAATCCCCCAGTAAATGGCTGTGTAGGATGCCCCCCCCCAGCAAACATCTGGTACAGCTGTGATGTGTGCCAGATATGGGAGTCATGATAACTGCCAGGGCTGCCAGCACACGCATTCATGATAAAGCCCTGGACATTGCACACTGCCTGGCAGTTGATGGAGTGTACCCCTTGTGGTTGATGTAGATTCTACCCTCCTCACTGGGTGGTGCCTTGATGTGTACATGAGTGCAATCTATGGCACACAGTGCCTTAAGGTAGTGTGCTACATGGTAGAAGCGTTGCATATTGCTGGCCCTTGCCTCAGGGGTGAAGGGAAAACAAATGTGCTCACTGGCAAGTGGTAGCATGACATCCAGGATATTTTAGGGTATCCTGGATGCTGATGCCTGTGAGACCACCATCATGTCCCCAGTTGGTCTTTGGAAGGTAAATGTGGCTATTGCCCTAAGGACTACACATACCTTTCTTTCCACTGGGATGGGTTCCCCTCTGTTGGCTCTAGGTCTGAAGTGAGGGCAGCAGAGCTCAGGGAGGTCTTGTAGTATGTTCTTGTCTACCCTGTAGCACTCTACAATCTCCAACTCATGTAGCGCCTGGAAGGCTTCCCTGGACCTGTAAACTCTTCTCCTTCTCTGCCTAGTCCTATTATCATCAGCAGCAGCATTGACTTCAGCATCTAGCAGATATAGATGTAGCAGACCTGCAGGAGAACCTAGCATTCTTTTAGTTAAAATTCCCAAGTCTGTACTACAATGGTGCAGAGTATGCGGGGGGAATCAGATTGTGGGGTGTATGAATGCTTTATAGTGCTCTGCTGTAGGTGCTGACTGTATGATTTTCTACCTATGGTGCATTCCACCTGCCTTGTATATCATTAACATCATTTAATGGCCCTAGTTTAAGTTAAACAGGGGTCAAACCTAATTCATTTGTCATTGCCTTCTAGATACACTCAGCACCCCACAGAAATGTGTACTCCATAGGTAAACAGAGCTTAGCACTTAGTGTACACTCCACTATACGTCCAGACTCAGAATGGTAGTGCACTGTGCAAACATGTGAAAATGTGCACCCCATAGGTAAATAAAGCTTAGCACTTAGTGTACACACCCCGTCAGACTTCCACACTCAGTATGGCAGTACACCATGCAAACAGGTACAGATAAGCTCAAATCAGCTTAGAAGTTATTGGGCACACCCTCCACTGGTGTCAGCTACCTCTTGTGTGGACACCAATATGGTTCTGTGCCTACACAGAGGGGATATGCGGACACGGATACCCATTTATGCTATTCAGTAACTCCACCTCATTTGCATAGGGATCCATGCTCAGAACCTGGAAACAACACGGTTCAAAGCCCTACCACGTTAGCAACAGTACAAATACACCACTACAGATACTCCATGCAGGATCCTGTAATACATTTCTGTCACATAATATTACTTTTGTTTTTCCAATTTACTTTTTTTTAAAATGAGGCATGTCCGTGTACTCTGGCATGCTGCGCAAACATGCACAGATTATTAAAAATATATATTTTAACTTATTTCTCTTATTTTTTCAGACACACAGTGGATAGTTTCACTCATATCTGTATGTGCAATGTCATTTCTGTCCATCTACCTACATTTTTACAGCCTCTTTTGTCTATCTACATTCCTGTACATGTAATTCTTTCCATGTATATTATGCATACTGACACAGGGTCTGCGGAGCTGTTGATCTGCTTGCTGGGTAACTCTACCTGATTCATTTGCATGGAATTCACTTGCTTATGAGGTGATTTGCATGCCACAGATATTTCTGTGTTGGTGTGTGTGTGCTCACTGCCCAGCTGTGTTTACTGATTCTAAAACCCACTTACTTTCATGTAAGCAACATGGCATGATGCCTACATGGAAAACAAGACCATGTAGGCTTTATTAAATTGTCCCCATGATAAAAACAATGCATGGTACCAGAGCAGATCAGGATCTATCATGCACTACAATAAACTAAAAGTATCAGCACAGGCAGAAAGACGTAGAAGATAAAGCAGATAAATATAAAGGAAAAGTGCAAAATAAGCAATTTATTGATGACCAGAAATAATTTTATAGAGAATTAGGAAACAAGGCAAAAGGATTTGAAACACCATCAAAAAATAGATACATTCTGGAGAAATATCTATGAAGGTCCTGTGGAACATTACAAAGATACTAAATGGATAGAAGAAGTAAAAGAAAGAAGAAGAAGTTGAAGTGTACAGGATATGAAATGGGATGAAGTAACAGCCAGGGAGACAGAAATAAAGTGAAGAAAAGTTTCTAATTGGAAAACCCCAAGCCCAGATGCAGTACCTAACTTCTAGCTAAATGTATTAATATCTTTGCATGAAGATTTATCCATAAGTGAGAACTATTTATATGCACAACCTGAACAGACACCAGCCTGGTTAACAACAGGAAAAACAATGTTCCTACTTAAGAGTGAACTTGCAAGCTACCATAAAAATTATAGACCGATAACTTGCCTTCCGTCAATGTATAAACTTTACGCTGGAATTGATGCCGACAGAGTTTATAGTCATTTAGAAGAAAACTCAGTTATAGCAATGGAACAAAAGGATAACAATAGAAAGTCAGATGGAACAAAGGGTCATTTGTTGTTAAATAAAGTCATAATGGAGTACTGTAAAATGGGGAAGACTCTAAGTATGGCAAGGATAGACTACAAAAAAGTATTTGACAGTATCCCACATTCGTGGATAAAAGAGCGCTTAAAATGTATAAGTTACATTCTGCACTGATAAACTACATCACAGAGACCATGAAACAGTGGCAAACGACTTTGCAGTTAAGCCATGATAAAGGATAAATTATTATTCCTGGGATAAAAATTCTAAGGGGATATACCAGAGTAACTCTCTGTCACCGTTGCTCTTTTGTCTTGCCTTTAACTCATTAAACTGTCTACTTAACAGATTAGGTCATGGCTACAATTTAGCTCCCAGAAATCACGTGTAAAGACTTCTCATCCTCTTTTTATGGATGATTTAAAATGGTATAGTGCCTCAGATGAGGAATTGAAAGCACAACAGCAAGTGGTCAAAACTTTTTTGCATGATATAAGAATGTCATTTGGTCTTGATAAATATGCAAAAGAAACCTTTAAAGCAGGAAAGCTGCACCACCAAGAAAACATCAGTTTGGGACAGGAATGCAATATAAAAAAACTTGAGCAAGAGGGAGTGTATAAATATTTGGGAATTGATGAAGGATGAACAATAAAACATGAACAAATGCAAATAAAATTTAGTAAGGAATATTTTAGAAGACTACAATTAATACTGAAAACAGCATTGACATCTAGGAATAAAGTTCAAGCTTTAAACCAATTTACTCTTCCTGTCCTAACTTACAGTTTTGGAGTGATTGACTGGCCCCAAAAGATGTTGGATTGGTTGGACAGGAAAACAAGGATGCTTAATGCTGGTCAATCATTTATAAAAATCAGTGTATACCAAGACTTCAGACTGCATACATATCTGCTAAACTCATAAGACACAAACGTAGTGAAAGTTTTAAAACATGAGGAGAATAAGTCTAAGATGACTTCCCTGCTTAGTTTAGCAGAAACATATTGGTGTCAAGTGGGAATAGAAATCTAACCAGAAGTTGATAAAAATCAGGTAGCAACTGAACGTAACACAAAACAAAAGGAAGAATATAAGGTGAAGAATGAGATGAGAAGGCAAGAAATGTGAAAATGCATAAATACAGTTGCAAGAATAGAAAAATCTTGTAACAATCTCATGTTGATCAGGATCAAACACAGGAATTGTTAAGGAGAGGTGAATTTAAACCAAAAGATGAAAGGTTAATATTGGGGGTCCAGGAAAGTGAACTATGTACATGTTGGTTTACAAAGACAATTGAACATGTGGGAGAAACAGACAAATGTAGGTTTTGTAAAACAGAATTGAAAACAGTTGCACATCTCATTGCTGGTTGTGATATACTAATGGCAGAAGGGCTATATACTGAAAGACATAACAATGAGCCAAGACTGTTGTACTGGGAATTGTGCAAACACTATAATATTGAAGTAGCTGAAAAACGCTGGAAGCATAAGCCACAAAGCATTATAGAAAATAATGAAGTTTATTTATATCACAAGAGATCGTCAATTACCAACAGTTCAAAAAATAAATGAGAGAAAACCAGACATAGTACTCAATGAAAAGAAGACAGAAGTAGCATTGATCATTGAAATTGCTACACCCAGTGACTACAGTGTCTTACATACAGAGAAAAAACACCCAGTGACTACAGTGTCTTACGTACAGAGAAACACCAAGTTATAAAATACCAGGATTTACAGGCAGAAACAAGGGCAATGTAGAAGAAGGATACCCAGGCAGTTTAGATAGTAGTGGGAGCAATGGGTTTTATAAAAAATAATTTACAATTGTACTTAGATATGTTACTGATACATGTAACACCATATGAATTGCAGAAGGAATCATTACTGGGCACATTGCAGGTGCTGCAAAGAGCATTTTTGACTAAAGTCAAAGATTGAAACAATACCAAGAACTTTTATACATTATTTTGCCTAATGGAATACAAGTTCAATTAAATTAACGTATAGCAGTACTTAAATAATAAGGTGATCTTGATTAATGTTAATGGGTTGAATAATAAATACAAGAGATTAAGTTTATTTAAATATATTAAAACTATAAACCCACAACTTATATTTCTGCAAGAGACACATGTATTATTAACTGAAGACCTTAATTTACTCAGCTTCAATGGTTATGCAGTATTAACAAGTTCATTACATAAGAAAAAAACAAGAGGGGTAAAGATTTAATGGAAAAATTCTGTCATTATGCCAAAAATAATAAGCTCATATCAAGATAAATCTGGAATGCTTTGTATGTCAACTATCTTCATACTTTTATTAACTTTTATTGGATACCTAGCTTGAGTGCAAATATAGTTAAACAACAGTTAGAAGAAATAATCCAGCACTCCAAAGGGAACTTGATAATAGCTGGGGATTTTAATTGTGTATTAGATGATAAAGACACTGACTCTATAAATACCAGAAGGACTGCAACATCAAAAATACTATTAGAATTTGTTGAATTATATAATATTAAAGATGTTAATAAATATGCAAAGATTCTCTGTGTTATATGGTTTTTCACATAGGTATGACACGCACTCAAAGATAAATAGAGTATATATACATATCAAAGGAAATAACCACCTTTCTTAGCAATGTTAAAGTAGTCTCTTGTCCATCAACAGACCACAATACAATTACTTTCAAAGTAGATGTTCATAACAAACAAAAGGTGGCAATTACTAAAATGCCATCCTATATAATGAATCTAAAACAGTTTAAAGAATTTATATAAAAAATTATAACAATTTCTTGAATTAAACATAAATGAAGACACTTTGGAAATCTATGTATGGGATGCATTAAAAGCATACATATATGGAAGAACATTAACTTGGTACAAAAATAAAAGGAAGCAATGTGACAAGCAATTAACTGAACTTCAAACGGAAATAGATATTATTAAACGTAATATACAAAAAGGACATAGTCAATTAACTAATGATTTAGCAATGAAAAGTAAAGAATATACTGAAATATTGCATCATAAAATAATGATAGGATTAGAAAAAAATCAAACTGATTTCTTATTCAATGAATCTGAAGAATCAAAGGAAAATAGCAAATAGAACTAAGAAAGTTATTAAAATGAATCAAATAAAAGAAATATATAATCCCAATATTAATAAGAAAGTCTCAGACTTAAACAGCATACTAGAAACATTTCAGTCGTACTATCAAAAATTACTAGCAACATAGAGATGAAATCAAAAGAAACAATTAGAAACTTCCTTCAGACTAATATAAACCTCAGGATACAGGAACAACAGAGTAGACATATTGACAAGCAGATAATGTCTGAGTTGCAGAATCAAATTAAAAAACTGAAACCCAATAAAGCACCAGGAAATGACAACATAACACCAGAAATGTTTAAGTTATTGCCAAAAGAAGCCAAACAGTTATTGTTGAAGGTTTTTAACCAGGTTAAACAAGCAATATTAGTTCCACCTTCTTGGAAATATAGTTTAATCTCACCTATTCTGAAATTTGAAAAAAAAATGCCTCAGAATGTTCTTCCTATAGGCCCATTTTATTGTTAAATGTAGACTACAAAATGTTTATGGCAATACATATTGAGAGAATTAAACATATATTACCATCATTAATTGATCATGACCAGACAGGTTTCATAAAAGATATAAACACCTACGATAATACTAAAAGAATTCTTGCCTTAATAGATTATGTTGATTTAAGTAAGAGAGACATTACTCTGGTGAGCCTAGAGATCAATATCGCCTTTGATTTAATAGATTGGAATTATTTACTGGTGGTATTAGTAGAATATGTATTTTTCACAACAATTCGCATTCTTAAGTAAAACACTATATGAAAATTCTCTGGCCTATGTTAAGATTGGGCCACATCTCTCTACTTCTATAACTATTAGAAAAGGAACTAAGCAAGGATGCCCACTTTTACCTTTACTGTTTGCATTAGCAATTGAGCCTTTTGCTAACTATGTTGGAATGAATACAAATATTAAGGGTATAGTAACTGGGAATAATTTAGAAATGAAAATACAATTATTTGCTGATGACATCCTGTTGACAATATCTGATAAAAATAAATCATTAACTGAATTATTCCAAACAATGAACTTCTTTCAGACTATTTCTGGTCTTGTGTTTAAGGAAATCAAAACTAAAATTGCATTAATTAACTCAAATAAAAGGGAATTAAATAATGACTTTGTTAAGTATTTAGTGCCTGATAATAGGAATCTTACTAACTAGCAACACTAGAGAAACAATAAATATTAACTATATTCATATACTAAGTCAAATAAAATCATTAATGCAGAAATGGAATAAGATGTTTTATACAATGGAAGATAGGTTGTATATAATTAAATCAATCATTTTCACAAAGTTGTTATATTATATACAATCCTTTTCCATCCCTCCTACTAAGAAAATTATACAGAAATACAATAAAATGATGCTAAATTTCCTTTGGTTTAACAATAAGCTTAGAATCATGCTTAACAGCCATTTAAAAGGTTGGGAGAAGGGTGGAATTAATCTACCAGATATATAGCATTATTCATTGGCATCTATTACTAAAACAGTTACTCTATGGCTGAACTCAACCTATACAGCCAAATGGAAATTAATTCATGAATGTATATGTAATACCATTAGTAACTCAGCCCATAAACAATATAATATAAATCCAACAAAAGTCTTTTATAATTTGATAAATGATAACATAATATTTAGTAAAAGTATAAAAACAAACTATATAATTGTTACTGAAACAATAATACTGTTTAGAAAATATGTAAACATGAATCCAAATATAAAGACATGTTTTTTTATATTACGTTCTATAGCTTGTACACAAGAATGGATAACTAAATTTAATTCAAATGTAATTAAAGAGCTTAAAGAAAAAGAAGTGATTTATTTGTATCAAGTACTCAATGGCAATACATTACTTAGACTAGATCAAATCAAAAGGACATTTGAGTAAGATCATAAATTGTGGCTAGCAATACAACAAATAAGGCAGTACATCATAAATAAGCTGGAATTGATGATACCAACTTTTAAAAATAATATTCCTAAGTTCGTAGATCTTGTTTATACTTTTAATAAATAATACTTATAAAGGACAAGGATATTTATCCAAAATTCACAAGACACTTAAAGAAACAAAGAACTATACCAATAATAGTTATTGGAATTACTATAGTCAGGTTAATCAAAAGCGTCCTGATAAAAATGAAAAAGAAATGGTCCTTTTATCACCAAGCCTTACCACCAAGTCAGTTCACTGGAAACTATATGCATGGAAATTCCTACATGGATCTTTTCTAACCCTTCATAGATTAGGACTAATATATACCAAACATATTGATTGTTGCAGATGTAAAACGCATACAAAAGCAGATTGTTTTTTGATTGTCATTCACTGAATAAATATTGGCTTGAAATTAATTATTTCCTTCAGTTTTTAATGATACTTTTCAGTTAACCAAGTCATTAGTTTTGTTTAATGTACCCATACCACAATGTGTCTCAAAAGTAAAATATCCTTTACTTTGAACATTGCTTGCCATTGCACGTAAAGCCATAACAACTTACTGAAAAATTAAGCACTACCAACTTTTCAAAATTTCAAAAAAATCACAGTCTTTGTGTCTCAAATGGAAGTAGCAACCATAAAGAAAAGAACTGATAAGACAACATCATGCATCACTTATTGGCAGAAAGTTGACAAAATATTGGACAAAATAAATTGACCTGATTAGTCAGCACAGCATCTTAATACAAATTGCATATTGTATATGGAAATGTGATGCTATAAATTGTATACTTAGGCAATTGTATATAGTTTCTTTTGTAAATAGTTGTCTAGTTGATTATGTTATATTATACAATGACTTCCTACTAATATTCCAAAACATGCATGCTGATTGGCTAGCCCAACCAGCGTGCCCATTGTAAATCCCACAATATACCAACGGAAAAAGGTCCAATCACCGAGACTTTTTTTCTGCTGGTATAAACTGCCCCAAAACCTTTTTTTTTTTTTTTACAATTAAAAAAAAAGAAAGAGAAAACAGAGTAATGAAGACTTTCTTTTCTCCATTGCTTCCATTTCAAAGCATTGATGTACTGGGTACGTGTGGGAATGCTAGTCCCATATGCATGCTCAGTACATCAAAATGAAGAAGCAGTATACCACAACTGGCTGAAGAACAGCAATATTATACAAATTATACAGTTATACAAAGACATTATTTAAGAAAAGTAAGTATTTTTTTCTTAAATAATGTAATTGTATAATAGCAATAACTGACTCCATGGTTGTGGTATATTGAAGATTTACCCACGGTTGCATTTGTTTAATCACTCGGGCTTCACCCTTGTGATTAAACCACACCAACCATGGGTAAATCTTCAATATACCACACCATGTCATCGGTTATTGCTTAATTATTTTATGTTTCACTATTTATGGTTCACTCTATTTGAAGATATGGAAAAAAAAAAATAATAAAAAATACTTTGAGTAAAAAAAGATTGAAACAATACTAATTTCAAGAACTTTAATCATACTTTGACTGAGGAATGAGGTCCATTCCCATCATAGTATTAGAAACCCAAAAGACTTGGCAAAATTAAAAAAAACACATACCAGTTGTCATATTTCACCATTTCTGTGCAGTTACCCATGTACATGTCAATAACAAGATAGCCATAGATGATTATGGTCTTGTCTTTGACCATAATCAGCTTATGTGGCCAAGACAGTAATGTCAAGAAATTCACATTCAGAGAAAGGCCTGAGAGGTGAATCTTGACATTAATATTAAGAACACACATACTTAACTATGAATAGTGAGACCCAATCATATTTCTTTGTAGTGCATGGAGCTTCACCTGCTTCCACATGCTAAAAAAGTTTTAAAAAGTGTAAGAGCACTAATTGTTTCACAAATTTGAAAACTCTAACATTTACTCTGATTCAATAAAACAAGAAATTAAGAGGTCTAATAAAGTCCAACAAGGCCAGTTATGAGGTCAGGATAGCCTCACAGGCTAAAGAAAATCACAAGGTTTCTTCTGATATGTCAAGAACCTTAAAGGTAACACTCAGCATAGTATAGAACTGATAGTAATTGGCATAACCTTCACTGACTTTGTGACATAATTAATCTACAAGCTGATAAAGTTAGCTCTAACTTAATCCCCCGCTCCCTCCACTACTCCATATGAAATCACTTCTAGCATATCCCCCTCTGCCAACTGTTAACAGGGAGCAGGTCCTGCTGGTGCTTGCTAAGTCCAAAAGCACTGCTTTGATGGACCTCTACAATATGCCTTTAAATAGCCTAAAACATGACCTAGCAGGATGACTTGAGCCATTCTTCAACTACAGCATCAAAACAGGTTATGTGTTGGTGAATAGGGCCAGAATGTTCATCGCTGTTCATAAAGTTGAGTGACTGCAGGAACTAATGACTCATCAGTCTGACAAGTCTGATATGCAAAGCTATGAAACTAACTATCATGGAAATGATGAACAAGGACATTGGCAGCCTACAGACACTGGACTAATCCCAATTTGGCTTTGTTAAGGGAAGGTCTTGCCTAGACATCTTGGTAAACTTCTTCAAGAGTCATCAAAGATATGGATGAGGGGAAAACAGTGCATACTGCATACCTAGACCTGGTCAAGGTGTTTGATACAATATCCCACTCAGATATTGTTGAAAACACTCAGAACAAGGCACAAATCCATACATAACTCACTGGACTGTAGGCTAGTTCACAGATGGGACCCAAGAAGTCAAAACTGGTGAGACCATCTCCAACAAGGAGACTGATTACCATCGAAGTAGCACAGTGCTCCATGCTGGGCCTGCTCTTGTTTGATATCTGTTCCCAGAAGTAACATCCAATTTAAATGGATTCTGGGTCACAAAGTTTGCAGATGATTGTAAATTGGGAGCTATCATGATTCCCTCCATGGTCTGCAACATCCTGCAAGACAGTCTAGCACAAATCACTGGTGCCAGAGCCACAGATTAAAACTCAACATGAAGAAATGCATTATAGTGCCCTTTGGGAAATCATCCACTCAAGCTAATTACTCCATTGATAAAATACCCTTAAGAGTTGACCTAATAGTTTGGGACCTGGGGACATATGTAGACAGTAATCTGTAATGTGTAGCCTCGATAGCATGAAAATCATTCTATGCAGGGGCGGCTTGTGCTATAGGACTGCAGCCCTCCCACCTAGAACAACCAAAAGAAAAAAACTGTGAAATAAAAAAAAAAACAAAAAAAATCACGAGTCCCGACTCCTCCACGGACACATTGGGAAACTCAGACTGCCTTTGTCAGCAGTCCGGATACAGATGAAAAGATATCCAGGAATCTGTGCGGTGACAACCACACAGAACAGAGGAGGTCTGGACTGCTTCAGCTGCAGGCAGAACCAATGAGGACTGAGGGGTGAGCTCTCATGGGGATTTCACTGCTGCATGGGCTTCATTCGTGACTTGTATTGCTGCTTTGCGAAATGGTCACTGGCCGGATACATGTGTGTGTAAAGGCTTCGTGACTTGGATTATACTACTGGACACATTTTTTACAGCAGGTAGGTGTGGAAACAGTTGGTCAGCTGTGTGTGTAATGCCCCGGTTGCTATATACCGGTGGCAGAGAACAAATGGTGGTGGGTAGAGATACTCAGGCTTGATCCCTGTACCTTGGATGCAGGTGGCAAGGACCTGAATTCCCTATTCACCACCATTTGTAAAAGAATTTGCAGATTTTTGCCTCATATTTGTTCTGTTCCTCATAAAATCTGTGGTTTCTGTATCTACATATTTCCTTGCAAAGTCTGTAGTGTAGTGGTGCACTGGTAGCATTACTGCCTGACAGCTACAGGTTTTCTGGTTTGATTCTTGGCTGGGGTGCCTTCTGTGTGGAGTCTGCATGTCCTCTCATCTTACAAAGATGTGTCTGGAGTTTCTCCCTGCTCTGCTGAAAATTGTCTTTTGCTCCAAGTCAGACTAGTTTCCTGGTTAAATGTTTAAAAATAACAGGCATTTGAATTTCAGACTTCATATTCTTCAGAAAGTACATGGTAACACAAAACCGTTTATTCTAGCAGTTGTCTAAGTTTATAACATGGATATTTGAAATTTGTCCCTATTTTTGGGACTGTATTCCCCCATTATTAGCTTCGTTCAAGTATTTTGTGCTAACCTTGAAAGCTATCTATGGTGAGAACTGAATTCACTGAATGTTTGGGGGTTGTATTCCCCCCATTACTGGCTTTGTCCACATGCTTTTTGCTAAGAGGTTGAGAGCTATGGTGAGAACTGAATTCACTGAATATGTTTGGGGGCTGTATTCCCCCATTATTGGCTTTGTTCAGGTGTTTAGTGCTAAGAGGTTGACAGCTATGGTGAGAACTGAATTCACTAAATGGTAGCCATTTAAGTTTGTCTTCCTCTCTTTCACAAAACAGCTGATTTGGCATAGTGGTATGTTTCTCTGAATGTTTTGCACAGGGTCCCCTGGGTTAAAGACATGGCAGTGAAATGTATGGTGGTAACACAGCATTTTATTCTAGCAACTTTCCAACATTATACAAGCAAGGTTTAAAATGTGTCCCTGGTTTTTGGGCTTTTGTACCCCCCCCAATAAATTTCGTCTTTTTCCAGATTTCTTGTGCTGCAAAGTTCAGAGCTACAACTGCGTGTTGAGTAGATTTTACAAGGAGCTGAGAGCTGCAGGGGAACAAAACTTTAGTGCTGCTTATGCTGAGTCTGCGTGCATTGTTAATAGCACAACAGGTAGTGTACTTGCTTTTGATGCAGAAGGCTGTGGGTTCAACTCCCACAGTAGATAGATGCATTACTGATACTGTACTGTGTTGTAAAGGGGGTGGATGCTGCAGTCCTCTTTTGGTGAAGATACCTAGAGTAGTAACTATGTACCTGTTATCAGTTTGCCATACAGTCCCTATTGCGATATTACTAGCTTATCATTTTTTAATGAATGCAAAATAGGCAATTTATTCCTCAAGGGCAACAGGCACTTTATTTGTAGATGAATAAACAATGACATATAAAGTTGTTTGCTAGCAGCAACCTCTTCATTGTTACAGATTTCTTTAATGTGGAATTATTTAGATGACTTTTACTACTTCAGAGATTGTGCATATTTACTGATACTGGTGGACTGTAGAAGGTTGAGTAGACTTTCATGATGGAAATGTTCTGAATTGGGTAGTTTTGTCATTGGTGCATGCATTTTGTTTCATTGTTTGCTGGAAAAATGTTCAAAACAATAAATTTAAAATGCCCTCTAACAACTGTCCTGTATTGTACAAAGAATACAATTTAATACAATCGGGAAGGTGTGTCAAAGAGCATGTGTATGTTTCATGTTCTAGGGGCCTATGATTTGAAAACATCCCAAAAGGGGCCTATGATTTGAAAACAGCCCAAAGTTAATCTTTATCTGCCACTGGCAAAATGTATTTTCTTTAAATGTGGGTTTCAATGCTGTTTTAATGCATATCAGTTTCAAGGGCAGAGAAGTTTTAATGCTAAGTCTGTTTTCATTGTGAGACCGCATTACTTTGTTTAGCATATATCTATTGGGGTTTGTGCTGTAAAAATGCAAAATAAAACTTTAAAATGAAATCCAAATCATCGCAGAAGTAAAGCAGTATGCACATTACAGTGTTTATGGTAAATGGGGCAAAATAACCAAGGAATGGGACATTGGAATGGTTGCAGGGTGGAGTCTCCAATCAACCATGATTTTGAGAGGGGAAGGGCAGCAAACTCAGATAGCCCTGGCTGAACTATACCTCTCAGCTGTCCATATTTTTGCAGAATTAATAGATATTTGCTTCTTATTTTTGTTTTGTTCCTCATAAAATGTGTGGTTTTCTGGCAAATCATTTAGGAATGAAGTCACTAAATGACAGACATTGAGTTTGACGTCATAACCTTCAGAAAAATGCATGCTAAAGCAAGACCTGTTATTCTATCAACTGTCTTAAGTTTATACAAGAGCAATTTTTAGTACTGTTTGTATGTTCCCCCAATATATTTGGCATCGTCCAGATTTCCTGCATTAACAGGTTGAGAGGTACGTGCAAATAAATATCTTTATAGAATTAGGCATATCCAAACCTCTCAACTGTCCCCGATTTTGGCTCAAAATGTTGCTCTTCCTCTAATAATCTCTCTGCAAAATGGCAATTTTGGAAGAAAACATGGAGGGTTTACAATTAGTAAATAACTGTAATAATCAGTTATAGATTACTTTTATTTCAGAAATGCATGTAGATTCTTTTATTTTGTCAGCTGCTCAACTTAGCATTACTAATATTAAAAAGTGTCCCTTCTTTGACAGGTACCCAGCTGTATTGTGTGGCTATTTTATATTTTTGCATCACATTTTTGGTCCATTTTTCATAAAATTGTGTTTTGTTGGCAAATTAGTGGCAAATTATTAAAGACTGAAGTTAGAAAATAATGAAAGACATTTGAGTTTCAGATTTCGTACCTTTCAGAAAATTCATACTAATGCAAGACCTACTATTCTATTATCTTTCTAAGTTTATAAGAGCAATATTTAAAAATTGTCCTTATTTTTTGGGCCTTTGTCCCACTTCTATATATGGCTTTGTCCAGATTTCTTGCTCTGAGGTTGAGAGGCATGAAAAATGTTTCAGGGCCATCGCAGTCAGCCAGAGACATTTCAAATTGTGACAAACTTGTTGCACCCCACTCCCCCATGTAGTGACTCTGGATGTGTCCAAACAAGGCAAGGAGCAGTTATGCAGTGTAAATGTGCAGACTACCCCCCCCCCCATCCAAGGTAAACACAAGTACTACAGTGGCTTTTCATCTGTCATTGATTTTGCAGAATGTTCTGGTTTCTGTCATATTTTTATACTGTTGATTTATGCTTATTATTATTCAGAAAGTGCCTTTTGCTCTGTGTTTAAGTAGCAGTGCTTTAATGACTATCAAGTAAGCTTGTCTGATATTGTAAGATGCAAATAAGTTTTAATAAGCAGTATTGCCAACATTGAAAGCCTTTCTGTTGTTGCCATGCAGAGAATACTTACATAACTAGATAATGTATAAGCCTTGGGTATTGAAATGCATATGACAGTATTTGTAATAAAGGACAGGATTACATTATGTTAAGCTCATTACAGGCTTTACCTGCAAACTAAACAGAATGCCAATCTATCATGTGTGGTCCATATCCTGTGCAGTAATCCTTTAAGCAATATATGCTGAGCTTGTTTCTTGTTTGCTTTTCATTTTTTACTTTGATCATGGTTTCCCCATGAAACAAGTAAATAGTTGTTGTCAGGCAGCAGATCTTTTTTAGATAAGAAACATTTTTACAAGTGGGGGTATCACAGAGATTGCTACTTACAGCATGTTACTTGGTACTTTAATAAAGCTGAATATAAATTATAATTAGAACTGGAGTGCAAGGAGAAGTAATTTGAGTTAAGTGCTGCTTGTTTTTCTTATACTTGATTTTGACTGGCATTCCAGTAATGTATTTAAAAAATAATTTATTTTTTCATGTCTCACATCCTTTTTGTTTCCATCTAGATATTAAGTAAGCTGTCATGCAGCCAATAGATTGAAATATATATTTTTTCTTCTACACTTCATTTTGTCTTGATTGGACTCTCACAATGATGGTTTGGCACCCAGGGCAGCATATTTAATTAAAGTTACAGTTTTTGTGGTTTTGAGCATAGCTCCTCCCCTTTCTAGTTGGCCACACCCATTCCCATTGACCCCACCCATTCAGCTATCTCCTGCAGCCCCCTTTGATTTGAAGTCATCAGCCGCCACTGATTCTATGCCACCCAATTCATAAGCAA
Source organism: Protopterus annectens (assembly GCF_019279795.1). Lineage (NCBI taxonomy): Eukaryota > Metazoa > Chordata > Ceratodontiformes > Protopteridae > Protopterus > Protopterus annectens. The sequence goes on from NC_056739.1 coordinate 273,599,356, forward strand.
GGGTATGGCATACAGGGCCAAGGAAGTTATATTACTGCTCTACTCAAACTTTGTAAGACCCATCATTGAGTACAATGTACATTTTGGCATGTAATTAACCAGGCACTTGCAGCAGTTGGAATGCTCTTAAAGGTTCCTCATCAGGAAAATCCATGGTATGAATACCCTGTCCTATACAAATTGCCTTAAGGCCTTATCTCTGTACTCAGTCTCCTACAGGTTACTGAGAGGTGACCTATGCCTAGCATATGATGCATCCTCAGATCCAACTCAGATGGATCTTTTGTACATCTACAAAACAGACAGCACCAGAAATACTAAATCCAAGGACTTGAACTTTGCCTGTGACATAAATAGAACATGTTGGAGAGACTGTTATGCATTTTAAAGGGTCCTTGTGCTATGGAATAAGCTTCCTATCTATGTGAAGCAGAGATCATCCCTAACCCTATTTAAAAGCAGCCTTGATCACTGGATGGGAAATTGAAAGTCATGCATTGCCTGGCCCACATGTCTCTAATGGACAGAGGTTGACAGTAATTAAATTATTCCCCAAATAATATATTCACCCCCCCCCCCACACACACACACACACACACAAACACACACACCTTACCTACTTCTTTACTAAAATACCCAACCATATAGGTGTCCAAGGAACTCCAAGACAAAACTGGGTAGACCTCAGTGAATAGCCAAAGCACACTTGGGGCCACAAAACAAGATTCAAAAAGTACTATTAAAACCAACTTTAATGTTACCAAACTAATAAAACATAAATATGATAAGCGCTTTTGCTTTAAATGAAAACGCTATCAGATAAGTTTTGAAAACAGCTCAATTTAAATATTAATCAACCTGGTTAAAATAAGTCACATGATCAATGAGCCCTCGCTGATGTAAGCTTCCATTTAAAGTGCTTATTATATTTATTATCAGTAAAAGCCTTACTTTATGTGACGATCATAATTTAAAAATTATATTGGCACTTGTAAATAATTAAAATGTTAGAAATAGTACAAAGTAATATATATAGCTCAAATAAATAGATTGTCATTCAAGTGATTTCAATTTTAGCAAACAAGCTTACATCATAGGGGGTTCAGCAATCATGTGACTTATTTTAACTAGGTTGATTAATATTTAAATAGAGCTATTTTCAAAACTTGTTATCTGATGAAGTTTTCATTTGAAGACAAAAGCACTTATATTTATGTTTTATTAGTTCGGTAACATTAACGTTGATTTTAATATTACTTTTTGAATCTTGTTTTGCTGCCCCAAGTGTACTTTGGCTATTCACAGAGCTTAAACAGTTTGTGAAATACCTGTTGTTTTTTTTGCAAAACTGGGCTGAGTTGCACAGCTAGGCTTGTGAAGACCTTAGTGGTTGTTAGCCTAGTATAAACCCATGAACTTGTGACCCTATACTGCTCTTACACAAAGGGGGCCACAACAGAAGACCTGCAGGAAATGCAAACGACTTTTAAACTTGTTAAACACTTTATTCAGACAGCTGCTAAGTAAAGTGTTTATCAGATTTTAAAGTTATTTGCACTTCCTGCCTCTCTTCTGTGATGGCTGCTGACCACTGTTATTGCTTTAACATGAGTCTAGAGATTAACTATGGTGAGGGAGTACTTAACAATACTTGTTAAGCACCTTCCTAACTTTTTCACTTTCCCAGCTCTAGAACATAAAATCACTTTATAACTACATAATAAAACACATTAGTTACATTATACACATATAATTTAATAGAAAGAAAACATATACTCCTCTATCAGAAAATTAGAATAAAAATATGACTAAATAGGCAGTTATTTCCAGAAAAACACAACCAACAGTTTAACTGGTTCTACCCCTATCTTCTAACCAGAAAATGACTGTAACTATTGCCAACTTGTAAATTTACTGTGACTGAAAAACATGGTTAAATTATTCAAAAACATGAGCTTGCAGTATCTCAAGGAAGGAGACACACTCTCTTTTACTTTTAATGGCCAGGGAAAAGATTATTCATAATTCATTCACCAAGCCAAGTCTGATTCATAAATTTTCAACACACAAAAGAAGCAACAAGGGCCACAATAGGTGCTGACACATCAGAAGTGATGCCCTGCTATGACACAACCCTGATCGTTATTAAGCCAGCACTGAATCTAATGACGTTTCTTTCTCTTGTCTGCATTTGTCCTACCTCTGTGACTTGTCCATTTCCTGAAAATTCCAGTCTTTTTAAAGTAAATTGCTTCATTAACAGGAATTTGTTTAAAAAATACAAACTTTTGCATATTGTATGTATATACGTGTTTCTCTCCATGAAAACAATTTCATTCTCATCATATTTCCTATATATCTACTGAAAACACAATTGCACATGTCTAGATTTTCATTCCATGAGTCGTACGTATGAGGCAGAAATATGATATATTAGTTACCAACCCCTTAAAGTGTGCTCACAAAAGTGTGATTCATGTAATTTGTATACAAAGGTTGAAAGTGCATTCATTTTCAGCATTCTACTTAATTTGAGCTACAACTACTATCAGTGTTGGTGTGTGTGTATATATATATATATATATATATATATATATATATATATATATATATATATATATATATATATATATATATATATATATATATATATATATGTATGTATGTCTGGATCTAATTTGAAATGCCGAAATTCCAGAATGCCAACAGTCATATGACCGACATTCAGACTCTCGACATTTCGAGTACATCCATAGAAAGGAAAATAAAATTTCCTTTAAACTGCTAGCAGGGGGGCTACACAAGCAGGGGTAAGGGTGCACAGCTTCCTATGTTCAGGGAAACAAGACAACAAAGTTTTCCCTCAAAAATGCTTTTGTGATCACATTTGACAGTCAAGACACTCATGGTAACTATCCTCTGAACATACAGTCATAATTATCTGTTACATATACAGATATAACACTGCAGTCAGGTAATTATCCTGACTGGTGTCAGTTAATATACCTGAGTAGTACGTGGTCCTGCTCTTTATTTTGAATTTTGTTTAAACTGAGCTTTGCTTTTTCTTCACTACCACTCCCTCCAGAAGATTTTAGAAATAGTATATCTGTGTATCTGGAAATTTAGAAATAGTATATCTGTGTATCTGGAAATTTAGAAGTAGTATATCTGTGTATCTGGAAATGTACTAACACCAGTCTTTTTCAGATCTAGGTCTATTAAACAAAAACACATAACCAACTTAAACTTCATCGAGGCCATGAAAATTATAAATTTAAAAAAAAAAATCTTTGAAAATAACACTGGCTGATGATGTGCAAATCACAACCAAAGTCAACTCTCAGCGCCACAACATGCCTGCATGGAGTGCATAAACCTTAAACCCTAGAGTTAAACCTTAACTTCAAAACCAAAGACAACTCTCAGCACCACAACATGCCTGCATGGAGTGCATAAACCTTAAACCCTAGAGTTAAACCTTAACTTCAAAACCAAAGACAACTCTCAGCACCACAACATGCCTGCATGGAGTGCATAAACCTTAAACCCTAGAGTTAAACCTTAACTTCAAAACCAAAGACAACTCTCAGCACCACAACATGCCTGCATGGAGAGCATAAACCTTAAACCTTTAACTTCAACCCCAAACCACATGCCATTTCTAATCTTAAGGGTGCAAAAAGGCATATTATCATTTGCCCTACCTTCTTGTCCATATGGTCTTGGTGATTTAAATTTTGATAATGTTCTCCTCATTGAAATCTCCCTTAATTACTGATCCTTTATACCCCATGACAGTGACTTCACAGTCTCTGAACTGTCATGCTGTAACATTCTCTCACTAAATCTGAATCCATGTTAATCTGTTAAATGGTAACTGGCAGTGTCATTTATGCCACAATCTTTGTACTGGTTCCAGGAAAGAAAAAGAAACATGCATATTATGTAAAAACTCCCACTAAGGGTGTATGTATAGAAAAGTGACCCTGATAGTATAACGGCAACATGTGTAGGAGTCATAATGGGAAAGGTGATCAGATATAACCTTATTTATATTCATGAAGTTACATCCATGGAACTGCTCAACAAAATGTCTGCAACAGGATTGCTGCAACTTTGAAAATGGTACAAATAAATTATTGCTGTATCCTAATCAGCAAAGTCCTTTTATTTCAGGAAGACAGAATTGTCCAACTGAACATGACATTATTTGGCAGTCCTTACCTCCTGGTTACATGGCATTCGGTTAGTAAAATAATGTATATATTAGCATTGTGATAGTCTCTTTAGTATGGGATGGGGGTCCACTGATTTTCTTGAAGAAATTAAATAATGTTAAAGAGTGGAGGAGGGAAAATTTGAAAATGCTTGCATTCTTATAAGCTAGTGTTTTAGGAACATAGGCACGTGTGTACACACACACACACACACACACACACACACACACACACACACACACACACACACACACACACACAAGTGCATTTACTGAAATTATAAAGACTGGGCAGTTAAATAAATCACATATTCATTGCTATTTAGATCCTCGGGAATAAACAAATGGTTTCCCAGTTACAAAAGATGCCAGCATCAGTGATTCAGTACAAAAGCTATAATTTTTCTGTCAATGTCTGTGTAGAAAGGTCAGTGTTATGACTGACAGTGTAAGAAAAAAACTCCTGCAAAGGGAGCTTAATTGCTTTGAATTCTCTCTCTGAAGGACAGGACTATGTGGATATCACACTGGAAACCTGCTATTTTGCTTCATTTATCTATATATACGTATGGTAGGTATTCACAAGATTCAATTTGTACACATTCAAGGCACTGGAGAGAGCTTACTCCTATAATTATGGTGTCTGTTAGTTACATCGCACTGATATGAACTAGCATATAAGTCACATTGTAAACTATAGCTATTCTCTCGGGAAGACATATACAGTGCTTACTATTATTTCCCGTTTTCTTTACCGCTGATGCTTGTCACATCACATTTTGTCTTCATGTACGCTGCAATGCTAGGTCACACTGAATCAGTCTCAACATTAATGTCATATCAAATCTGATCCAAGAATTTCTTTCATCCTGGTGTACTGTACCCAAATCTGACCTAAAATGATGCCATAACTTTACTTCTGTTTTTTTTTTTTTAATTTTTCATACTTTTGTCAGAAAAAGGAGTGAGATACACCCTGAGAAAAACTGGTGTCATTTAAAAAAAAACTCTGATGTACTGCTTATTAATTAAAATATATTTTTATGTATTGTTTTTTTTTTCTTTTGTATATCCATTGAAATACATGCAGTGTGAAAACACTGCAATGAAAATTTATAAAAATAAAGATTAAGAAATATTTTATTCATTTGACAATTTCCACCCACTAGCTTGCTGAACCACAGTGGAATGATAGCATTCTGTCAGCATTTTTTTTTACTTGTTTCCTTGTTCTGTTTTGGACATTCTGTCATAATCTGAATGCATTCATTTCTTTTAATTCATAGGTATAAAGGAACATGCAAGAAATCAATATCTTCATGGTCACATTTAAAAAAGTATTAAAGAATCTCTTGAATGAAAAATAAGAAAAATATCCATTTAGAGTTATATCACAAAGTTGTGCAGTGATCACTTCTCACTAAGCATGCCTTAACTATGCTTTCGATAACTCCAGAATTCAATGTTGTCAGTGATGTAAACTGAAGCATGGTTAGATACTGATAAAAGACTAAGTGGATTCATTTTTTTTCAGCTATAATCAGCTATATTTTGCAAATGTGAATATATTACTATATTTTACAGACTTAAAGAGGGTATTTCTCTATAACATATAACACCCGTGCTATCCATGACAGTTGAAAGATTATATATTTGTAACGTTTCCCAGTTAAGAGCTTTAATTGTCAGTGTTTAGTTTTATATATGTATACATATATATATATATATATATATATATATATATATATATGTGTGTGTGTGTGTGTGTGTGTGTGTGTCACGGGTCCTCTGCTTTTTGTCAAATGCCGTATCTCCGACAAATGCAGGGTGTGTCATTTAATGTCAGTGGTACAGCTTGCAAATTTTTCGGCAATGTGTACTTTCAAATTTCGTCTGTGTTTTCAATTCACCATTAAATTAGTTTGATCATATACGACGCAGCCATAGATCTATAAATTTATTTATCTATCTATATATGAGATATGAGAATGAGGAGATCCTTAAACAGCATTATTGAAACAAAACTGTCTTGACAATGAAATAGAAACATGAACACTATTTTAAAATAACTGCTTATTTTTGTCTCTAGCAGTCCGTTGATGACAGGTTGACTTTTCCCTTGTGCCTGACTTGGATTATCTATGCTGGCTGGGGCAGCAATGTGCTTGCAATCATGCTTCTGCTCCGAGTATATGATCTACCCTGATAACCCCCAACACACACACACACACACACACACACACACACACACACACACACACACACACACACACACACACACACACACACATTCCTTCTACTTCTGCTATGATTTAGCTTCACAATAACTACCACCACCATGCATTCTGTAAGACAAGAGCAGCAGTCTCTTCAAAATATATCTGGTCCTTCCTGGCTAAACCTTGGGTACCATGGACTCAAGTGCTATTCATACTTCGCCAATAACACGGAGATATACTTCCTCTATATGCAATAGCTAACCCTAAAAATTTCAAACAAGATTGCAGTTTCTGTCTTTTTTGGGACCTGTTGGCAAAGAGCCATACTACATGTATGTAGCACTAGTCTTTGGTTGCCTGAAGTAGGTTTGGGTCTTAACTGTTATAACCAAAAAAATGCTTTGTGTTCTTAGGCTGGCTGTCTTATAAACAACAAGCATTCTATGTCAGATGTACAAAACTGTAACCATGATATCACAAACAGACATTTTCCCACAGTTTGTGTACTAAATGGTGAACAAGCTACCTGCATTGACCAGGGCAGGAGCAAGACCTCTAACTCCTATTACTTATTATAGTCATTTTCTGTGGTCATGCTTACTCTAGCAAACGCCAGATACTTTAATTTTATTTAATAAACAAGTATTTATCTTGTCTTATTACTTTCTCTGGCAAATTTAAAGAAACGCCCTTTTCCATGCCATAGTGAGACGTAGCTGTGACTATCTGTATGGTGGAGGGTTCCCTGGTGTACTTAGCAATTCCTCAGACAGCTACCTTCTCAAACCAAAATTAAGATTAAAAAATAAAAAAAAAAGTGATAACCTTTTGGATTCATAAATGAATGCCAATACTGCACTTTAATTGTGCCTCTAACTGCTTGCTCTCTGGGCAGCTGGCTACTTCATCATACCCTAGTTATGGTTCTGATGACTATGACTCAGACAGCCTGAGTACATTCAGCAACACTAGTGCCCATATTACTGGATGATAGACAGAGGGGGTGAGCATCTAACTAGAGCTAACTAGAGCTGGAAACAGCAGTAAGGCAGTTGATTAGGGCCTGTGTTGGCTGGGCTTGGGGTGCTTCATCCTTATGAAAAATAAAAATAAAAAAATCCTTTTCATATAAAACAATCCTCTTCAATAAAGGAAAACAGCTCCAGAATCCCCCTCACAGAATGTTTGCAAACAACAGTACATAAGATTAGCAATGGAGAAAGGAATCCCCAGAAATCTCAGCATTGTGCCGGCAAGTAACAGTACTTCTGCATGGGAGATTAGATTAGCAGACTAGTAGTAATACCAAAAGAGAGATTTTGAGCTTCCATGCATGGGAGATAAACACAGTAGGAGCAGCACTTATGAGAAAATCCCTAGCAACAGAGGAGATTGCAGAGAAATAGGTGTGTGTAGCTACATTAATTTCTTCTGATGTATGAAACAGAAACGGATTGGTGTGTGCGTGTGTGTGTGTGTTGTGTGTGTGTGTGTGTGTGTGTGTGTGTGTGTGTGTGTGTGCGTGTGTGTGTGTGTTGTGTGTGTAATGCCCATTTAGGGGCACAGTCTAGTTAAAGTGACTGTCTAATTAAGTGAATTTTCTCAGAGTCAGACCCTGAACCCTTAGACAGAACTGCCATAAACCTCCACACCAATTGCCAGGTCTCCATTAATTTTAATTTATTTTTCTTGTAAATCACTGAGCACTGTAGTCTATCAGTCACAGAGTTTCTTGGTTGTATTGCACATAGTCAGTGACAGTGGAGAAGCAGGTGGCACATTTGCTTTTGGTGCAGAGGGCTGTAGGTTATATTCCTATGCCAGGTAGCTTGCTGAAACTACTGTGAAGCATTGGGGAGGGAGTCTGTCAACCTTTGGATGAGATGCATAGTAAATATGAGCCTGTTGTCGGTATGCCAGCAGTTCCTTTTTGAATATCACAAGCACACCATATTTTTAATACAACATAGGCAAGTTTTTCTTCAAGGGCAGCTGACACTGTGTTTGTAGATGAAGCACTGAAAGGCAAAGTTGTTTGCCAGCAGCAACCTCTGCATTAGTAATAGTTCTCTTTAAAGTGGAATTATTCAAATGACTTTCACTTCTGTAGAGATTGTGCATATTGACTGATATTGGAAGATTATAATGATAACAAATGGAGTGACCTCTTGTGGTTGAAATGTTTTGAAATAGGTAGCTTTGTCATTGGTTCATACATTTGTTTCACTGCTTATTGTAAAAATGATCAAAAGTACTATCTCTTTCCCCTTCCTGCTCTCACCCCTTTCTCTGCTCCTCTAACATATGCCCCTAATTCTAGTCACTACACTTTCCTTCATAATATGAGGATAAAATAAAAGGGTTTTCTCTCCTAATTGGGTCTTGCTCAAACTTACTATTGTGTTTAGTATAATTTTTCTTTTGACCAACGTTGCCTCTGTACTGTGATTTTACGTGTCTTTTTATATATTGTAAACTTTGTCACTGTTCATGCTTGGAGCTTTTCTCCCCGGGCCTCTACTGAAAATGGACATATATCCAGTTAGACTAGCCCGGTCAACAAATGTAAAATAAATAAATAAATAAATACTAATTTAAAACAAACTAACAAGTGTTGCTGTATTAAACAAGAAATATAACTTAATATAATCAGGAAGGTGAATCAAAGATTGCATGTATTTATGCATGATCCTAAATGTGTGCAGGAAGACCATGGTTTACAAACAACCCAAAGACACACTTAATCCACCACTGGTTAGATCCATTTTCTGTGAATGTGGGTTTTAATACAGTTTCA
>NC_056739.1:273613590-273752001 GCF_019279795.1 Protopterus annectens
CTTTGGGAAGTCTATTGCTGAAACATTTTGCATATGGAGGAAACCAGTGCACTGATGAGTGAGAATGAAAAAAGAAAATACATAAGAAAAAGTCTGGCAACATGATTGGTTATGTTTCATTTTGTCTGATTAGATGAGACAAGTGTCATCAGTGTTCACTTTCATAAGATGTTTATGTGTATGTGTGTGCATGTGTGTGTTTGTATGTGTGAGTGTGTTTGCCTGTATGCATAAAAGAAACTATTAATTTCTAGTATAAAAAGATTGTGATATTTCTTCATAAGGATTACAGTTGCAAATGCAGTACTATCTGAGCAGTTAGGGGCTCAGAGAGACACTCGGAACAGACTGAGACAACCAGAATCAAAGATATCTCTGGATTGGATTTGGCTACTTTTAAAGAGAATTATTTTATTTGCTTAAGCAAAAATATGGCTTTGATGAGTCATGCTTAACACATATTAATTGATATCCCACATATGGTTTTAACAATGCCATCTTGTAGAGAAAGGCATTTTTATTTACCAATGGATATATGCGTGCTGTCGCAGGTTACTCTGTCAAGTGGTGACTTTGTCGATAGAGTGTACTGCTGTCCTTTTCGATCTAAAGCACTCCTTGCCAAATGCAGGGTTTATAAATGGAAGTAAGTCTACAGCCCCATTTTGAGTAAAGGCTATACTATGGGCTATAGTAAGTGGATGAGTAGTTAATGCCAAAAAGTTTCGGATATACCAAACAATTCCATCATTGGGGTGGTGTGCGTGTGTGCGTGCGCTCGCGCGTGCTCGTGTGCGTGTTTGTGCGTGTGCGTGTGTATGTGTGTGTGTGCGTGCGTGCGTGTGTACATGTGTTTAGGGTTGGATTAAGTTTGAGGTAAGGGGATAGTCTGAGTGTTGTATATGTCTGGTTTTGTGAATAAGGTCTGTCTGAGTGTACTGTGTAGCAGTACTCACAACCTTACTCACAAAAACAACTTTCCCCAATAGAGCCATTGTTCAGACAATCTGTTGTCACTGTTTTATTTTTCTTATTTATTTATTTATTTATTCATTTATTTATTTATTTATTGCTGTTTTTTACTTGACCAACTTAATTTGTTCTCCTTTTTTGATTTGGGTAGTTTCAGTATTTTTAGGGTACCTTTCAGTGTGCATAAGTCAACTTATTGAATGTTGATGTTCCTGCAGGTTGGCATTTGATAATAACACACATGTTGTTAATCATTACTACAGCATGGCACAGTTGTTAGCTTTTTCCTTTGTAGAGATTAATGAGTTAACTGAGTACAGTACTGCCTCTTTCCCTCCATAGATCCAGGAGACCAGGATATTGCAACAGAAGCATCCTTCTTCAATGGACAAAACCAGAAATGTGGCCTAATATCAATTTGAAAATGTTTTCCTAAACAAACCTGTCATTCTGCAGACTGTATTACCTACAGTATGCGTACTAAAGCAGAATTTTAAATAATATACTATTTGGAACCTGAGTTTTTTAACTTAGTTTGTGGCAAGCATTTAAAAGATATGTACTATAGCTCTTTATTGGAAATAACGTGTACTTGTTACCTAAAGCATGGTAAGCATTCATTAAATTACTCCTTATATTCTTCTAATTTGCAATGTTTAAACTAATCCAACTAAAGTTATGGTTTTGTAAGGGGAATGCCTTCTTGATCCTCTTTGTGAGTTGTTGGTCCTCACATTGTTTGTTATTCAGATTGCAAAAAAAATAATTACCTAGTTTTCATCTAAACCTATTTTGTAGCACAACATTTTATATATAACATCCTAGCAGGTGGTTTCTCCCCTTTTATATTCTGACCTTCCAGTACCTGCATGCATTAAATAACTGTCCGTATTATAGTTATGTTATTTATCCCAGTTTTTATTCTCACTGCTAAACCGCGCAATATATTGTTCACTGTCATTTGTGAAGTTGTGCTCTCATCTTGCATTTGCACTTGTTTCTTTCCTGTAACTAGTCGAGTTCTGATACAGATTCTTAGTTTTAGCACTTGAATTTGCTTATTCCTGCTCAGCACTTGTTCAGAACTTGTTGTAAGCACTAAATAAGCTACAAATTACTACAGCACTCAACCTTCCTCATTACCTAGAGGAAAACAGTTTTTGTACTTACTTTCCTCACTTGCTTAGAGAAAAACAGCTCTTGTACTCACTTTCCTCACTTGTCTAGAGGAAAATAGTTTTTTATTCAAGCATGTCCAAGAGTCAGCTCCCAGTGTTCTCTCCTGTCTATCTGATGAATCTGGGCATCCTGGGGCAATGTAGCAATTGCCTCATGTACACAGACAACCCTCTCCTCCTACCACCCAACACTACAACCTGTGAGAGATGTACTTATCTAGCCAAACTGGAGGTAAAGCTCTCTCCAACCAAGACTGAACTTGACAGTCAAGAGGAGAAGGTAAACACTTGCACCACACCACACTCATCACATAGTCCCACTAAACCTACACCACCAAAATCCACACATAGAAACACAAAAACATTCGCAGAGGCTCTCAATAATAATCTGCTCAAGCAACAGAGACCACCAAAGCAGAAATGCAAGCAACCTCCACCCCCAACACAACTCAAATGACATAGACTCAGTGTGCCACTCAACCACAGCCCATAAGGCAAAACAACATACCCAACTAGTCATAGGTGACTCTATAGTCAGGCACACTGATGTCCCACTCACCAGGCTAAACAAGGAAAAGGTTGCTGTCAGCTGCCTGTTGGATGCCAGGATCCACCACATAACCCATGCACTCAGGTCACACCACAACAAGTACAAATATGACTCTGTCATTGTCCATGTTGGTGTGAATGACCTGAGATGTACCTCCCTGGAGTACATGAAAAGAGACATGGAAGAGCTCTCCGATCTTGTAGCCCAGGCAGGTATGACCCTAGCCCTGAGTAGCATCCTGTCATTGCATAGAATGATACCGCAGTACAAGGACAAAATGACTGACTTCAACAATTGGCTAAGCATCTGGTATCATTCTAAGGGGATCCAGTATCTGCCTGGGATGACATGGTCGACAGACGACGATGCTTTGCCAGAGATGGCCTGCACCTGTTACCCCTGGGATTCTGGATACTGGCTAAGGCTCTTGCCGCCCGTATACTGCCTTTTTTAGGCAAGGTTCAAATGATAAATTCACCACCATAACAGGAACAGGCAAGCAAAAACTGAGGATAATGCTACTCACTGCTAGAAGTCTAAATCTCAAAATGCACTCCTAGAGACACTCCTTAAAATGGAGAACATCAATATCTGTGCAGTGACTGAGACCTAGTTCAAGGCTCCAGAGAGCACCCCTGCATTACCAGGCTATAACTCATACCACACTTTTTGGCCACCTAACCTGGACCAGAACACCAAAGGCAGAGGTGTGTCCATATTCATTAAGGATGTCCACACCTCCAGGCTAGTTGCTCAGCATAATGCATCCGAGATTATCCAAGTGCAACTAACTCTGGGAAAAACTGCAATCCAAATTGTAGCTTGCTACAGATCCCCCACCATACCCCAGGATTCCCACTCCTCTTTTCTTGATATACTGAAAAATATTAGGGTTCAACCAAACACCCTAATAATGGGCAATTTCAATAACCCCACCATTAACTGGGAAAACTACTCATGTTCCAACTCTTTTGCTCAACACTTTCTGGAATTCATACATTCCAATGCCCTGGATCAACTTATCCACACCTCCACCAGGGGCAACAATATCCTAGACCTAGTCATTAACAACATGAGTGACCGGTGTTCCACACCTGAAGTCAACTCCTCGTTGGTCCGATCTGACCATAAGCTAATCACCCTAGATATCCACATCCTGCCCCCACCCCCCATTAAGGAAACCACAGTAAAACATTTCTCCAAAACCAACTTCATGCTTCTTAAGACAGAAGTAGCAAACTTCATTACACCCAAGATAGAAGTAGCAAACTTCATCGCACCCATGCAAATGGACAATACAGTTATGACTGCTGAATCCTACATAAATGCACTCTATAAGCACTTACACAAGTGCATGGATCGAGCTATCCCAAATAGAACCAAGGCGCTATCCTCCAAAAAAAAAGGAAGTCAATCTGGTGGTCTCCTGCCATAAACAAACTCTACAACAGAAGGAAGAAACTGTTGCCAAAGAGAGTAAAATTCCATGAGTGGAGGAGCTCCCTGGTCAGCCTCAGTAAGAAGCTGAGATCCCTTATAAAGATCCTCCAAAGCCAGCTACGAAAACAAAATTGCCACTGATTCTAGGGACAACCACAAAGCATTTTATAGCTATGTCAAGAATCTCAATGGCAACACCCAGATCTGCTCTGAGTTACAGCACAACGGCATGAAAATTACCGAACCAACTGATATTGCCAACATCCTGACAGATAGGTACAGTGCTAATTTTACACCCCTCTCACCCCTTAAAGGGCCCATATCTATACAGAAAGAATGCAGAGTCCCAGTAATCACAACTATGCAGGTAAAAGCTGCACTCTCTGAAGCCAAAAACACAGCATCCATGGGACCGGACAACATCCCAGGCTGCATTTTACACAAACTTCAGAACGAACTGGCTCCCCACCTAATCACCATGTTCAGTCATAGCCCCATGTCAGGCTTTGTGCCCACTGAATGGTACACAGCAACAGTTATCCCACTCCACAAAGGGGGAGCCACCATTGATCCCGGGAACTATCGCCCTATTAGCCTGATGAGCCTGGTCTGTAAAGTCATGGAACATATCATCATGGAACTCATAAACAAAGACATTGGTAACCTCCAAACTCTGGACCCCACCAAGTTCAGGTTTGTGAAAGGCAGACCATGCCTCCTGAACCTGATCGACTTCTTTGAGGCAGTCACCAAAGCCGTAGATGAGGCTAAGGTGGTTCACACAGCTTATTTTGACCTCGCCAATTCTTTTGACACCATCCCCCATTCTGGAATTATAGCTAAACTCACTAAACAAGGTATAAATGCCTATGTCATAAGATGGGTTGCCAACTGGCTCACTGACCGAACCCACACTGTAAAAGTTGCAGACTCCAAATCTGACTTCAAACCAGTGACAAGTGGGTTCAGTCCTGGGACCTCTCCTGTTTGGTATCTACTTCTCTGAAGTACAGGCTAACACAGAAGGCCTTTGGCAAATGAAGTTCGCAGATTACTGTAAACTAGGAGCCATAGTCAAGTCACCAAATGATGTGGACATCCTACAGAAGGGCCTCACTGAGACAGATGCCTGATGTCAGAACCATGGCCTCAAGTTCAATGCCAAAAGTGCATTGTCATCCCCTTTGGTAAAAACTCTGTACCCATGAACTACCACATAGGCGGCAGTCTACTTAATGCCAAATGTGTGATAAGAGATCTTGGGACCCAGGTGGACAGTAGTCTCTCCTTTGATAATCACATCACCACAGTAGTGAGGAAATCCTTCTACATGGCACACATCATCACATATAGCCTACTCCAAGGAGATCTCTGCTTAACATATAAAGCTATGTCAAACCCAGAGCTGTTGGACATGTTACACCTAAAGAAATCCCAACTCTCTCTGAGCTACATGCTCTAGGGACCTAAACCTTGTCACCACAATAAACAAGACATGCTGGAGGGATAGATTTCTGCCCCAGAGACTTCCCATACTCTGGAGCAAGCTACCTATCTATGTCAAGCAAAGTTCCTCATTAGCACTCTTCAAGAAAAATCTTGATGAGTGGATGGGAAAAAGGAACTACACCCTTGAGGATCACTTCTGTGGCTGTGCTCGACAGGAGCACAGGAAAATAACTTTCTTGGGTGGCGTAAGCCAGGGAACCTTGTTGGCTAGGCTTACTTAGGCCATTGGGCTGATAGCCTAGTACCTACCTATGAACCTATGAGGTTTGGTAACAAACCAATTTGTCCAGGGACATCGTCAGGTAGTGGTTAGGTAGAAATAGTAATTGGAATTAAGAGGGTAGGGAAATAAAGCTAGTGGGGGGATGAAAGGGTTAAGTGGGAATGTAGGATAACTGGGAGGAAATTATGCAAGTATAGGGAGGGGCTTAATGGATTTTATGCAAGTGCAACTGGGTAAAGAACCACATTTTGGCATGAGCTTGTTAGGCAAGTATTACATCTGAGATTACCTATAGGTATTTCGGAGAGCAGGTAGGCCTCTGGTAACACTGGGGCATGGAAGTGCTGGGTGAGTGTTTCTCCCCTCCCACCTATTAGGGGATTGGTGTTTGAGATATTTTACCTTAGTTGTTGGGGAGGTGGGAGCATGCCTCGTGGTCAGGCTGAGTGGGCCATTTTGCAGTTGAGCTTCATGTAGGGTTGGGGTAGGTGTTGGCTGGGTATGGTCTGAAACTACAGGCAAGGTGGGAAAGAAGGGGGAGAGAAAAAAGAATGAAAGGAACAACAAAAGGCAGATTTCTGCTTGTTGCAGCTGCTGGTGCTGCATTTCCTATTGTTGTCTTGCTTGTGCCTCTCGGCTGCACAGATTTGCACAGAATGTACAGATTTGTTGATTCATGCTTTTGGTCTGTTTTTTTGTGATGCAGTGATTTTTTTTATTTTTTATTGTTTTGCAGATTTTGTGTCCTTGTGAGGATCTACACTGATGCGGTCTGTTTTTCTGTTGGCTTTTCAGTGTGGGAGCAATGTTTGGATAGTCTATAGTTCTAGTTGTTTGTCCCACCATTGTTTGTGGCTTTGTCCGAATGCTTGTGCCCAGTCTTTGCAATCAGAATATTTTGTTTCTGGCAATTCATAGGTTGTGGGGCTGCATTTTTGGTGGTTCTTGTTCTGGGTTTTTGTTTGTGGCCTTTTTGTGTGGGCTGCTGTCCATTAGGTGGTGTATTGCGGGTTGGGGTGGTCACTTTCTCGGGATAGCATAGGCATTGGTGGGGGTGGTTTATTGTTGTGGTGTTTTGGCAATCTGGTGTAGTGGAGTGAGCCGTGAATACCTTTCATGGGCTACAAGCTCATTAAGTTAGTGGCATATTCCACTCACGCGTGGTGAGGTTTGCTGCCTGTAGCAAGGAAACTGGGCCTGCTCTGTTGGTTGGTGGGTGGAGGGTGTCTAGGGCAGGGGCTTGCACCATATTTCTGGAGGGTCTGAATCAACTGTACAGATCATAGAATGACCAAATTGTTTCTCTCATATTTTTGGAGGTTTGTGTTGTATTCTAAAAAAAAAAAAATCACAATACATTATAACAACACATATGTATCCACTTCAACTTGTAATAATAGCTTTGAAAATATTTATCTTAAATGGCCATGAATCAATAGAATATGGTCAAAATTCAGATACCCATTTATTTGATAAGAAAGACAGAGAAAGATACACAATTCGCAAGCCATTTTTATCTATATTATATATATATATATATATATATATATATATATATGTATATAAAACGAAAAAACAGGCAAAAGTCCAGGGGGTAAAAGCTGTTTATTGGACTCTGCATGGTAGCAACGCTGTTTATTGGACTCTGCATGGTAGCTGTTGTTTTATTTTTCGATTTGTTGAGAATATATATATATATATATATATATATATATATATATATATATGGATTCATTTCAGAAGACTGAAAACCCACAATCTTGAGTCCCATAAGACTGACACCCAAAATCCTGAAAACTCAAAATCCTGAAAATTCAAAATCCTGAATCCCAAAAGATTGAAAAACACAGGATACAAACACTGACTATAGACAAAACAAAGCATATTACTTTTCACACAGTATGAGCTGGGGGGCAACCCCCATGTGGGGGGCTGCACCCTCCATACCCCCTGCTACTTAAATATATCAAATCCAAGATCATCAATAGTCAAATTATAAAATTTACGTGGTTTCTCAACCTCATACAAATGTCTAATCTCAGCCTCACGCAAATCATAAAACGCTGACACAATAGGACAGCTATACGGAATAAAAGTGCTTGTTCTCTTACATGTTTTACTATAGTCCACAGCAGAGTCCTTAAAAAGCATTTTTAAATTCAAGTTTGTTTTATTTGATAAGAACAATTGCATGGAGCTCATGCAAGAGTTCTTAATGGATGAAAAAACTTTTTGGGAATTGATTATAATCAAGTCAAAAGACGTATTTCCAATGTGAATATGTTAATATATGCTATGCAGATACAGAATGATATTTTCTTAGACCTATTTAATTTTTTTGCAGTCCCTTGTCCAATTATACCTTTTATATATGGCCTCCCCAAGATACGAAAATCTTTGACCAACCCTCCACTGAGTAAATATTTACAGGTTTGTAAGAGTTGTATAAATGATTCGTCTGACTTTTTATGCAAATTATATCGATGGCATGGTCAATATAAGGACACTGGTTTTCTGTTGGTATGCTTAGACATAAATTCTCTGTTCATGGTTATCCCCAATCAATATGGGGTAGAAGCTATATAGGAATTTTTGAATATGGAAACGAACATGACCTAAAGGAAAATTGAGAATTTATGTCAAATAATTGATTTCATTTTGAATAATAATATATTTTTGTTTGATGGAAAACCATATTTGCAGATATCAGGTGTTGCCATGGGTACTCCCATGACAAACACGTATGCCAAGCTTGTATTGAGTCAGTGAGAGAATAAATATATAAATAAAAATGAAGGTTATATTGATTCTAACTTACTGTTTTATAAAAGTTTTGTGGATGATTGTTTTTTTTATTTGGAAGGGGATGAGGATAGTTTTAAGGAAGTTTCTGGGTTATTTAGAATGTAGCACTGAATTCTTAAAATTTAAGAGTGAATGCTCATTAGATATGATTACATACTTGGATATGAAATTAGAAAAGCATAGGAATGACATAAAAACTAGTGTCTTTAAGAAATCTGTCCATGCAAATAGATATACACATAGATGGAGTATGCATGCCCCACATACACTCAGGGGCATAATAAAGAGTCATTTTACTAGGGTAAGTAGACTCAATACTGATGAACAAACAAATAAGAAACAAATGAATGAGATGGCACTAGATTTTATTGAGAGGGGCTATACAGTACAAAAGATATGGTATATCAAGTCATGGATGAGGTTATAAAAGGAAGGGTAGATAATACAGCTCCATATTTTAGCTCTAAAGGTGAGTCTTTACAACATCAAAACCCTATGCCAAGCCATAATAATAAATTGAGATATATTACGACATTTAATAATAGGACATACTGTATGATGTGGAGAGAATCAATAGAAAACACTGGAATATACTTTTAACTATGCCTGAATTAAAACAGGTTATTAATGAACAACCTGCATTTGATTATAGGAATGAAAGAAATCTTAAAAGGAGATTGTGTTACAAAGATTTACCTACAAATAAGCAGAAAAATAACCTTAAACAAGGTACATATCCCTGCCTAAATTGCAGCTGCTGCAAAGATATTTTAACTGATATATATTTTGTCCATCCTACCAGATAAAGTATACTCTTGATTGCTATGCCTGTTGCAATACAACACAAATAGCTTATTTAGCTACTTGTGTACAGTGTCCATCGTTTTATGTAGGAAAGTAAAATAGAAAATTGAAAGAGCGTATAATAGAACACAAGTCAGAAATAAAAAGAAATATTGAGACTAATGCATTAGCCAGACATATGCTATATAAAGGCACAGGACATTATTTTAAATTTAGAGTTATTAGAGTAGTGCAAAAAAATAGTAGAGGTGAGGATATAAACAATATGCTAGAGAATGTAGAAGTCTCATGGATTTTAAGATTAAAAGCAGATACATGTCCTGGATTAAATAATACAGTAAGTTTAAAACCAGTACTGCAGAAAAAACAAATGATGTTGCACTAATTTTATGTTTGTTTATTTTTTTAATTGATATTTTGTTTCTATTGATTGGCTGTGTCATATGATCTATGTGCTTTGATTATTTAAATGTTTTTTATGAAATTGTTTTATGTAAGCACTGAGGAAGGGGAAACCCGAAAGCTTTGCTCTTTGAACTTGTTTTTGTTTTATTAAATAAGTGAACGTTTCTGCTGTTCGTTTTTTGAAGGTTGTACTCTCTAACAGATGAATATACCTTTCATTTGTATAAGAGTTATTGTGAGGGAATATTTTGTAGTGCTTGATTAGAGAAATGCTCCATCTGCAAGTGTGGTGCCTCATCTGGATGTATTGAAGTGATTAAAGAGGATGGTTCATTAGTCAGCAAATGCTATTCTGGTCATTAGAAGTTTTGCCTTATAATAAATAGTAGGTATAGTGGCTGGATTACTATTAAGTTGATATTTTAGAAAAGGCAGCAAAAGGACGTTTCTTTGAGGTAAGATGGCATACAAATGCAGTTGCTGTGTTTTGGATGGTGTTAGGATTTTTAGTGTTTTGTTGGTACATTTGGCAGGAAATATCCTGAGAATAATTACAAAGCTACCATTGGTGGTAGGGTAAGTGAGGATATGTTTGATTTGCAGAAGTTATACAAGGGTATGGGTATTACTTTGGCATTGGTGAGGGATCATCTGTTTAATTTCAGCTGTTTAGGCAAGTGGTTGCTTTCAGTATTTATATGATAGTGCTTTGGGAGGTTGATCCAGTTTGGTTCAAAGAGGATAGAGTACACTAAGTGATGTTTGGCTTCAACCTTTTTAATGTATGGTTTGTTTTGGAAGGTTTTGTTGGAAGATTTGGTACGGAGGAGGGGGAACAGCCTAGTCAGGCTGGTGGACAGGGAAAAGGGGCAGGCTTGTCCCTCTTCTGTTCCCCTCTGGCGTTGGATGTTTATTTCAATGAGTTGGGAAATGAAAGTGAGTAGTTGGATGATGCTTGATAAGTAAAAGTAAGAGAGTGGAGGTAAGGAAACTGCTTATTTGGATGGATGCTTAATTCAATAAGTAGGAAATGAAAGTGAGTATCGGGACACTGCTTGATAAGTAAAATAAGTGAGCGGAGGTAAGGACGCTGCTTATTTGGTGAGGGTGAATGAAGTCATGCTACCCTAGTTAACAGTTATATGGATGTTTATGCTGTGATTGGTCTGGGTGAGTGAGGTCATGCTACCCTAGTTAACAGTTATATGGATGTTTATGCTGTGATTGGTCTGGGTGAGTGAGGTCATGCTACCCTAGTTAACAGTTATATGGATGTTTATGCTGTGATTGGTCTGGGTGAGTGAGGTCATGCTACCCTAGCTAGCAGTTATATGGATGTTTATGCTGTGATTGGTCTGGGTGAGTGAGGTCATGCTACCCTAGCTAACAGTTATATGGATGTCTATGCTGTGATTGGTCTGGGTGAGTGAGGTCATGCTACCCTAGTTAACAGTTATATGGATGTTTATGCTGTGATTGGTCAGGGAGAGTGGGGTCATGCTACCCTAGTTAACAGTTATATGGATGTTTATGCTGTGATTGGTCAGGGGGAGCAAGGTCATGCTACCCTAGTTAACAGTTATATGGAATGTTTATGCTGTGATTGGTCAGGGTGAGTGAAGTCATGCTACCCTAGTTAACAGTTATATGGATGTTTATGCTGTGATTAATAAATTAAAATATTGGTCAATAAAGTCAAGTTTGTGGAAGTTTAATAAAGGTCGTCAAATGTCAATTGGTTTGATGTGTTTATTGAATTGGACCAGGACAAATTAAGATTTACCATTTAAAAAGTAGAACTTTTGCTTGTGCATAACACAAAAGAAGTGATCACAATCATTACTTTGCATTCAACTAAACTCTGAGAAATAAACATATTCATCTGAAAATCTTAGCTCTTACTTTCGAATAAGAACAGTCATAATTACAAGACAGAGATAATGGCATTAAAACAGTGATAAAGAACAGCCAAATTACAAGTCAAAGCGGAAATACAAAATAATAAACCATGTGAATGGAGCAAAGAAAGAAGAAGGGGAGCTAGTGCCTAACACAAGGTAATAATATTAAGGGTTCATACTGTTTCCAGCTCCATTTATCTAATTGCTCCTTGATAAAAAAGGAGGAAAAGTAACCTCCCTCAGAAGTACATTGTTACACTCAATCTTAGCCTTCTAGTGCCTGTATCCTAATAAACAGAGTAAGAAAACTCTACACCAGAAAATATCTAACTCTGAACAGACTGAGAGATGTTAACTTATGGTGTTACCAGAAACTTTGCTGAATAAATCTGATATCAGTTACCAATTAAAGATCACAATTTTTCAAACTCACCCTTATCTACCCTTTTTTCGGCTTATAGAATACATTAACTCATTCAGCATCTTGCAACCAAAAGGCAGATTATGCAGCCCTTTGTATGTGCCTGTTTTTTTTACTTTATATCAATCTATCTGTGTATATTATTTATTTATATATCTATCTTTTTAGCTCTGTGTCTCTCTGTATAAATATATATACATATTAGCTATATTCATTAATTTAAGGGCTTTTTGTATGCTAAAATAATTGCATAAAACAGTCTTAAAACTCATTCACATATTCCAGTTATGTAATGTCAGATTTTAAGCAGTTTATAGACATCCTTACATCACTGAGCACCTTTTGCGAGTCAAGGTAAAATATAGACAAAACAAAAATAAATACTGTGGGATGAATAAATGTTTAAAAGGTACAAATAGAAATGATGGTTAGTAAAACTGTTCTTCGCAGGGATAAATGCTAACTTGTTTAAATTCTTCTTATCAATACAGTAGTATATTGCAATGTGAAATATTGAAATTTATATTTTCTTCTAGATATTCACAAGCTTTTCATATCAATGAAATCACACAAATCAGATGCACAGCATCAGCAACACATTTGCTAGCCAGACTTAAGTTTTCATAAGATGACAAGAAGTTTCTATCTTTACTTGATTTCTGACATATTTATAGAAATACAAAAATTATTTCTATATGCATAGCTTACAACGTAAGCAAAACTCAGTATCTTTCCAAGTGTACTACTGACACTACAAGTGTCAGCAACAGTTTTGCTCAGCATCATCTAGGATTTTAGCTGATATAATTAAATACTTTGAAAGTAACATGGATTTGTCAGTAGTGATGAAAATATTGAAATATTGTATGTTTTTGTAAACGTTACTAACATCTAGAAAAATATCCAGTATAGTGCATTAAACCTTGATAGCTGTGTATTGTGTTGTCTCCACCATGAAATGTTATATGATTCCACTCAATAATGCAATTCAGTTAGGAAAATATTAATATAAGAATATATGCATAAGAGAAAATAAGAATTAATATCTCCACTACAGTGCATCCCACACAAACAGTCTGTGTCATGTTCTTCCTCATGAACTGTGCTTTCAGCTGTTGCCTATCATTAACTAGCTAGTTACTTGAGCTCCAAACATCTGTATGCCACAAGGAGCCATAGGTGTCAAGTGGAAATACATCAGAAAGTGCTATAGGTATGAAGGTGTTAATTCAAGCCTTTTCATCAACATCCTGTCTTATAGGCCTGACAGGAACAATTGTGGTCCACATGAAAGTCTGAATTTTCAAGGAAAGTCTTTCTACCTTGCCCTGAAGTCCTATAACTTGTTGACACTCCTGAATTGGTCACCAAATTCCCTCCACAATGTTGGTGCATGTACCTTCAACACATGAAGAAGAGTTCTGGATACAGTTTCACGCTGGGAACATAAAATGGTGGACATATTGTCTCACAGAAATGTATATCAATATGATGCAGATGCCCAGGCTAGAGAAACTAACAAGGATTAATCTTCTTCCTTTAGTATATGTCCTCCTTACATTTCCCTTAAATTAACCCATACTTTTAGTAATGGATTCCTGACTGAACCCACCAATAACCTGAACATGGGACACAGATATCATTTTTCATGGTAAGGGCAACATTGTTGATATGTTCAGTCAAAGTGGAGCTCAAGAAGCATGGTCACTGTGAAGTGTCTTACTGTTATATACTGATAACTGCATTTTTCTAGATCCCCTCCTCAGCCCCACATCCTGAATTAATAGCATTTAGACAGAGTTTTCATCCACAAGGAATTTCACAACTACAATCCCTATTCAGCCCAGTTGAAGCATACCTGGTCCAGCATGTGTAAAGTAAACTCTTTTCTTTTCTGAAATCTTAACAAAAGGTCTTGCTACCATGCCGATAAGCAAATACACAACACCTTTTTAAAATGTAACCAATTATTCCCCATGGATAGAAGGAAATTGACTAATATTTCCAACACTTGAGAACACTTTATAACTTACAATCAACTTCCTTATTAGGACATGAACGGTCTTAAGTATTACTTTCTTGATGGTGCTATTAGCAAGTATGTTACTCTGAATTCAAAAGGAAAGGAATACATATTTTTTTATCTTCTGTAGAAAATAAGTGGATGTATCAAATATTCTGTCTGGCATGTTCAAAACAATGTTAATTTAACTTTAGCTCTCTGTTGTAGTAGCTTCTAAAAGAATATATTCAATAACCTAAGCATAGTCTTTAAAGTAATATTTTGGATACTTTTTCATTTCCCAACAGTATTTTATATATGACTTTTCACACAGAGTTATTTTGTTGTTCTCCAGTTATTTCTTTGGTAGCTAGACTTGATAAATGACTTGGCCATTTTATACCCTTAGTAGAACTGTTCACTCTTACGTGCCAACACCAGAATTCATTCACATTGCTAATGATGACTGCTCATTACCGAAATTGTACATTTTTTCCTATTTGTAAACAAATTAATGTTTTCCATTCTGCTTTTCATTTATTAAAGTTGTCCCAAATAGCATTTAGAAAATATTAATGTTTAATAGACGACTAATTAGTTGATTTTCCTCCTTCAGAAATATATACACTATCTGTGGCATACAAACTAACCTTTACCTAAAAAAGTTATTCAGTTTTGTCATATAATCTTATCTCTCTGTTTCATTAATCACGTTAATATGATCAGATTATTTATCTCTATCATGCTATTCAATTATATATATGACAATATTATTTATGCAATATTGCAATATTTCAGACTCGGAATACTTAATTAATCTAATCAAGTCTGTGATTTTCTTAGTTAGATTTTATTGTGCTCATTCCATAAAAGTCAGTATCAAAACGCAAAACAGACATGTTTGTCTCAGTATTGTTAGAGTAGCATAACATTTTTACCATTAATCCTTGCTTCTTGAAAATAGGTTGCTACATCACTCTATGTACTTCTTGGGTCAATGCATCCATCCATCCCTTTCAGAACCCTTTTTTACTATTTTTGTAAATGAGGTCAGGGTGTCATTTCAACAGTGACAATTATCTAGTGCCGAGGCTGACACCGTTGGGTGACTAGAATTGCCACGGTAGTTCTTCCACACCAAACACTCTCACCTATGACCTGTCTGGAGTATCCAATCCACCTACTTCATGTGTTTGAAATGTGGGAGGAAACTGGAGCACCCAAAGGAAACCCACACGAACACAGGAAGGACATGCAGAATCCACACAGAAGGCACCCTAGCTGAGAATTGAATCAGGAAACCTTTTCCTGTGAGGCGATGCATCCACTGCTCTTAACCTGAAGTCATCAGTAATCATAAACTTTCACATGCTATTGTATTTAATCTGTTTACCTCTACCGACTCCATTTCTAGAACTTACATCATCCACACCAAGAAGAGAACTAATATATGCTGGCAAACTACATTTCACAAATGAGTATCCAGCTCATATTCCCAAAAATACTGTAAAGAAATGCCTGAAAGCTTCAAATTTAAACCTAGTCTTTTGGTTGTACTTTTATGCATAATTTTCAATAAAAATCATAGGCTTGTGTGAGCCACTTGTCTAAAAAAAACACCTTTCAGTGACCATATTCCTTTCAAAAAAATTCAGTAAGCAGATTTTAAGGTTATACTCATATCTAGTTCCATGTGTCATCTATTTTACATTGTTCTGCTGTTTTCTGCTAGCATATCTTTGCAATGTTTTTGCAACATTACAAAAGTGCAAAATGAGAGACAGGAATAGTTAGGTTACAGTGATGAGGTATGACATATACCACTGGGTGCAACGATGGTGACATTTGTGGCTCTGCTGTGAGCTTTATATTTGTGTTGATATTTACTGCTTATTTGTAACTACCACTGACAGCTTCTATATGCTTCTAAAATTATATACTCATGTGAATTTAAATAGCCTTTGATAACATTCTCCATTTTTAATGAATTAAAAAGTCACTACAATGCAAAAACCTTATAAACTGGAGCTACCAAATGGAGTCATGCAGACCCAGGTAAGGATAATTAGCCTTGTACAGTCATTATCTCTGCTGCTATTCAACATACAATGCTTTATGCTGAGTATTCCAGATATAAAAAAAGAAGAAAAGAAAAACTTGTCCCAGTAAGCACACTTTGTTACAGAAAGACAACTGTATGCCAATGAAACAGGAACATTTTTTACAACCTCTGTCTTGGGCCTAACAAATACATTCTGTTTTCTTTTCACTGAATAGCCAAAGACTGATATTGATTATCTTGAATCCAAGAACCCTGTCACTTTTGCACTTCTCAGAAATGTAAACCATGCATGAGAATTATCACTAGTACTAGTGTTTTTGAATCCTGTTGTGATGTTTATATTAGTAACCCACAAGGTCAGTAAAGTTTTCTTATGTCTATAGCTATAATGGAAATGTTTGCATTGGAGGAGTCATCATTTCTAATTACACTCCTTATGTAGATATGACCACCTGTTACTGCAGCTGGGAGACTGATGTCACCTAGGACTATGATGCACCTCATATTTGCCTAATAATCCTACCATTTCCTATATTTGTATCCATTCCTTCATCCATTCGTCTGTATGTTGTATATTAAGATGGTCTCCAAGAAACCTTTTGCTTTTTACCCTAGTGTCAGTATCAGTATTTGCAACTTTCCTTTCTTTTTTGCCATCACTAGCCATACCCACCATATATTTTTCTCCATATAAAACATTTACTATTACTTTTCCCCGCCTGTTTTGCTCTCCATCTCATTTCTATCTATCCTGAATGCAAATATTACCATGTTCTACACTCTGTATAGAAAATGTTCTCTCTTATTCATGCACTGTCTCTTCCTGAGACTTCTGGGATATACCTCTATATGTAATACCCTCTGTTATTTCCCCTTATTTTAATTTCTTTTCTCAAATTATGTCTTTCTAGATCTTATTCCTACCACTTTTTCTTCTCCACACTGACATTTACATTAAAAGGATGTCTGTTCTAATAATGTTGCATTCATGCCACTTTATACTTATTGTTAAATGCAACCACCAACCCCTGCTATGCCTTCTATTGTCCCAGGCACTTTCTATAATATAATTAATTTCACTGCATTGTTCTAACAAACTGTCACTGATTTATGCAGTTCTCTATTTCCTTTCCCTTGTTGCATATTGCACTGTCAGTACTTCCATGACAGATATTAGGCTCTGTCATAGCTACAAATTTCTATACCTTCAGTTCCCAGTGCTTCAACATGTAAATTGTTTAATATGTCTGATTATTTGTGCTTACAGACACACCACACGCACACACAAACAAATTTTCACTGTATTGCTCTTTGCACTTCCACAGATGTACTTCTTGCTCATATTTCTTTCCTTTCCACTGCAGAACCTTCTCTTACCATATGTCGTTTACCTTTTTACCACACAACTTTCCTCACATTATCTTCCTCTGAACAGAGGATACAGTGTGCCATTAATTTATCTTCTTTATTGTTATCACCACCCTTTAGAGACACTGCAGTTCAACCCATAATTTCTCATTTTGTGATGGCTTGTGCATGTTTAATACAGAGCATGTATTTACTTGTGTGCTCAGTCCTGTCCTCAAGAATGCAATCATCCAATTGCATTATGAGTTTGTTGCTCTGCGATGCTGATTGATGTGTTGCAGCTCCAATGGCTAGCATTAAAGCCATCATGGACTCATTACTTTAGCAGTTTTGCTCCTTCTTTACCTTTAGTCGGAATTACAAGTGGTAAAAAGAAAGGAAGACAAAAGCATTTATGACTGTGGTCTTGTAGCAGTATATATAATTATAAATAAGAAATAAAATAAAGGACTCTACAACTAAGTTTTCTTTGCCTTTTATCAAAAACAAACACATTGGTTTGCTTCCTCATGTTCACAAATGCCACAGCAGATAATTTTCTGCTCACATCCAGTTTAATCAGTTTCTTGTACTTGCTATGAATTGTGACGGTGCTTCTACGTGCAGTATAAGTGAGTAATTCACTTTTAGTCAACAGCAAGATGCTCCAGATCACATCATCACGATTATCTTTTTATTTAAATCAGTAAAAACAAAAGTTCTGTTGCTTACTAATGGTCTAACAACAACAGTGAAGGTAGTATAATTTAGATTTCCGTCATGAGCATACTGTTAAAGTCTTCAGTCAAGGTCAATTGTTTTCTAGTATTTTGCACAGAGTTTGTGAAAACAGTGCATTTATATCAAGACTAAAATGATGCTTCTTGTTTACTGACAATAAACTACAAAGCAAGAATGCATTGACTCATCTCTGTGAAATATCACTTTTAGTTATTTGCTTGTGCTTCTGACATGTTGAAAGTAATGCACTTATTTGCCATGTGCAAAATGTTTTATAGTACTTTCTCACAATCTTAATTTCATTGAAGCATGAAAAACTTTGGTTGTTTGCTAGAATGTCTGGTAATGCTTGTGCAGGCAATGTATTTTTATGAGGAGCAAAAGTCTGCAAAGCAAGAACAGAAGAATGTCTCCACTTAGCACAGGTAGCACAAATTTAACAACAGGTGTTTACAATAACATGGTCTGTGTTGCTCCCCTTGATCATTTTAAATTTTTAAATTGTTGGTTGCTACTTCTTCATAATTATAAACACAAAACTAAAGAATATTTCATCAAAGCTCAGGTTAAATTTTCAGCTCTTTGATAGTGGCTCTGACAGTGCTTGTGAAAGCAATATAGCTGAGCTATTTTTATTAAGTGCAAAGTATTGTTTGTGGCTCCCATGTGATCATTTTAAATTAATTACTTCCTCATGATGACTATTTGCAATGCAAGAAGGTTTCATCCTGGCTCAAGAAAGTGTAAAGAGAAAACAGGCACTAGGTTCATAAGCTCTATGTTGCTTTTTTGTAATCATACTTACAATGATTGCTGTTTTCCCAGAGTAATAAACAGCCAACAAGAATGTTTAATTTCAACTGTAACACTTCTTGAAGTATTTGAGAAAAATAATGCAAATGATTTTTTTATCAAGAACAAAATACTGTATGTTGCTTCCCCATAATTTTTTCTCTGAGTCATGTAAAGTCAGTTCCAATTGTTTGCTAGCACCTTTGACAGTATTTGTGAAAGCGATGTGCTTTTGACAACAATACAATGCACCGCCTTCCTTCTCAATAACTTTTCACTAGATATCTTTATTCAGTAATGCTTTAATGCAGTTCCATAGCATGCCAAATTATGGCATTAGCAAATCCTGTAGGCATCCTTTGATCCCAAAAGATCATGGGTTTGCTGCTCTGTTGGACTGATTCAAGTAGCCTCTTCTGTGGATATGCAATACAATCAAGGAGTGGCAGTCATTTCTGCATTCTGAGCAGCAGTAGGAAGATATCAGTTTGGTATCATGGGAACCAGTCTTCCTGAGAGCTGTCTTATCCTGTGCTCTCCTTGTCAAGGTGGTTTCATACATAGTGAGAGCTTCCTTCACCTCATATTTCCAGACATACTTGTCTGAGGTGAGTGAATGCTGGGTATTCATGCTGATGAAGACAGCTCATAGGTCATGCTTGCACATGTCCTTGTAGGACAATTTAGGTCACTCTTTTAGCATCTTTCCAGACTCCAGCTCTACAAAAAGGGTGTCTTTTTCAATATTTGGCCATCCGTCATGTGTGAGACATGACCAAACCAGCACATACATCTCTGTTTCAGGTCACCAAATACACAGGCAGTGCCTGCCCACTCAAGCACTGTGCTGTTGGAGATCTTGTCCTCCCATCAGATACCAAGTATGTGCCTAAGGCAGCACATTTGGAATATGTTGAGCCACGACTCCTGCTTTGAGCTCAAAGTCCATGTTTCAATGGCATACAGTAATGTGATCAAAATACAGGCTGTGTAAATCTGCACCTTGCAGTGCACAGTGTGCTAATTATTAGCCCATACTCTTTTCATCAGCCTAGAAAATGTTATGGCGCTTTTCAATGCATTTGTTGATCTTGCTATCAAGCAACAAGTTGTTAGAGATCATAGAGCCTAGGAACACAAATTCATGATGACTTCCAGCTCATAGTCACTCACCCTGATAGATGGCTCATTTTCCATATTTTGGCCAATCACATGGGTTTTCTTTAGGGTGATTTGTGAGTTGAAATTCCACACACGTATCCACAAAGTGAGTCATGAATGACTGAAGTTCCTGGTGAGTGTGAGCAGAAATAGCTACATCATCAGCAAACAAAACTCCCTTGGATGTTTCATAAGCAGTCTATCTAAGCTTTAACTGTTTGAAGAAGTTTCCATGTGATCTGATTAAGAGAAAGGTGCCCTCTGTAGCAGTTCCAGAAACAAATTTCAATAGAACTGAAAAGAAGATACCAAACAATATTAGAGCCAGTACACACCCTTGCTTCACTCCACTGAGAATTTTGAAGCCAGAATACATGATTATTCTCATCATGGAAGGCCCTGATTATGCCAGTGTTGGGGGACAGCCAGTCTTTGCCAGAACTGTGAATAAACCTTTCCTTTTGACAAAGATGATACCTTGTTGAGATTAATGAAAGCAATATACAGAGGTTTGTTCTAGTCCCTGCATTTGTCTTGTAGTTGCCTAACAGAGAAAATCATGCCTATGGTACACTGGTCAGCTCGGAACCCACACTGAGAGTTGGGGTAAACTATCTCTCTGCAAGAGAGAGGGACATGCCTGAAAGTTGTAATAATCACTTTTCTCACCCTTGTTCTTATAGATAGTAACTATGTTAGCATCCCTCATATCTTGCAGTACACTGCCTTCTCTCTAGAACTGGCAAATTATTGCATGCAGCTCTAACATTAGGGTACCAGTGGCACATTTTTTCTGAGGGAATACCATCTTTCCTCTGGGCCTTTTCCAGAAGATTGATTGTTGTTGAGTTCCTCCAAAGAGGGGTCAGCATCGAGTTCAGTCATAATTAGCAGACACTTGATGGCATTCAGGACTCTGTAACTATGAGCGCTCTGGCATACAGCTGAGTAGTGTTCCACCCTGTGTTCCATCTGCTTGGTTATGTCCTTCAAGAACTCACCTGTGGCCAACTTAAGTGGGGATGATCTTCCTTTGTGATGGACCAATGGCTTCCTTGGTCTCATCATACATTAATTGCATGTTACCAATGTCTGTGGCCTGCTGAACCTTGAAACAAAGTTAGAGCCAATAATCATTTGCAATCTGCCCAGATTGTTGTTAATGACTGTTCTCTTCCAAGCATCACTTATGTTCTGTAGATATTCCATAAGGCCTGGAGTCATCATCCTAATGTTCCATGTGCACAGCCTAAAATTTGTGTTCCTTAATACAACAGATACCCAAAAACTGCTATCTAGACCATGAAACCTTGTGCCATTTAGAAAAAGAAGCAACTGAGGAAGTACAACAATTTAGAGACATTTAAAGGGTATAAAAAAGAAGTTGGACATGGGAAAGAAAGACAGATCTGATATGGTGCAATATTTGTGCAAAGGAGAAATCAACACAAAAAAGGCAGCTCCAGATATATTTGAAGAAAAATACAGGCAAAGGCATCCAGGTATGGAAAATTTCACAATGAAAAATACGATCACAAAGACGGAATGTAGAGCAGAAGATTATTCAAGTAGAAGTTAAAAAATAGAAGCTCAAGTTCTGGAATATTTGAGAAGTGAAGGATTCAGTGTAGAAAGTCTAACACAGGTTATATCACAGCATGATTGAACAAGTACCCAAAGTATGGAAAAACAAGAGGAGCAGGAGACATCTGAAGAAGAAGTATGAACATGGAGAAAAAAGATTTAATATGGTGCAATATTTATGCAAAGGAGAAAGCAAAACTAATCAATGCAAAAAGAACAGCACCAAAGATATTTGAAGAAAAATACAGGAAAAGACATCCAGATATGGAAAATTTTACAATACAAAAATAAGAAAACAAAGAGGAAAACTAGAAAAGAGGATTAATAATGGAAACGTTAAAGAAATAGGAAACTGAGGTTATGGATTACCTGCAAAGTGAAGCATTCAGTGTAGAAAATTTATTTCAGGTAACAACACAACAGGATAGAGTAATGGACACCCAAATTAGGGAGAAAACAGTGGAGCAGGAGGCATCTAATCAGTTGGCAAATGAAGATACTTTGGAGCCTTCCATAGGAAACAAATGCAGATGTTCAATTGGAGCTGTATGGCAAAGGAAAGATTAGGAAACTGTGGAAACTGACTCAGTCAATGTGGTAGAGTGATAGGGCAGTGAGTTCCCATATGAAAGAGCAATGGATGACACAGGGTGAAACCAAAGAGAACATGGCACAGGAAGATGCTCTGAATCTTTCTATAGAAAGCCTGCAGGAAATGGAGAACAAACAATGTGCCCTCAGTTTAGAAGACAAATATCTAAGAGAAGAGTTGCTTGATATAATAGAGATGGAGATACATATTAGGACCAATGAAAAAAATAGATTGCAGAACGTCAATAAAACCCAAAAAGTTAGAAATAAGTTGAACTCTCCATAGAGATTTGTGCGATATAGCAGAAGTAAATATGATACATTACTGTGTAGCCAAATTAATAACAGATGAACTCCTGCCACAAGAACCCATGGTAGTAACAGAAAGGATGGGGAGAAATTGAATGCCATCATAGAATTATTGAACAGAGAAAACTATAAAGCAATTAAGACAAGAAGTGTCACTGTTAGAAGAGAATAGAAGAGGGAACAGATCGACAAAATTACGCAGAAAGGTAGACATGATAAAAGTAGTATTATAACAGATCAGCATCTATCGTGCACTATTGCAAATAATCAACTAAAAATATCAGCACATGCAAAAAAACTTAGAAGATACATAAATAAATATAAAGGAGACATACAAGATAAGCAATTTATTGATGACCCAAAAATGTTTTATAGAGAACTGCGAAACAAGGTAAAAGGAATTGAAAGACCACCAAAAAAAAAGAAATAAACACATTTTGGAGAAAT
Source organism: Protopterus annectens (assembly GCF_019279795.1). Classification (NCBI taxonomy): domain Eukaryota; kingdom Metazoa; phylum Chordata; order Ceratodontiformes; family Protopteridae; genus Protopterus; species Protopterus annectens. The sequence continues at coordinate 273,636,835 of NC_056739.1, forward strand.
ATCTATGAAGATCCTGTGGAACATAACAAAGATGCTAAATGGATAGAAGAAGTAAAAGAAATAATAAGAAGCTGAAATGTACAGGATATGAAATGGGATGAAGTAATGGTCAGAGAGATAGAAACAAAGTTAAGAAAAGCCTCTAACTGGAAAACCCTAGTCCCAAATGCAGTATTTAACTTCTCACTAAAAGTATTAACATCTCTGCATGAACATTTAGCCATAAGTAAGAACTATTTATATGTACGCCCGGAACAGACACCAGCCTGGTTAACAACAGGAAAAACAATGCTCCTACTTAAGAGTGAACCTGCAAGCTACCCTAAAAACTACAGACCAATAACTTGCCTTCCGACAACGTATAAACTATACACTGAAAGTGATGCTGGCAGAGTTTATTGTCATTTAGCAGAAAACTCAATTATGGCAATAGAACAAAAGGGTAAAAAAACAAAAGTCATATAGAACAAAGGGTCATTTGTTATTAAATGAAGTCATAATGGAGAACTGTAAAAAGGGGAAGAATTTAAGTACGGCATGGCTAGACTACAAAAAAGCATTTGACAGTATCCCACATTCATGAATAAAAGAATGCTTAAAAATGTATAAGATATACCCTACACTGATAAACTACATCACAGCAATCATGAAACAGTGGCAAACCACTTTGCAGTTAAGCTATGATAAAGGACAAATTATTATTCCAGGGATAAAATTTCAAAGGGGGATATTCCAAGGTGAGTCTTTGTCACTGCTGCTCTTTTGTCTTGCCCTTAACCCACTAAGCTGCCTGCTTAACAGATTAGGATATATCTATAATTTGGCTCCCAGAAAGCAACAAAGTGTAAAGACTTCTCATCTTCTCTTTGTAGGTGATTTAAAACTGTATAGCTTATTAGATGAGGAATTGAAAGCAAAACTGCAGGTTGTCTAAACTTTTTCAGATGATATAAGAATGTCATTTGGTCTTGATAAATGTGCAAAAGCAACCTTTAAAGCAGGAAAACTGCAGCACCAGGAAAATATCAGCTTGGGAAAATAATGTGATATAAAAGAACTTCAGCAAGAGGTAGTGCATAAATATTTGGGAATTAATAAAGGATCAACAATAAAACATGAACAAATGTGAATAAAACTTAGTAAGGAATATTTTAGAAGACTTAAATTAATCCTGAAAACAACACTGACATCTAGGAACAAAGTTCAAGCTATAAACTAATTTGCTCTTCCTGTCCTAACTTACAGTTTTGCAGTGATTGACTGGCCCCAAAATGTGTTGGATAGATTAGACAGAAAAACAAGAATGATGCTTCATGCTCATCAAATGACTTATAAAAATCAGTGCATACCAAGATTATATATTACCCATTCTGAAGGAGGTATGGGCTTTCTTGAAATTGATTACATGTATAAATCCGCAATCATGGGACTGCATACATATCTGCTGACCTCACAACACCCAAACATAGTGATAGTTTTGAAACATGAGGAGAATAAATCTAAGATGTCTTCCCTGCTTAGTCTAGGAGAAGCATATCGATGTCAAGTGGGAATGGAAATCAAACCAGAAGTAAATAAAAATCAGGTAGCAACTGAATGTGCCAAAAAGCAAAAGAAAGAATATAAGGTGAAGGATCAGATGAGAAGGCAGAAAATGTGGAAAATGCATAAATATAGTTGCATGCATAGAAAACTCCTGGAATGACCTCATGTTGATCAGGATCAAACACAGGAATGGTTAAGAAGAGGTGAAATCAAACCAAAAGATGAAATGTTAATATTGGCGGCCCAAGATATTGGACTACATACACGTTGGTTTACAGAGTATATTGAACATGTGGGAGAAACAGACAAATGTAGGGTTTCTAAAACAGAACTGGAAACAGTTGCACACTTTGTTGCTGGATGTGATATACTAATGGCTTATGACAGAAGGACTGTATATTGAAAGGCATAATAATGTGGCAAGACTTTTGCACTGGGGATTGTGCAAACATTATAATACTGAAGTAGCTGAAAAACACTGAAAACATGAGTCACAAAGCATCATATAAAAATGATGAAGTCTATATCACATGGGATAAGCCATTACCAATAGTTCAAAAGATAGAGGCGAGAAACCCAGATATAGTGGAATCACTGCACCCAGTGACTACAGTGTGTTGCATACAGAGAGACACAAAGTCATAAAATATCAGGATTTGCAGGCAGAAATGAGAGCAATTTGGAAGAAAGATACCCAGACAGTTACAGTAGTAGTAGGAGTAATGATTATAAAAAAGAATCTACAATCGTATTTAGATATGTTAACAATGGTTCACTATTATGTTTCTAAAACGGACTCAGTCGAATGGTCATATCATCGACCCACAACTGTAAAAACTGACAGCGTCGAACTCCAGTAGTGTTGAATTACAAATCAAATGTGATTTTGGGACTAGCTCTAACATGGGTTGAAATGGGTTGAGATTTCTTCTTCCACATAATCGCTGTTGGACATTGTAAGCATTTGAGGTTCAGACTTAGCGCAAAGTGTATTCGACCGAGTACGTCTTGTGAACATGATAGTAAACCATTGACAATATATATAACTCCATATGAATTGCAGAAGGAGTCATTACTGGGCACATTGCGGGTGCTGCAAAGAGCACTTCTGGCTAACATCAAAGATTGAAACAATACTAATTTTGTGAACTTTAATCATACCTTGACTTAGGAATGGGATCCATTCCCATTGTGGTATTAGAAACCCAAAAGACTTGAAGAAATTAAAAGCTAGTTTATTTTGTTGCTTTTTTGTTTTTCCAGGTATATGGTTAGTTATCCACCTGTTGGAGGTTCTCTAAGCTCCATGCATGCAGTGGAGCAAGTGGAAAGTGGGGAGGCAGCACCTATTTTCACTTAAGGTGGGCAGTAGCTGCCTGATGAGATCAGAGGATCTCTCCGATCATTGGAAGCAGCCCCAGGCACCTCACTCTACACCAACTGAGTGCAGTGGCTTAATACTAATAACTTCTGCTTCCTGTGTTGTGTCACAATCCACAAAGTGATGACAGAGTGTCCTCTCCAGGGCATAGGCCTGGGCGAGTTAGTTTGGAGGAAACAGCTTATGTCCAGCAGCAGGTTCCCCCGCTCCATGCCACTGATGTAATAGAAGGGGAAAGGCAACAACTTGGCATCAGTGCCATCACAGGAGCTTTCAGAGTAAGGTCAAGTGCATTAGCAAATATTTGTATGAATAAATATAAAAAAAAAATCATGCCCAGTTTCCCTAATTAATTTTTTTTGCAAATGCATTTTAATTTTCTACTGTAATCCTGTAATTAATTAGGTCTCCAGAAGTACAACTGGTGACAATGGGAGTAAACACCTTGTCACTACCTTCTCTACATGAAAACTGAGCACACTGTTCAAATGTATGTTGTCAGAAAGCATGCTTTTAGTTATCACAGAATATGCTGTACACTATTTTTGTAAAACAGAATAGCTGGAAAATGTTTTCATCAGTAGCTTTACTCACTGTAAAAGTGTTTTTTCCCCCCTGTAATTCTTGTAGCCTTGATAGAGCTTGCAAGGTAATGTTAGAAAGCTAAAGTAGAAGAAAGCTGCCAGACACCAGTCATAAGGGATGTCAGCAATAATTTCCTCACCAATCAAGAGTCAGTCAATGGCAGACAGACGGAGTATTTCCTGAAGTTCCTGAAAGAAGAAAATTCCACAGAAACTTTATTGTCCCACACACAGCTTACAATGAAAGAGGAAAAAGAAAAAGTAAGAGCAGCACTAAGGAAAATGACATCAGAGAAAGCAGAAGTCACATGGTAGATATGTTCAAGTTGTTGCATGTGATAGGGGAGAAATGACTCCTGAGGGTACTCATCACTGTATGGGGAGAATGCATATCACAGATGACTAGAAAATAAACATTTTAGTGCCAGAGTATATGAACAAGTGGGGCATTTACAACTGTGGACAGTACACAGGTATCAAACTTCCGTCACACTGCATGAAAGTGTTGGAGAGGGTGACTGATAAATTAATATGCACAGTAGTAGAAAATAAGATGAGAAATGAGTGGTTTGGATTCAGATTCAATACAAATAAGCCAATGTTTGCATGGAGACAGATAGTGGAGAAGAAGTCAGAGATGAGGAAAGACTCCACTGGACATTGTTATTGTTGGCGAAAGCATATGACAAGATCTAAAGAAAGATGATTTGGGCATGCCAGCAATGGTCTGCAGAACAAGAAACAGTGGTAACATTAGTGCAGGCTTTGTACAAAGACACAATGACACAAGTCTGAACAGAACTAGAACTCACAGCAAGGTTCCCAGTTGAGTGAGAGTGCATCAGGATTTAGCTATGAGCTCACTCATGTTCATACTTGTAATGGACCTAAGAGGTCAGAGAGGACAGTTCAACAAAGCTGCTGCAGGCAGACAATGTGGTGATAAGCAGGCTATGAACAGAAAACACAGCAAATAATATGGGACTGGAATGAAAACAACTGAAGTTACATGGGATGAAAGTGGGTAGAAACAAAACAGTGATCATGACAACAGATGGGGGAATTGGAAGAGGCTGAACATTTTGATAATTTTTGATAGAAGGGAAATATTTGCAGGTATCTGGGAAATGTGGCTGTAGAGATGAGAAGTGTGAATGAAGTCAAAGGTAAAATCAGAGGTGCTGTTGCCAACTAGCACAACGTGTTGGGGGTACTGCTTGTCAAAAGAATGCCAATGATGCTGAAGTGTAAGGTGTACAAAACAGTGGTGTGACCAGAGCTTCTGTATGAGGTAGTAACCTGGACAATGGAGGCAGAGCAGCTGAAGAAGCTTGAGATGATAAAGTGTCAGTGATGGGTAGTAAATGTATTTTCTCAAGCAGATGCAGAAATGTGGACATCAGAGCAGAATGCAACATAGCCCAAATTGATCAAAGAAAACAGATAATTGTGGTTGGGCCATATGTTCTGGAAAGCCAAAGATGATTTGTTAAAGATGATTTGGGTGAAAAAGGAAGAAAGTAAGAGGATATGAGAATGACCAGCTATGAGATGGATGCATTGTGTGAGAGAACTGTGGCAGTCAGACATCTTTGTCAAAGATGTTAGGAGAGTGGCTCTGAGTCAAGAGAAGTGGACAACACCCTGGCTCCATGTAAAAATGGGAAAAGGGGATAATGATGATGACTTAGCAGCATTTAGAATATACAGATCTACAACAAAATATCACTGTTCACATATATAGTTCTCTAGCTTTTCTCTGTTGTATAAGAACAGACCACGGACAGAAGCAGATTTAATTATATCTAGAGATTTAGTCTTTTTTTTGTTGAACACACCTTTATTGAATTATCACTTGTGACTTAGGCAATATTACATTTATACAAAAGTAATCAAACAACTGTATTAAATTAATATTAATAAACTTTATACTTCATTCATATTGCTATATATCATATAACCTAAGCAACATTACATAAATTATTCAGATCCTGCCCCTTTTTTTAAACAAGAAACATCTTTATTAAACTATCACTTACAACATAAGCAATCATATATTTATATAAATGAAAACAAACCACACCGACACAATCCTAGTTGCAAGCATTTTACATCACAAAAATAATGACACACTCCCACTTATAATCTACCGAATCATTTTCAGTCTGACATTACATAGCTCATTTAAGTCTTGCCTCTTTTAAACCTCATTCCTCCCCTGTATATATTGTTCCCACAATTCCCATTTTTTCATATATAGCTGGCTTAGATTTTGATTTCCATTTTCTAGTAATTGCTTTTATGGCAGCCACCATAATTAGACACAACAAGGCCTTACCATGTCTAGCCAATTCTGATTCTGTATCATAGCTCAGAAAAATCATCTCCCTCATCACACCAATCCACCCACCCAGCATCTCTGACAGGGCATCCTGCAGGGAATTCTTAAAGTCCGTCAACCGACCGCACTCCTAGAAAAAATGGTACCAAGTACCTCTTTCCTCCCTGTCACACCTCTAGGGTCTTTATAATAAAACAAAGCCCTTAAATTTTTATAAGATTTAAAGCAAGATCCAGTCTTCTGATATACTACAAATCTGAGGATAATAATACATCAAATGAATAAAGCCATGTTGTTAAGTGGCTTTACCAAAACATAGCCTTATGAAGTGTTCACATGGCATACTGAGGGCTTCCATTCAGTGGCGGCTCATTTATTTGTATACAGTTTACTACTGTATACTGCTGACTGGCTGTTTAGCTGCTTGTCTGACTGACTTACCGAAGTCCTGGAACTAAAACTGCGCATGCACAAATTCTGAGTTTTAAAAAAAAACCTAGTTTTTGTAAACCTGGACTGCTGCAAAATCAGTCCAGATTAAGGAAAGAAGGCATCAATGTGATGCCCAGATGTTTATGCAGTTTGTAACTGCACAGAAGTGGAAGGGGCACGGACCACGTCCACAGTCACGTATCTGATATGGATGAGCTGGATGGCTACTGATTGGTTCTCGTCCTCTTCCCGCACTTTACGTGCTGGGAAAAAGAGAGCAAAAAACAGTCAGTAGCACTACTTTGGTTTACATTACGGAGGTCGTAACTTCATTCATTCGGACAGTGATTAAGGCACTAAGAGAGAGAGCTGACTGACGTATTTTAAAAAATTGTTTTTTACTCTCTTGGTCTCTTCTCTTGGTATGTATGCATTATTATTTTGAAATGCATAAAAGAATAACTAAAAGGAAGTAATACTGCACCAATTTTTATGATGCTTGCTTATCTTAACTTAAATTAAAAGTCACATTGTGGAGGGGGTACGGATTTGCTGCCTATCTATTTTATTAAGGTAAAGTCAAGTTAAGCACAGGATAGAAAAATTGCCTTACAATACACATCACTGGTTTGATTCTCAAAGCATCTGATTGTGTAGGTTGACTGATTTTGACATAAATAGATATAATGCTGGTGGCCCAAGAAAGGTTAGTTGTGCTTATTGCTTAACTTTGTTGGTATACAGCATGTTAGCAAATATGTAATTGGGAATATTTGCTGTGCATTCATTAATTGTATTCTGAAGTAATTATAGAAAGTTGGAAAAACGTGTTATTATCTTAAAAGCAACATGTGTATGTGTATCTTCTACCTCTTTTTAAACCATGTTTGATGCAGACTTAGTGAGAGCTTCAGTGTATTTGAAGTGTCACCAACTGCTGGAGTCTCAACCCAGCCTTCAATGTGCCATGAGCGCTCCAAATACAGCAGTAGTTTATGAATGGAACTGATATTGCAATTAGAGTAAATGCTTATTACTGGGAAACGTTAGTTCAGAAGGTAAAGCTAGGCAGTTAGCTGCAATCTTAGGGAAAATGTTCTAATGACCAACAAACTAGAAGTGTCTTATCTCCCAGGATTGTTTAAAAAAAAAAAAATATATATATATATATATATATATATATATATATATATATATACACATATATATTGTAAGTTGGTTTGCAATCTGGACGTTAAAAGTGGTGCAGTAGCTCGTATTGTTTCTCTGTGCCTGTTTCTCCTGCTTGACTCTTGGCTGGGATACTTTCTTTTTGCTGAGCTCTCTGATTTCTTCCCACATCCCTGTTTCTATGTTTTTGTCTGTGAACTATCTTATGGTGAACTGCATGCATGCATCAGTCCTGGTCTTGTTTTCTCCAGCGTCCATTGCTTGCAATGATAGTCTTCATCTTTCTTACAACTATATGACCATGAAAATGATAAGAAGGTACTAAAATATTTCAAGACGTGTCAATGGGATTTTCTTGCGAAAATTATCTCCCAAGTGAAAGATAAATATAACAAACTACATATATTCTTTTACTGTTAAAATTTCCATTCATAGAGTTTTGAGGGAGACACAGTGACAGTGATATGCTGTTTCTGGGCTCTGCTTCAGAAGTTGTTGCCAGGTTGTAAGAAATGTTTTTTGTCTTTATTATTTGTATTTGTTAACCAGGGTAAAGCACTGATCCTTGTGGAGTTTTGTAAGACTAAGCCCTGGCAAAACTATCTGGTTAAGTGATGTGCTCAGAGTCACTCAGTAGGCAAATGGAAGCTGGGGAAATCAAACCCTGGACCACAGGAAGCAGTTCATTATTGGCTCATATTCTTAATCCTTAAATGGATAAATTATAGTTTCTGATGTGTCATACTGGTTCTTTCTGTTTGGGATTTCTGAAAAAATGCTACAAACCATCACACCCATCTAAAACACATGCCACACTCATGGTGTAGTGTTCTGTCTCGTGGTGTAGTGTTCTGTCTCATGGTGTAGTGTTCTGTATGTTCAGTTTGAAAGGGTGGTGCTTTTATTAAGACAAGTTACTAGTGCCTCAGGGTCAGTTAGTGTCCTGTATGCCGAATACTAGCAGGAAGGAGTGGAATGATGTGATAAACAGTTAACTCTTTTATCCCAGGTAGAGAGTACCTAAGCTAGGTGAGGAGCACTGCTTGCAATCCAAAGCCTGTGTGTGTATGTGGGGTATGTGGGGGGGGGGGTTGGGGGTGACTGACTCTTGCTGGCCACAGACAACCTTAGACAATAAAAAGTGTAGGCAGTGAGCAAGCTGCAAGGGTGCACTGCAAATGAGAGCTGGCAGATGACAGGAGGATTGATAAAAGGTAAAAGGAACATTCCCTCAAACTGAAAATGCATAATTGCTATATGTCATGGTGTGGAGTGAAGCACAGGGTCTGCACAAGGAAGACACAGTAGGTAAAGGAGAGCTAGGTCTGAAACAGGAATAGGAGGGGAAAGAAAAATGAGACATGAAACAAAATCTTGGTTAAAAATGAGTTATTTGAGGGCTTAGTTTTTTTTTAAGTTTTCTAGCAAGTTTTATCCATGCATAACATTAGACAGCTGCTTATGTTGATATAAATAATGACATTTTTGTAACTGTGGCTGATCTTTTATTTCCAGCATTAAATTTGTTTGCTCAGGCAAAAAAAAAAAAAACTATATAGGTCCATAAAGAGGAGCAGCTTATTTTACACTGACATATCGGAATACTAGACCCCCCCCCCCCCAAGTAGAAGATGATATTTCTGTCTGTACAGGATGAGTTTATTCATTAATAATTCAATGATAATTGCAACAGCAATACCAGTGCCAGTAAACATTGCCAGAAGAAAGACCAATACTGAGATGACATGCCTTTCAACTGTCCAGAGTTTCACAGAATGTCCAGATTTTTGGATCATGTCTTTGGTCTGCTTGTCATAAATTCTCTGATTTTCTGGCAAATCATTTATGAACTGTTTGCAGCATACTGCAGAGGTAAGTCTTCAAACCAACCTGTATTTTCATGTAACAATGTGCTGTGGAGAGTATTCAGCATGTGCCACAGTGACTGAGCATTTATTTCATGTAAATTGGTAAGCATGGCCAGCATTGATCCACTGTACCATAGCTCCACCCCTTTCTAGTTGGGCATGCCCCTTTCTGTTGGCTCCACCCATTCAGCTGCCTCCTGCTGCCCCCCTTTGATTTGAAGTCACCAGCCAGCACTGCTTCCATTACCAAGAGAATAGCATCAAGGACTGCAATCAGGACCAGATCCAAGCCATGCCAGACCTCAGGAGCAGAGGAAGAAAGTTTCAGTATAATATCCATTCTAGACATAAGATGAACAAATTCATTTGCAAAGGAAAAGGATGCCTTGCTATCTGAGCTGTTGCAATTGCAAACCACAAACAAGATGTTTTTGTAAGATGCTACAATATTGTTATTCCCAATATTATTGCAAAAAGTACACTTTTTGGCTTTCTAATGTTTGATAATTTATTAGTTCTGATATTTCTTCAAGACTTAAACTCTAACTTTCAGATCTGTTACTTCATTTTCATTCAGGGCATTATTTATCTATCATCAACAACATCATCATCATTATCATCACCGCATCTTATTTTGTTAACGAGGGCAGGCCACTTATATCCAGGGATCATTTTTCAGAAGAGAACAAAAATGCGAGGGTAAACAAAATAACTGGTGCAAATTTTACCAAACAATACAGGTACTTGAAGCTATTGTCTAATACTATCAGATGTGACCAGCAAACTGCAGCTTTCATGTAACTTAATTAATTTTACTTCATTGACCCGATTTGGTATTTATTACTTAATATGTTAGCTGTACATTTGTGCTTTTTCAAATGTGGACCTTTATCCATTATGGCAAGAGGTTAGTGGGGAAAATTTAGAAGAAAAATGGAGAAAAACCTAATGTTCTTCTTTTCAAACTCTAGCCAAGGGCTGTTTAACATTCACCTTATCTACTGTGACATATGAGAATATGTGATATATTTTTTTAAGGGAGCTAGAGATACTGAAGTGGCATGTTCTGCGATTCCCTGCTCTGAGCCAGTCTGTCATGAAGTTTAATGGTGTGATGACCAAAAAATGTGAGCTTCTGTCCTTTGACTTACCTGATTACATGCAGTCTTTTAGATTTAGATATAGCAGCACCTGGCAAGTAATATCTCTGTTTAATCATTCCAAGGAAAGCTCCTCATTGTGTATTCACCTCCATACTACAATTTAAGCATGTAGAGCATTAGCACAGGTGACTGGTGCTAGAATAAAGACAACAAATGTCTGACTGTTTTGGCATCATGGAAATGATCAATAATGATATAGTAAACACTGCAGACACTGGACCCAACCCAGTTTGTTTTCGTCAACGGCAAGTCATGCCTACTCAATCTGGTGGATTTCTTTGAGAAGGTCACCAAAGCAATAGATGAGGGCAAAATGGTTCACACTGCATACCTTCACCTGGCCAAGGCATTTGACACAATATGCCACTTGGATATTGTTGACAAACTCAAGAGGTTAGATATAAACCCATATGTCACCCAATGGATAGACAACTGGCTCACAGGCAGGACCCAGGAAGTTAGATTGGGAAGTCCACCTCTACACAGTGGTCAGTCACAAGTGGAGTCCCTCAGAGATCAGTCCTTGGACCACTCTTTTTTGGAATTTGCTTCCTGAAGTTAAGGTCAGTGGTCTCTGGCTGACTAAATTTGCAGATGATTGCAAATTAGGAGCTGTCATTGAATCTCACACTGACACAAATGTTCTTCAGGAGGGGCTGATACAAATAAACAACTGGTGTCAGAGCCATGGACTAAAACTAAATGCCATGAAATGCATAATAGCATCCTTTGGGAAGTCATCCACCCCTGGTAACTATCATATTGACAACACACCCCTAAGAGCTGACCCAGTAGTCAGGGACTTGGTGACACACATAGACAGTAATCTAGCCTTTGACCATCACATGTCTACAGCAATGAGGAAATCATTCTATGTTGTGCAACTTATAAATAAAGGTATGGCATCTAGGTCCAAGGAAGTCATTGCTCCACTGTATTTGACATTCATCAGACCTATCATTGAGTACAATGTCCCCTTTAGTATGTACCTAACCAGGAATATCCAACAACTGGAATGTCCACACAGGTTCTTCACTAAAAGAATACAGGGTGTAAGTAAAATGTATTGTGCAGACACCCTGAAGGACCTCTCTCTGTATTCTGTCTTCTACAGGCTGTTGAGGGGAGATCTATGCCTAGCATAAAGGGTATTTTCAGACCCCATTCCAATGGACCTCCTGCATATCAGCAAAACAAACAGCACCAAAATTACCTGCGTGCAATATAAATAGGACCTGCTGGAGATACAGGTATGTATCCCAGAGACAACCTGGTCTCTGGAACAAGCTCCCCATCCATGTGGAGCAGAGCTCCTACCTAACCCAATTCAAGTGTAACTTGGATAATTGGCTGTGGAAAAGGAATTTATCCCTGGTCTGGCTCCTATGTCTCTTAGGACACAGGCAACCTGTAAATGGTTCATCTTCCAGGCCCTTGCTTGTAAATGTTTCATCTCCCAAGACCCTACTTACACTTATCAGAAAACAATGTATAAACAACACAGTCCAATATATAAGCTAAATATAAGCTTTATGTGGGAGGAGGGCTTGCACCTCACAACCTCTTACTTCTGTGTACTAACTCTATGACTGCAAATTTAGAGACTGAACTGTAAAGTGCACTCACAATACAGTTGTACTGCCACTAAGGCACCACATGCTCTCTAACACTGACACTAGAGTGATATACACCACATTAACACTAAGCACAATTCTGTGTACATGCTACAACACACAATCACAGCAGTGTCTTTTCTAAATCTTTTTTTGCAATGAGAAAGCTGCAGACGCCAATGAAACTGGTTTGCAACTAGTATACTGGATGTCATTTTGGTCATTAAATAGAAGAATCCATTCCTTCATTAAGAGTGCTGGGTCTTTGTGGTGTTGATGCAAGCTCCATCTAGCATGTGATATTTGGAACTTATTTCTAGACAGTTTTGCTAGTTCTTATAAAGATGTGGGGTAGCAGTAGGGTTTGGATTAGCATACGAGTAAATTCCCACAGGTGGCTTTGCCTCCCTGTCTCATCTTACTCATGTGTGGTAATCTTAACCCTACACAGTACATTATGAAAAACTTATTCGCAAACAGTTCCACTATACAAGATACTTGGACACAGATGTCACACATAAGTCACAAGCACAGCACAATCTATCCACATACATATGCCCTTACTCTAACTCACAGACATACACACATACAAACACACACACACACACACACACACACACACACACACACACACACACACACACACACACACACACACACACACACACACACACACACACACACACACACACACACACACACGCACGCACGCATGCACGCACCCATGCATGCACATGCACGCACACACTCCTACAGCTAATGTCAATACTTTCAGTACATCCAAGTTTCAAGATTAATTAAAAACTCTGTTTTCCTGCACTTAAGTAAACCTCACAAACTACACAGAAATGTTTATCTTCCTAATATCTTATTTCTGGCACTTGGTAATATGCCCATATGGAAAAAAAAAAAAAAAGCTGCTCCCTATGTTAATATCATGTGATCTGACAAAGTAAACTGTCACCATGGCATTATATTCCCTACTGCTGAGCCACCACACAATCATCGTAGAAACCATCAAAAACAATTTATTACACCCAAATGCAGCAAAACTCACCCACAAGCGTTATCATAGGACTTACACATGGGTCAAATCATATCTTCCCAATGATGCGCATCAGTGAGTTGGGATTACTGAAGGAAATCCTGATGAGTTATTTTTCAGTCAATCAAGACCCAACAAACAGCAGGTTGTAGAATGGACCTGATTCCAAAAGACTTGCTCTCAGTGTAAATGACCACTTACACTGAGAGAAGGCTGAGAGAAGGTCTTATGGAATCTGGCCTCCTTGCTCAAACCTGTTTATAGATCAGCCTTACTTCAAAGTAAGTCACTTACAATGAAAGCAGTTCTTTCGGAATCAGGGCAGACTTGCATAAACAGCAACTGTTTTTGGAAAATGGCCCAATGTGAATATCTTTATATACTTATACTTAACATCTAAACAGCATAAAAACATCTAACCTCAGAATATCAACAAAATCAACTTCATACTACGAAAGGGTTTATGCCTTTGCCCCACTGTTGGTATATACAATTATCAGCTACCCCCCCACACACACACACACACACACACACACAAAAACATTGGTTTTGGATGTGGTTAGATTTTGCTGATATTTTGGGTTTAGATATTTTTCTACTGATAATTTTGCTGTTGGGAAATTTTTAAATATACATATATGGGTGTAGAGCAACAGGATGAAAAGACACTGCCCTGATACCCAGGAGATTGACACCATTTGTTTGACACAGAGAGGTGTGCGAGATTGACAATTGATGGGTAGGGCAATATTTCCTATCCCTAGGAACTGTGCAATCTCAGAATTAGTATATATATATATATATATATATATATATATATATATATATATATATATATATATATATAATTAATTAATTAATGGGGGTACAAGGAGGCTTGCCCCCTTAAAAAAATACCTGCCTTTCATTTAGTCTGCTCCAGGGTAATCCCCAGAGCATTCACAGAATGTGTCAGTATTGATGATTTTGACGTTATGGCATTGATCTCCTGGGTGCCAGGGCAGTGTCTGTTTGACCTACTACCCTACACTCACTTCATTTATATTTATGAGTATATTTGGATTTGATTTCCTTTAAATAACACCTGATGAGATCCAAACATTGATCCTACAACCCACTGAACCTCCAAAACACCAAAACACATAGGAATGCAAAGGCAAATTCAATGTTTGCTTTTGTAATCACTACTTTTTAATCAGAATCCATGCACACAGTACAATCATTCACATGAATGCACCATGACATACCTAACCTATCACAGCTTCTACTACAAACAGAACAAAAAAACTTCCACATACCATTTTGCACATAACGCAAACACATTTTGTGTTTTATCTGACAGGTCCTCACCTCCTCAATGTGGGCATTTTATCCCAACACCCCTTACTTATGTATTCTAACTCCACAACTTCTTATTCTTTTCTTTTGGCTATTCCCATTAGGGGTCACCACAGCAGATCGTCCGGTTCCATTTCTTCCTGTCCTCTGCATCTTGCTCTGTCACACCAACCACCTGCATGTCCTCTCTCACCACATCCATACACCTTATCTTAGGCCTTCCTCTTTTCCTCTTACCTGGCAGCTCCATCCTTTTCCCAATATACCCAACATCCTTCCTCAGCACATGTCCAAACCAACGCAATCTTGCCTCTCTGGCTTTGTCTCTAAACCGTCCAAACTGGGGTGACCCTCTAATATACTTATTCTTAATCCAGTCCACCCTCATCACACCCAGTGCAAATATTAACTCTTTAACCCTACCAAGTGCAGCTCTCACTCCTGCCTGTTTGTTAATGCCACTGTCTCCAAACCATATAACATAGCTGGTCTCACTACCCTCTTGTAGACCTTCCCTTTCACTCTTACTGGTACTCGTCTGTCACAAATCACTCCTGACACTCTTCTCCACCCACTCCACCCTGCCTGTACTCTTCTTCACCTCTCTTCCACACTTGTCATTACTCTGAACTGTTGATCCCAAGTATTTAAACTCATCCACCTTCACCAACTCTACTCCCTGCATCCTCACCATTCCTCTACCCTCTCTCATTCACAAACATATATTCTGTCTTAGTCCTGCTGACCTTCATTCCTCTCCTCTCTAGAGCATATCTTCACCTCTCCAGGGTCTCCTCAACCTGTTCCCTACTCTCACTACAGATCACAATGTCATCTGCAAACATCATAATCCATGGGACTCCTGTCTGATCTCATCTGTCAACCTGTCCATCACTACTGCAAATAAGAAAGAGCTCAAAGCTGATCCTTGATGTAATCCCACCTCCACCCTAAATGCATCCATCACTCCCACTGCAGACCTCACCATTGCACACTACCCTTGTACATATCCTGTACCACTCTTGCATACTTCTCTGCCACTCCAGACTTCCTCATACAATACCACAACTCCTCTCTTGGCACCCTGTCATATGCTTTCTCTAAGTCCACAAAGACACAATGCAACTCATTCTGACCTTCTCTGTACTTCTCCATCAACATTCTCAGAGCAAACATTGCATCTGTGGTGCTCTTTCCTGGCATGAAACCATACTGCTGATCACTAATCATCACCTACCTTCTTAACCTAGCTTCCACTACTCTTTTCCATAACTTCATGATGTGACTTATCAGTTTTATCCCACTGTAGTTACTACAGCTCTGCGCATCACCCTTATTCTTAAAAATCGGTACCAAAACACATTTTCTCCACTCCTCAGGCATCCTATCACTTTCCAAGATTTCATTAAATAATCTGGTTAAAAACTCCACTGCCATTTCACCTAAACACCTCCATGCTAGCATGTGTATGTCATCTGGATCAACAGACTTTCAATTCTTCATCCTCTTCATAGCTATCCTTACTTCCTCCATGCTAATCCATTGCACTTTCTGATTCACTATTCCCACATCATCCAACCTTCTCTCTCTCTCATTCTCTTCATTCATCAGCTGCTCAAAGTACTCTTTCCATCTGCTCAATACACTCTCCTTACTTGTGAGTATGTTTCCCTCATTATCCTTTATCACCTTAACCTGCTGCACATCTTTCCTAGCTCAGTCTCTCTGTCTAGCCAATCGGTACAAGTCATTTTGTCCCTCCTTAGTGTCCAACCTTTCATACAACTCTCCATACGTCTTATCCTTAGCCTTCACCACCTCTCTCTTTGCCATGCACCTCATCTCCTTATACTCCTGTCTACTTTCTTCATCTCTCTGACAATCCCACTTCTTCTTGGCCAACCTCTTTCTCTGTGTACTCTCCTGTACTTCCTCATTCCACCACCATGTCTCATTGTCCTCCTTCCTCTGTCCAGATGTCACACCAAGCACCTTTCTAGCCGTCTTCCTTACTAGCTCTGCTGTAGTTACCTAGATATTTGGTAAGTCTTCACTGCCATCCAGTGCCTGTCTTAAGTCTTCCCTGAACTCAACCTCACAATCACCCTTTCTCAATTTCCACCATTTGATCATTGGTGCTGCCTTCACACTCCTCCTCCTCTTCTTGATCGTCATCCTACAGACCGCCATTCTATGCTGCCTAACTGCACTTTCCCCTTTCACCACTTTACAGTCTCCAATCTCCTTCAGGCTGGCCCTCCTGCATAGGATATAATCTACCTGTGTGCATCTTCCTCCACTCTTATATGTCGCCCTATTCTCCTCCCTTTTGTTAAAATACATATTCACCACAGGCATGTCCATCCTTTTCAGAAAATCCACTATCATCTGACCTTCTGCAGTCCTCTCCTTAACACCATACCTTCCCATCACTTCCTCATCCTCTCTGTTCCCTTCACCAACATGCCCACTGAAGTCTGCTCCAATCACCACTCTCTCACCCTTGGGTACAATCATCACCACTTCATCCAACTCACTCCAAACTTTTTCTTTATCATCCATTGCACACCCAACCTGTGGAGCATATGCACTAACAACAGTCATCATTACACCATCAATTTCCAGCTTCATAAACATCACTTTATCCAACACTCTTTTCACCTCCAAAACACTCTTGAGATACTGTTCCTACAGGATAACCCCTACCCCATTTCTCCTCCCATCCACACCATGATAGAACAATTTGAACCTACCTGCTATATACCTGGCCTTACTCCCCTTCCATCTGGTCTCTTGCATGCACAATATATCAACCTTCTTTCTGTCCATCATATCAGCTAGCTCTCTCCCTATACCAGTCATACTGCCAACATTCAAAGTTCCTACCCTCACTACCAAACTCCTAACCTTTCTCCTCTCTTCCTGCCTTCGGGCATGCCTTCCCCCTTCTTCTCCTTCAGCCAGCAGTAGCCCAATTTTTGCCAGCACCCTGTTGGCTAACAGTACTGGTGGTGGTCGTTACTAACTCCACAACTGCACTACCATAAAGAAAAGCAAATATCCTCTTGTAGGCTATAGTCAACTGCATGCAAGTCAACTATAGCACTGATCAAAGAGCTGTTGACAAGTAGTGGCACT
The DNA here is from genome assembly GCF_019279795.1 of Protopterus annectens. Lineage (NCBI taxonomy): Eukaryota > Metazoa > Chordata > Ceratodontiformes > Protopteridae > Protopterus > Protopterus annectens. The sequence continues at coordinate 273,654,453 of NC_056739.1, forward strand.
TCTCTGATCCATCAGTAACATATATTTGACTAGTTCAGCTAAACTGGTTAGCAAATGACAAACAAAATAAAAGTGCATTCAATGTTTCTCTTTATTATCTTGCCTTTATCTTACTTAAACTCATTGCCAGAAACGTACAGTTAGCATCAGACACAATTTGTGTCAGTACTCATTTGCTTCATATCTTGAGGTATCTCTGGGCACATGCATGTATTTTGAGTTTTCGTTTCTCTGACTTGATTGCTTTGGGTTAATTAAGGTATTGGTGAACAAGATATACACCTGTTACAGATTCTAGGAGCCACTGCAAGGCAAGTCATCATACGGAATACAGTCACTCTTGAGATTTGATTACTTTCCTTCTAGACTATTAATCTTTTTTTTTCTCAGATATGTCCTCCCAACACACACACACACACACACACACACACACACACACACACACACACACACACACACACACACACACACACACACACACACACACACACACACACACACACACACACACACACACACACACAAATGCACTGTGTAACTATAATGAGGTATTTCCTTTTCACTGCTTCACCCGATAAGCACATCCTTTTATGACATCCTAAGTGATTATTCTTACTCATCTTAATAGAGTGCAGACACAACTATGAGAGTTGGACTGTAGTAGTATGCATTGTTCAACAACATAAGAATGAATGAACTAAACCACCACTTTTCTTTCATTTATCTTATTAACTTCTGCAGATATGGACAATCGTTATTCAGATTCATGACTCAGGAAGTGTTATTTGATGCTTACAGTTTCAAATGGTGATGTAGAAATATACGGTGTAGTGCTGGTGCCACCAGTAGTACAGTGTGGCTGTTGAAGTATTATTACAATGTACTATAAAAGCTCTGTAGGGATAATGGAAGATTAATGACACATCTGTTAAATCATGTTCAGCTATATAAAATGATACTCTGCTACAGGCTGCACAATATTATTCCCCTGGGATAATTACACTGTATAGAAACAACAAAGCAGATGTCAGAGTTAAGAAAATGGATGTCACAAAGCAAGTATTTAGTTCGATAAACATCACATGCCCACCTAAATACATCTACTTGAAGGCAAAATACAAAAAAGAATATCTGCAACAATTTATGTTGATGACTTGATAAATATCTATTATGGCAATTTAGAAGTCTCTGCAAAAAGATTCTATTTGTATCTGTACCTGTATATGGGTGTTTAGCAAATGCTTATATGCACATTATAAAGAAAAACAAATCTGATATTTGGAACTAGTACAAGAATATATCTAAAAGAGTTATCAATAACCTGTAAGATACAACAAAAAAATATGTCTTGTTAACAGTAAGTCTGCATGAACATCCTCTTAGCCTCAAGACATTTGTCTAGTTTGCCTGAGAGGTTCTCACTTAAACCAGCCAGGTTCCACGTAAAGCACTGGACAGGGCCCAGGCATACTGGACACAAAAAGTACCAGCCCCAAGAATTAGCTAGCTAAATCTTATTCATGAGTGCCTCCTGAGATTCTCATTCATGAAGCACACACTCTCAACCATGCCATCTTGCAAAGATACATGTTTGAACCTGTAACCTTAATCTGAATAGCTTCACAGTTATAACTACAATAGAAAACATAGCACCTAAATTCAGAGGCGTTAAGCAGATTCTGAGAAAGCCATGCTTGAGACCAGACTCTGCTCTTATGCTGAGAAGGTGCCAAGCTTATCCATGTTTTTTGTAATCAGGTGTGGATGAAATTGTATAAGTGCAATGAATAACTGGGGATCCTAAGTCCTTATATTGCAGAAGAGTTACATACTTTGTCACACATCTAAAATCTCTAGACTTATGTCACTGGGCAAGCTGACAAAATTCCTTAGTTTCCAGGAATTGATGCAGGGCTAAGTAGATTGGATAGGAATCAGTGTTCAGTCAGACAGATGCCTATAAAGGACATGCACCTTCTTATCGCCCAAAGAGACAGAGTAAGGTTATTCAACACTGCTTAATGACTTAGCATTTATAATGACTGGGTTCTGTGGAGGATAACACAAAGCGTTCCAGTAATCTTCCCCAGAAAATCTGCCAGGCACTTCTGTGGGATCGTTGTAAGGGCTCAAGATCAATCCAAGGTCTTCTTCATAAACCTGAGGACCTCTTGAAGTTGGGGGGGGTCACATGTAAGTGAGTAAGAATAAGTGAACTTATTATGCTTCCTTGTGTCATAGGCAGTGGCCTCAGCAATGGCCAGCTCTTCAAAGAAGATTAAGTGTGTGAAAGTTCTTTAAACCGTCTACCCATGAAGTTATCCTTGTGCATGGTATCTCAAAAAGGACGTAGGTGTCAATGGTCTAGGAGCAGGCACTTGAACATACATCAGCTAGTACAAAATGTACAGGAAGAGGCTTGCACCAGGTCTTGTGTGGGCTTCAGACCAAATTCACACTTGATCTAAGCTTCCACCAGATATCAAATATTTACTTGACGTTTAGACTTTGAAATATGGACCTTTTTGTGGGGTGAGTCAATTGACCTTTCTCATAAACTAGCCCAACTGGTCCCGGGGCATAGCCCAGTGAAAGGAATCAATATGTACTGCTGACTTGTGACCAGGTGACTTGAGACAACTCCTTGGGATCTGTCAGATTGATCTGACATTCCAGGCCATTATTTGATGTGTAGGTGGTACCACAAAGCTAAGATGCACTCCCCAAGGTTTGGAGCTAGAAGCATTTCTCCTCCTCTGCCACCCTCATCTTCTCCAGAAGCAGATAAGGGATAAAGTCTGGATTCTTTGGTAGCTGAGTTTCCAATAAAGTATGAATGAATACTTTTTTTAGTAGACATCTCTCTTTTCTGAGATCACTGCCGATCTCTTTCTCATGGATTTAACAAAATAAATCACAACATTTATTTTTATTTTATTTATTTATTTACATTTGTTTACCAGGAAAGTCCGACTGGGCCAGAAGCCCATTTTCAGCAGAGGCCCAGGGAGAAAAGCTCCACAGAAATATAAGCAAAATACAATAATTAGATAGTACAATAGTATACATATAATAAGATGCAGAATACACATCATCTAGCTAGTCCATACAAAGTAGTATTCAATAAAGTTTTCTAGTAGGTACAGGTTCAAAAAGAAAAAAAACACACAAGCATTTAAATGAAGATCACTGTGAGAAAAATAAAATTAGTAGTGTGTACATATTAAATAATAGTTATGAACAAATGAGATTTCCTTTATATATATATATATATATATATATATATATATATATATATATATATATATATATATATATATATTTAGTTGTAATTAACACATAGGAGAGGGAGAAAATGAGGTAAGGAGTGGACAATGTATTGAGAGAGTTATAGATATCTTGTCAATCATGTTTGGCGCATATATTTTCTTATTGGGTTGATATGGCTTCTTTTTTTACCAGTTACTATTTCAGCCCAAAACTATAAGATAAAGAAAGAGACAATCAGACTGCCCAGGTCTGGGGCCTTCTATAAGTGGGCATCTGCTAGTCAATACTAAAACTGTAAATCAGCTCTATTACCATCAGGCAGGTTTTTAATAATTTTCTTAAAACCTCAAAGCTAGGCATGAATTAGTTAAGTACTGTACAAGCCTTTCCCTGAAATCCTGACCTCCTCTTTTATATGCAGATTATGTTGCATATACAGTTTCCTCTATTACACAACTTCAGAACTAAAGCATGCCTGGTAGATATCTTGTACTTTAAATTTAAATTCGTCATTTTTAACTTCATGATTTAATGAAAGATGATGGGATACGTTTTGAGTTTATATACTGTGCTACTGTAACCTATTTGTCTGATGCAGGCTGAACATATAAACAAAAATAAATATAATACATTGTATTTGATGGCCATGCATGAAAACATATTACCTTATAAAGCAAGATTACCAACCACTTAATTACTGCATATCTATTTAATCACTCTTTTTTATAAAACCCACGTAATTATCTGCTATATTAAAGAACAATTACAATGATAGAAATAGCTATTAGTGGCTTAAGTACATTTAATGTCCATATATTAAAAACAGAAATATTATAATCTACATTTGAAAGGGAACTAAAAGGAATGTTATACTGCCCTGGACTGTTAAAAGAAATGGTATCATTTTATGTATCTGCACTTTTTAACAAAGTAACATTAGGCCTGAAAAAGACTAGCTGGATCCCATCCAAACATTTTAAACTGTGAACTGTCTGGAAATGAATCAAAACAGGTTCCACAGTCTTTACAAGCTGTTAGCTTAGACAATGTAAAAACTCAACATCTGAGGTTTCAGGTGGTGGCATGTGGAAAGGAAGACTTTGTTGAAGATAGACACAGTGCCAGCACAAAGCCTTGTCAGGAAAGATTTAAAATTGACCAATTGATCACAAAAACAGAGTTTCACCTCCGTACAGTTGCCTGTTTTGGAACTAATAATAAGCTAGAAGGGAATATAGAAGATATATTGGGGAAAAAAACAAAACAAAAGACATTAGTATTAAAGATGAAAGGTACGAGGAACAGAGTAACATTTCAAAAGTGTCAGTTTTCAAAAAAAAAAAAATAAAAAACCTCTGTTTTAGGAAAGTGTGGGTTAGTTCTATTGCTGGCTAAGTGGGAGACTGGAAAAAGCTGGAGAAGAGCCTGTGGAGATTAAATGCTATATGGAATGAATTAGCCTCATATCTGCCTCATGGAAATACATGGGCTGGAGAAGCACATTAGGTTGCCTGTCTCTTTAAACCAAGATAGAAAGAAAGGAAGGAGGAAATGTGAAGTCATGTCAGGAAAAGCAAGCAATACAATAAAAGAGGGAACTTCCATTGGAATGGAGCTGGCAGTAAAAGACCAATGGGATATTGTATAAGAAATGATAAATTCAATATGCAAACAGTAGAAAGAGACACACACAAATAAAATAAGAGTGATTTCAACAATTGGCTAAGCTTCTGGTGTCATTCAAAGGGGATCCAGTATCTGTCTGCTTGGGATGACATGGTCGACAGACCACAATGCTTTGCCACAGATGGCCTGCACCTGTCGCCCCTAGGATTCTGGATACTGGCTAAGGCACTTGCTGCCCCTATAGTGCCTTTTTTAGGCAGGGTTCAAGTAACAAATTCACCACCATAACAGGAACAGGCAAGCAAAAACTGAGGGTAATGCTACTCAATGCTAGAAGTCTAAATTTCAAAATGCACTCACTCGAGGCACTCCTTAAAATGGAGAACATCGATATCTGTGCAGTGACTGAAACCTGGTTCAAGGCTCCAGAGAGCACCCCTGCACTACCAGGCTATAACTCATACACACTTTTCGGCCATCTAACCTGGACCGAAACACCAAAGGTGGGGGTGTGTCCATATTCATTAAGGATATCCACACCTCCAGGCTAGTTGCTCAGCATAATGCATCCGAGGTTATCCAAGTGCAACTAACTCTTGGCAAAACTGCAATCCAAATTGTAGCTTGCTACAGATCCCCCACCATGCCCGAGGATTCTCACTCCTCTTTTCTTGATGTACTGGAAAATATTAGGGTTCAGCCAAACACCCTAATAATGGGCGACTTCAACTACCCCACCATTAACTGGGAAAACTACTCATGTACTAACTCCTTAGCGCAACGCTTTCTGGAATTTATAAACTCCAATACCCTAGATCAACTTATCCACAGCCCCACCAGGGGCAACAATATCCTAGACCAAGTCATTACCAACATGAGTGACCGGTGTTCCACACCTGAAGTCAACTCCTCATTGGTCCGATCCGACCATAAGCTAATCACCCTTGATATCCACATCCCACCCCCTCCCCCCATTAAGGAAACCACTGTAAGAAATTTCCCAAAGCCAACTTCATGCTTCTTAAGACAGAAGTAGTGAACTTCATGACACCCATGCAGATGGACAATACAGTTACAACTGCTGAATCCTACACAAATGCGCACTATAAGCACCTACATGAGTGCATGGATTGTGCTATCCCAAACAGAACCAAGACGCTATCCTCCAAAAAAAGGAAGCCAATCTGGTGGTCCCCTGCCATAAACAAACTGTACAACAGAAGGAAGAAACTGTTGCAAAAGAGAGTAAAATCCCATGAGTGGAGGAGCTCCCTGGTCAGCCTCAGTAAGAAGCTGAGATCCCTTATAAGATCCTCCAAAGCTAGCTACGAAAATAAAATTGCCACTAATTCCAAGGACAACCACAAAGCATTCTATAGCTATGTCAAGAATCTCAATGGCAACACCCAGATCTGCTCTGAGTTACAGCACAAAGGCATGAAAATTACAGAACCAACTGATATTGCGAACATCCTGGCAGATAGGTTCAGTGCTAACTTTACCCCCCCTCACCCCCTAAAGGGCCCATATCTATATAGGAAGAATGCAGAGTCCCTGTAATCACAATTACGCAGGTGAAAGCTGCACTCTCTAAAGCCAAAAACACAGCATCCATGGGACCGGACAACATCCCAGGCTGCATTTTACACGAACTTCAGAATGAACTGGCTCTCCACTTAAGCACCATGTTCAATAATAGCTCAAGATCAGGCTTTGTGCCCACTGAATGGCACACAGCAACATTTATCCCACTCCACAAAGGGGGAGCCACCACTGATCCCGGGAACTATAGACCTATTAGCCTGAATAGCCTGGTCTGCAAAGCCATGGAACGTATCATCATGGAACTCATAAACAAAGACATTGGTAACCTCCAAATTCTGGATCCCACCCAGTTCGGGTTTGTGAAAGGCAGATCATGCCTCCTGAACCTGATCGACTTCTTTGAGGCAGTCACCAAAGCCGTAGATGAGGGTAAAGTGGTTCACACAGCCTATCTTGACCTCGCCAAGGCTTTCGACACCATCCCCCATTCTGGAATTATAGCTAAAGTCAATAAACTAGGCATAAATCCCTACATCACAAGATGGGTTGCCAACTGGCTTACTGACAGAACCCATGCTGTAAAAGTTGCAGACTCCAAATCTGACCTCAAACCAGTGACAAGTGGAGTACCACAAGGTTCCGTCCCAGGACTGCTCCTGTTTGGTATCTACTTCTCTGAAGTACAGGCTAGCACAGAAGACCTTTGGCTATTGAAGTTTGCAGATGACTGCAAACTAGGAGCCATAGTCAAGTCCCCAAATGATGTGAACATCCTACAGAAGGGCGTCTCTGAGACAGATGCCTGGTGTCAGAGCCATGGCCTCAAGCTCAATGCCAAAAAGTGCAGTGTCATCCCCTTTGGTAAAAACTCTGTACCCATGAACTACCACATAGGTAGCAATCTACTTAACACCGAATGCGTGATAAGAGACCTTGGGACCCAGGTGGACAGTAGTCTCTCCTTTGATAGTCACATTGCCACAGTAGTCAGGAAGTCCTTCTACGTGGCACATCTCATCATAAAAGGATTCTCATCCAGGAAAAAAGAGGTCATTGTTCCCCTCTACTCATCACTCATTAGACCCATTATAGAGTACAACGCTCCTTTTGGAATGTACCTCACAAGACATCTGCAGCAGCTGAAAAGGCTACAGAAGTACCTCACAAAGAGGATTACTGGACTCAAATGCCCTACACTGACCGCCTCAAAAAACTCCAGCTTTACTCCGTAGCATATCGCCTACTCAGAGGTGATCTCTGCCTAACATATAAAGCTATGTCAAACCCAGAGCTGTTGGACATGCTACACCTAAAGAAATCCCAATCCCTCCGAGCTACATGCTCTAGGGACCTAAACCTTGTCACCACAATAAACAGGACATGCTGGAGGGATAGATTCCTATCCCAGAGACTTCCCATACTCTGGAACAGGCTACCCATCTATGTCAAGCAAAGTTCTTCATTAGCACTCTTCAAGAAAAATCTTGATGAGTGGATGGGAAATAGGAAATACACCCCGGGGATCACTTCAGTGTCTCTGCTCATCAGTGGCACAGGAAAATAACTTTCTTGGGTGGCGTAAGCCAGGGAACCTTGTTGGCTAGGCTTGTGTAGGCCCTTGGGCTGATAGCCTAGTACCTACCTATGAACCTATGAACCTATGAGTGAGCTGCCATGAAATTAACTTTTAAAGCAGAATGTTAATAAATATCTGTAATATTAATAATTAAAAAGAGATCCTACATTTAGTGAATAAAATATCAAATTAAGGCTACAGGAACTGAAAGTATAATATCTAAAATGTATTAAAAGGTCTAGATAAATTATTGAAGACATATAGTGGCATCTTAAAAAAGAAGAAAAAAATATTATTTATGGTAATATTCAAGCACCCCACCCCATTCTAAAATAAGCACAACTCTTCAAATACAGTTCTTGCAGAACAATGTCATTAGATGTACATTATAACAAATTTATATTCACATTAGATCCTATATTCCCAATATAATATATCATGATTATGCAGGCTTCATCATGGAAGACAACTAATGATAATATTAAAATACATTAATCATACAGATAATAATGAAAATGATCTTGCTTCCATTACCCTAGTTATTCAAAAACATTTGATTCTTTAGTCATTTTTTTATTGTTAGAGTCATTTAATTTTCCATACACATTTATTAACATAATAAAATAAATATACAGTAATTCCTGACAAAATAGGAATGTTTTTAATTCAGGGGATTAAGCTCACCAACAGAACAAAGCAGAGAAGTTTCTTCCTATTTTATTTCTTAATCTATGGAACCATTGCCACATGCAACCAGACAATGTCAGGAAATGAAAGTCTATACTGTAAACTAAGGAAATAATTGCACAATCTATTGGTTGGTTAATCTTTTATTGGCTGACACTGGTGTTAAAGATTCTGTGACACTAGTAAGTTATGAATGATTTTTACTCCAATTATAATTCAAAATATACACTAGCAAAATTAAAATATTAATAATCAAAGAAAACATAGTAGAATACATTGCTGACATTTATAAATATTATTGGCTCTACAAACAGTAATTAATGAGCATTTTTAAATCATATAGAAATGATTGTCAGCATCAGTTATGATCATAATGTAAAGTGTAAAAAGCATAATAACATGGCAAAAAGATTCATGCCTCTTAGTTGTACACAATATTTCCAGAATATCTCGGATTGTCCCTCAAATTTTAGTCCTGCTTATATAACTTTGTGAATTCACTATGTTTGTCTCTGTCTGAGGCAGTGGCCTTAGCATCCACCAACTCTTCCTAGAAGATTAAGTGTGTGAAAGTTCTTACAAACCATTGAAAATAAGAAAAAAGCTTTAGCTTTCCAGACCTTTTAGTATTTTTTCAATTACAAAAGACATAATAATGCAAATCTTATTTATTGCTTTAAAGAAACAGCAGTAGCAGTATTTAAAAATCACCCTCAATATTAACCATTACTAACTCACTGCATTTAACTTTGCTTCTGATTCTTGAACTAAAAACTAAAAAAAAACAATGTTCATTGATGTCATTACTTTTTTGCATTTGAGAGCAAGCTTTAATTAACAAAATTGTATTATAAAAAATTCTCCATATGATTCAAATTACCTTCTGAAATAACAACAATAATAATAACACAATATCAAAACAATAACAATATTAATAATAATAATAATCATACTAACAACAATAATAATAATAACAATGATAATATAACTAAAAAAATTTAATAAACAAAATAAACTCAGAACTGGAGTCTCTGGTATAGAAAAGCATGCAACAGCATCAGTAATAAAGATAATATTTTGCAGGTTTGTCAACTCATATAACACAATATGGAAATATTAACATACATCACCATAAAAAGGACTATCCATATAACTAATAATATCACAAGTTTGGTTTTAGTCAATCATTTACAATTTCATTCAAGTACCCTGACATTAAGCAATACAGAAATAACATTCTGCTATTCTTTTTTATCACATTGATCAAAATAGACCTTTACTGATTACTTTAGCCTTTATAAATGCATTGTTTTAAAATAAGAAACTATTTTTGAAATACACTGCATTACTTTACTTTACTGGTCAAATATATGTACAATACAAGTATGCTATCCTTCAAAGAGAGGCAAAGGAAATTTTACCTAACTAATGATGCCTGGTTAGATAGTCATCTCATAAGAACTGCTATAATCCAAAGAATTTAAATATTTTCAACAGTAGCTAGAGGTGGTTATTCCAAAATGTTTTTTTTTATGACACAAAAAAATCATTCCTTTCTGTACTATGCAATATTCTTCTTCTTCTTTCGGCTTTTCCCGGTTAGGGATCGCCACAGTGGATCATCTGTCTGCTCATGATTGGCAGTGGAATTTTATGGTGTCGAGTTGCCAGCCCAGTGCCCAACCTTCCACAGAAGGCACACACACACTCACACCTAGGGCCAATTTAGAGTATCCAATCCACTTACTGCATGTCTTTGGGATGTGGGAGGAAACTGGAGCACCTGGAGGAAACCCACGCAACCACAGGGAGGATATGCAGACTCTGCACAAAAGGCACCCCAGCCAAGAATCGAACCAGAAAACTTCTTGCTGTGAGGCAACAATGCTAACTGCTGCACCACCGTGGCCTCCCCTGTACTATGCAATATATTGTTAGTAAATAAAACAAACATTTTTCAGAACCATTGAAACTAACTGAATGCAAAGCCTTTTTCTAACCTAAATAATGAAAAAATACTGATTTAAAGTCACCTGCTCAAACTACTTTTATACGGAAATTTGCAAACAGAGCTTTCCTTGTCCAACATAGAATTTAAAATGTTGTTAAATGAAGGAATTCTATGTTGTTGGTGATGCAGAATTTCAATAAAAGCAGACTGGGAATGTATAATTTATGACTGATTATTACAAAAGAGGATTTGGTCTGATATTCAAAAAAGTGGCTAAACTTTATGGTATGGTAGTGCTAAGCAGTAAATCGTACCAGTTTCATTATATATATGATCTGGTTAATGACCTCCATTGCAAGTGGTTTTAGCGATGGCAAAAAATATATATATATATATATCTAAAAAAGTTGAAAAAGTCTGTTTTATAGTCATTTGATAAGTTGTCTAACCATTTTATGTTTTGTTTACAAAAATAAAATTAACACATATATTTTAGGAGTAAAATAGAAGTTAGATTACCTTAACGATATTCTGCATCATCCAAAAAGAGAGTTTGGAGTTGCTTTTGTTGTTTAACTCCTCAGGGGCAATGGCAAAAGGTTTAAATGACTTTGCTGTTTCGGACAATTATAGTGTTTTGAAGCTGTTACATCTAGAGGTTAATCCTTTGCTTAACTAAAGTCCTAATGCTCAAGACCAGTCTACATTTTCAACAACCAGTAGAGAAGGTGCCACCAGTACAAGAGATAAAAGGTTTGGAAAATGATTTATATAAATTAAAGCGCCTACAATAGCAGTGACTGCACATGGAGGCTTGTTTGTTTTATCATGTTATTCCCAGAGGTCTGAGGGTAACCTTAATGCCCACTTATGGTCAGAGTTATACTGACTTACTTTCACAATGGCAGAGGCTGAACTTAGAGTATAATTTTAGCTACATTTGTCTACTTATTGACTTCTTCACACCTGTGGAGAATGAGTTAGTGAGTGCGATTGAAACAAGGAAGCAGCACTTGCTAAATGACTATGATACTGAACTATGCTTGTCAGCATTTGATCAGATAGTAGACAATGTTTCAACCTATGAAAACAGACAAATTACAGAAAATGAAAAAGTTGGCTTGAGATTAGAATGATTTTTTGTCAGGAAATGTGTTCACATGGCCGCACTTTAATGAGCGTCCTGTTAATAATAAGTCTACTTCAGAGAAACCGATGGTTGCTGAATTACCTAGAACAACTGAGAATAATGTAAATCCCGGGTCTAATCCCTCTACCAATGATTCAGCATTTACGTCAAAGCAAAGACATATCATGATTGAAGACACAGTAGGAGGGACTTCAGTTTTACAGCAACAAGTTGTTAGGAGAAAAATTCCCTCTTCTCAGCAGGTTTTTGGGGATTTAAAACTGCCCCTACCAATGAAATGCATCAAGATGGGGGAAGGACAAAGGGAAAGGAGCCCAAGCAGAGGCAGAAAGAGGGGTCATCAGTATGTCAGTGAAACATCAGGTACAACACTCAAACGTATGTGGAAGATTCTGCAGAGTCCCTGATTATCAATCTTTCTACTAAGGTACTGTCTCAAGCTGAATTATCATTACTAGAAAGAGGTTTGACTTTTGTGCCAGCAGAGAAGTCAGACTTCTCTGAAGTGTTGACTAGTTTAAGACTCTTTATCATAAATGTAGCTTTAAAGTTGCATTTTAACAACACTGACTACTCTTTCAGCTTTTCCCGGTTAGGGGCCGCCACAGCGGAACTCCCATCTGCTAATGATTGGCGGTGGATTTTTACGGTGCAGAGTTGCCAGCCCAATGCCCAACATTCAAAGAAGGCACGCCAATTCACGCCTGCACCTACCTGCATGTCTTTAACGTCACTCGACTACGAGGAGGACATGCAGATTCCACACAGAAGGCACTCCAGCCAAGAATCGAACAGGAGAACCTCTTGCTGTGAGGCGACAACGCTAACCGCTGCACCACCGCGGCCTTGCATTTTAACAACACTGACTATTCTTTAAGTGGAAATGTTTTTAAAAAAAACAAGCTTGTTTCATCCACCTACAGACTCCACATTAGAGGTATTCTGTAGGAAATGTGAACAGGATTTATTTCAATTATTTTCGGGAACATCTACACCTTGTTCTGAAAAGCCTAAGGGACATAAGTTCTATAATTTAAATAAGGAAGAGAAATCAGCCCTAATGGCTTTAGAGAAAGATGATAGTGTTATTATAAAGAGATCAGATAAAGGTGGAGCTACTGTTTTGCTTGATAGTGATTATTATGCAAACTGCATTTGTGAGATGTTAAATGAGGTTTCTGTCTATGAGAAAACTGAGTTTGATTATACATGGGATATACAATGCATGATTTCCATCACTATTCATGATTGTTTAGAAAATTTTTTAATTACTGAACAATTTTCGTAATATTTGAATGTTGAATATCCTGTGATGATCATGCCAGTCTTTTAGGGCTTTCCCAAAATCCATAAAATTTTAGTCTCACCTCCATTCAGGGCAATAGTTGCAGGGAGGAAATGGATAATGGAACCTTTTTCTATATTCATAGATAAGCAATTACATCCGGTACTTAAAAATTTAGTCACTGCGCTTAATGATACACAGCAATTTTTAAATGACCTATATGCATTTGTTCAAAAATAATGATGCTGACATGAATGACTGTTTGCTAGTTACCCTAGATGTGGAGTCATTGTTTACCTGCATTCCCAATCTAGAAGGTATTAGTATGGTTAAGTCCTTCCCAACTTTACATAGTGATTTAGATATCAAACAGCTAGATATGATATGCCTTTTTCTTGAGGTTGTACTAGAAAATAATATTTTTATGTTTCAGGGAAATTACTACTTACAAAAAGTTGGCGAAGCTATGGGTACTTCCTGTGCAAATAGCTATGCCAACATGGTACTAGCTAGATGGGAAGAAGAGTGTGTGTTTAATAGCCCATACAAAGGTTCTCTCTTATTCTACAGGAGGTTTGTTGATGATGTGGCTCTGGTTTGTCTAGGTAACAAGTCACAGCTAGCTGACTTCATTGATTATTTAAATACTACTACTTCTTTCCTGCATTTTACTTCACATGCATCCAGGAAAGAGGTTATATTTTTAGATGTTCTTGTTCAAAAAAACAGTATGGGGAATTTTGTTACTAGACTCTATTGAAAATCATGCAGGAAAAACATGTTGCTTCAGTGTAGTAGTATGCATCTTCCCCATGTTTACAGGAATGTCCTGAAAGGTCAAGGGATGAGAGTTTTATGGCTCAACAACACTGAAGAGGGTTTTCAAACTGACCTTGAATCACTATCTTATGACTTTATGGCGGGAGGGTATAGTAATAGAGAAATAACTGGAATGGTAGAAGAAGTAAGTAAATTAAGGGCTAATGCAGCTTCCCCCTATTTCTCTAGAAAAATTGTAATGAGGTTTTCATCAGTAGAAGAGAAAAGGAATAATTATATACCGTAAGTATTGCCTTATGCTTGGCAGCCGTGGTGGTGCAGCGGTTAGCATTGCCCCCTCACAGCAAGAGGTTCTCTGGTTCGATCCTCAGCTGGAGTGCCTTCTGTGCGGAGTCCGCATGCTCTCCCTGTGGTTGCGTGGGTTTCCTCTGGGTGCTCCGGTTTTCCTCTCACATCCCAAAGACATGCTGTAGGTGGATTGGACACTCTAAATTGGCTCTAGATTTGAGTGCATGCATGTCTGTGCCTTCTGTGGAAGGTTGTCAACTTGACACCGTAAAACTCTACTGCCAATCGTGAGCGGACAGGTGATCCGCTGTGACGATCCCTAACCAGGAAAAGCCGAAAGAAGAGGTATTGCCTTATGCTAGTGCTTTTAGACAGGTCAGACATGTAATAGATTCTAACTGAATTTACTCTGTCATGAATTTGTCATGTGAGGCTATATGTGTGTGTTCATTTACATAATTGATTTTATGCTTTATCACTGTATCTTTTTAATTTCCAGAATTATATTTCTAGTGATATTATTGCATTTGGATCAATTTAAAAAGCACAATAAAATTATAAAAATGAAAAATAGCAAGATAGATGATATGGATAGACAAAAGAAGAAGAGAAGTAGCATCCAGCAAATGGATAGATGTATTAAAACTCAGAAATAAATGTAAGAAAGAGGAATCAAAACATAATAGAATGATTATACCAGGAAGGAGTTGGGAAGACACCAAAGAGATTGCAGGAAGTAGGAAAAGAAGGACACTAAAAACTCAGGATATGGCAAGAACTCAGGGTCACATAAAAGAGTAGCAGTGGAATGGATAAAGATAATGTAAGGATAACAGGATGGGTGAGCAGAAAATCAGGAAAAATTAGGATAGTGCTAGGTATTGGAAGGAGCATAACAATGACTTCTTAAACTGAGTAATGATACTTGAAAGTTGTTCTCTATCAGGATTTGAATTATAAGAATATATATAGGGCAAACTGTTGAAAATGAAAATGTTTAAGTGTATTTTTGTGGAAGATATGTCCTCCACATCCATTTCAATATCCTTCAACTCACACCCCAAACTCTGTTTATACTACTCTTGGAATCACTGCTAATCATGACTAAAGGCTAAAAAATCTCTGTTTTCAAAAGAGTGCATACATTCAAATCTCTTGTCATCAGCATTATACAATAAAATACTTTAAATGGTATATATTCACTAGAACTAGGAAATAAACAACCCTAAGTCTTTCTCAGAAGCAGTGATGATGTAACAGATCCTCCTGCCAGAGATCAATTTGCTAATAGTGAACAGACACACACAAACAGAAGACCCAGCTCAGTATTGAAACAGTTGCACTGCTTAAACCCTCCTACAATATACTATTCGAAATATGTATTAAGTGCATTTAATAGCCATTTTGTATTAGTATGTCCTATTATTAAGTGCCAATGTATAATATGTGTTATATATTACTATTATGAACATATATTTTAGTATTTGCACAGAATGTGAAACTGTAATAGCAGATGTGTTGTTCTTCACCCTTATGTTTATGGACCTTTTCTCCACTGTAAAGGGACCTTGTTCCTAGCTGGAATTTCCCGGTAAACAAAATTAATAAATTATGTTTCACACTGGCAATGGAGAATGATCCATGAATTGACACAAACATAATGGTTTAGTACTATGAAGGTGCTTTCTATAAGACAGTCAGGGGAAACAAACAGGGAATTGGGAAGGAGGCAGGGAACCAGAGGAGTAAAGAATCTATGAGAAACGATAACAAAGGATCAGCCTAAGGAGGTATGTGATTTCTTTTCATGTCTGTTCTGATATTAATGAATACCACCTTGACTCTGTTTCGCCCTTTTCTGCTCTCCCATCCTGTTATATCTTCTGCCTCTACTGTTCTACATGATCCTGAGCTCTTGCCATTGTTAAAAGGCCTGTTGAGGCATAAAGAAAAAAAAAATCAGTCCAGTAATTGGTGAGGTATGATTACAACTATATATGAAAATCAGAATAGATAAAAAGATTGCAGGGACAGGAGACAAGGCAGTATCAAGAAGACAGAGTGAACACGGCAGAAAAGGTTTTCAGCAGACATTATAAAGAGGAAATAGTTTTCTTCATATCTGTAAAAGAAAAGATGATATTGATGACACTGTATGCATGTGCAAGATCATGTCAGATGGATGTGGAAAGGTTATACTGAGCAGAAATTATGGTAGAAGAAGGATAGAGGTAACAACTGTAGGAACATACTACTCAATGGATCTCTTAAAATACTGCTTCATGTAAAGATTTATGGACACACTTAAAGTAATAACATTATGGCTAATGGAGAGGGAGACTGGAGATGCATTACAGAGATCCTGGGTTTGGTGAAGAAAGGCTGTGGGGGTACAGGGATGGAGACAAGGTTGATTAGTAAATGTACTTGCAAGCATATTGCATCCTTCTGCTATAAGACAAATATAAATGCTGGAAAGAAAATTTCAGAACTAGGATGGGAAGTGCAAAAGATTAAGGAGTAACAAACAATCCAAGAAAATACTCTGCATCAGTGCTCACAAGAGAAGGTGGCAGGAGTAAAACTGAGTAGGCAAACAGGAGAAGGAGGGGGCCAGGCAGACATGATACTAAAATATGTTTCAGATTACAGAGACAACTTTTCAATGCAACTCATTTAAAGTCAAATGATGAGGACTGGTTATGGGTGCTCAAAAAGATGTATAACCTTTGCCTTTATCGGCCTTAATGTAGCCATGAAGTCATAGGCATTAAGAAGCCATGTAACTGAAAGGCTACTATGTCCTTAAGGGGTCATTTGCATATATACCATGGACCTCCACTACAGGAGGTTTAATGTGTTATGACAAACATGTTAGGATTAAAAATGTATTATTTTGAGTGTTCAGTAATTTACTGTGTATTGCATAATGCTTAGGAGTGCTTGTAAAACTTATATTAATATTACTTTTTTGAAGCTAAACGCAACAATTGTAGGACAGTTACTGAGGTCTATAAACTTCTGCATTATCTGGTGGACAGTCTGGATGAAATGTCTTACTTTGTGTTAAAGGAACTGGCAGTAATATTCTCAGAGTCCTAACTTTTAAATTTTTTAAGCTACTCTTAAAATGTGGAGTGTTGTTGAAGGATTCGAAATGGCAACTGTATTTTAATTGCACAAGGACAGATCTGATGTCCAGGTAATTCTTCTCAAAAACAATCACAGAAAAGGTAGAGTAGAATAGTCTGGTGGTGCCATTGAATGACATTTATGTTGCATACAGAGACAATGACAGTCCAGCTTGCTTTTCTTGCAGATGGCAACATCATATATACACAAAGCAAAAACCCCATCAGTCACAACTAACAATTTCCTGGTACTTTCCAAAAAACTCTGGTTACACACAGCAGAAGTTAATGAATCGTTTAATGAATAATGTAAAAAGTAAGGGCTTTCACGGTCTAACTAACCGCTTAATCAGACTGCCTAAAATCAATTAAAATCTAGTTTAAATACATACAAATACCCAACAGAATGCCACAATCAATGACATCATCAGCAGCATACAAATTACAAACAATTAAAAACATGACATCTAAACAAATAAAAAAATATATATACATAGTAAATCTAAATGCACACTAATGTTTAATTGCTTCAGCTTTCAGGAAAGGCTTAAGAGATATTTTATTATAAAAACCTAGCGGTTTATCAGCTTGGAATAGAAGTATCCACTTCTGTTCAGCTGCCTCAGTAGTATTTTTGAGGTCACCACCTCTTTTCCCTTCATGAATAACCTCTAACACAAAGAATTTAAAATGATGATTCTTTTCTCCTTTAATCACATGTTGTGCTAGTGCACTGGTCTCTTTGGCATTTTTAACATCTCTACATTGTTCCAGGATACGTTCTTTCAAAGAGTGTCTAGTCTTCCCTATATAAAAGACATAACAAATAGTGCAGAAACTGAAATACACCAAATTTCTTGTTTTCCAATCTGCATAAAAACTTGTTTCAATTCTAAAACCTAAAAATGGATGTTTTAAAAAACCTCCTGTAAAAACATGAGTACATGCTGTACAGTTCCTGCAAGCATAAGTTCCCATCCTGTCTGACTGCACATGTTACTTTACTTCATTCGTTTTATAACATAAATGTCTTTTCAAAAACGTATTATTGCAAAAAGAGAAATGTGGTTCATTATCAATAACATTTTCAACTCATCTATAGTTGTTAATAAATTCCAGTTTCTCTTGATAATCTCACAGACTTTATTAACGTCACTTGAATACGAAAGAGGTACCCTCATAGCATTACTTTTTTATCATTGAAACTTGTTCTCGTAAATTCAGTCACATTGTTCACATCAGCATATAGCACAGCTACATTATTTTAATAGGGTTTACATTTATTTAACCTATCTTACCAGGCTTCAATTATACATGCATCTATCTCTTTCTCAGCATAAACTCTAGGAATAAATTCCTGTTTAAGGTTCAACAATTCTGGTTTAGGTTTAGTATCATCATTGTACAGGCACATAATTCTATATATCTGACCTTTTAGTACATTTTGTTTAATATATTTTGGATGCATAGTTTTATTGTGTAACAGGTTATTCTTTCTCACGGGTTTCCTATACAAGCTAGTCTCTATCCTAATTAACTCATTCTTATTAATTAATCAAGAAATTCTTTATCGTCAACTGACTACTTGTAGGAAAATTTTAGAAAACTAGTCGTCTACCTCTCTTCGGTATACCGCCAAAACAAAAAAAATGTCATCTACAAACCGTGCATACCATATAATCGAGTCCTTGAATGTTTCATGGTTAGTCTCCCATTGCACAAGTGACAGGTTGGCGTAGCTATTTTCACATGCTGTGTGTAACCAGAGTTTTTTTGGAACATACAATGCATTTTTATTCTCTGGCTACTTGATTCAGGTTTGGAATTATAGAAATTTCCTGGTACTGTTTCACCAAACAGGTGAACAAAGGGTGTCGTATAAATGTAGTGTATGTTGATATCAGCATAGCTTCTCACTCTCTGGGATCCAGAATGGTCATGTTGATAGTAAAGTACCTGGCTGACTTGGCAAAATCAGAGTGTGGTACTCAGGGGTAGGATCAGTGGGTTGCCCCTGGATTCCATGCCAGGTTTGGTGCTCTATGCACTTCACATATTAAAATGGTCTGGATAGCAAAATCATTCTATTGTTGATGACTCTAGTATTGGTATAATTACCTGGACAGAGATGTCAATATTCAGTGACATGGGTTACAGCATGCAGTGTAATTGGGTGGATACGAAATAGCTCAGATTTAATGCTAAAAAGAAAAAAATACATCATCATTTTATTTTAGTTGGCAAAAGTCAGGGTGTGGAAGTTTATATGGACAATCCTAACTAACCAAGCATCTGGGGGTCAGAGTCACTCCAAGCTTGAATCACACAGGGTGTTGTGAAAGGGTAGTGGCAAAGTCTAACAAAATCCTGGACTGCATAGGAGTGGACATGAGAGATGCAGTGATTGTACCAATGGTGCTGGGCATTTGTAAGCCTGCACCTGGATTACTATGTCTATTTGTTGTAGCCATACATAGTGCAGAGTACAGAATTACCAAAATAATAAGGGGAGAGAGAAATGCTTAGCTTGGCATAACGACAATGAATAATGCAATATGACCTTTGCCTTTGTAGGACACTGGAATAGCAGCTGACAGTGGGTTGAATGTTTATAGGTAGCAATTTTGGAAAGAAGGAAGATTCAATATGGGTCTATGATAACATTTCACATATATGGTGGTAGTACTCTAGGTTAGGTTTCCACTGACAGCAGGAATGTGTAAGTCAGTCCATGACTTTAACAATGCTATGAACAAATTAAAAGGGATAAAAAGGTCAGGGTGTTGAAAGGGGCAAATCTGTGAGACTAAATGCAACACAGACATGACAGTACATATGTTTTCTTCATCAGTATCTTCAGTTCTTCATATTTATTGTAAATTATGCAACCCTAATGGATCCTTGATTCTGTTTACTATTTATGGCCTCAGTGTCATTACATCACAGTTCTTTTATACTCTCTCTCTCTCATAAAATATTCATACTTGACATTTGATGTTCCTTTTGTGTTGACTACCTAATGGACAAAGTCTAGTGCCAGGCTTGAATTACATCTCTTTCAGAAATGTTATTCACTTACATCAACTAACAGATACTGAGGCTAAACTTGTGGACCAAACACTAATACCACGGCCTGTAGATTTATTCCATACCTCTCTTGGCCCAGAAGGCTCTTCCTAGTGATGCATAAGTATCTTTTATACTGCAATAGTTTGCCTTTATTTCATACGAATGTAAGCTGAACAGCAATTGTATGTGTGTTTTTGTAATGTACATTACTGAATGTTAATGCATCAGAGCTTTTCACCCTGGGCTTCTGCAGAAAAGTTTTTTTTTCACTAAACCTGGTCAGACAAACCTAGTAAACAAAAGCAAAATAAAAAAAAAAATCTATTCAATGCACAGTCTGTGGATGATAGCGACAGGTGGCTACATTTAAAATGAAGATAAGATGTTAGCCTTTACTCCTGTCATGAATTTGCAGCATTCTCAGGCAGCATAAAATGTGCATTAATGACCAAGGCTTAGAGTCAATGTTCTCAGCAGGCAAAAATGCTGACTGTAGTTTCCAAGCCTCATATATAAGCATTGAGCAGAAAAGAATAATCAGAGCTGTCATACTGTCTTAAGCACAGACAAGTTAAGCAAACCGTGCAGAAAACTGTAAATAAGTTAAATTAACAACTTCCTGTTTTCTGCTTGATATCTTCCCCTAAGCTCTTATTACTGTTATGTTTGCCTTTATGTCATCTGAGATGGCATCTCCATACCTGCAGCTGCTACTGTTTCTCTTCTAGTTGTGAACTCTTTTCTTAAAATTTTTTTTTGTTTCTCTGACATGTTATGGGGCACTTCTTTGTAATTAATTAAGGGCATCATATTTCTGACCATTCCCTTTCCAAGTCCCCTTCTCTTGCTGTCTTTTCCTCTACAGCCCACGTATCAGCCTTGCCTCAAATCTTTGTGCTTACAAGAACACAAATGTTGTCTTCCATGTGTTTGGAATGCCACTTAAGATATTAACATGACTAGCTTGAATATTGACTATGATAGTGACCCTGCTTTTGACTTTATTATTAATCATTCCTAGCTAAGTCATTGTGTTGTTTATCTCAAGAGACAAAGTTCTACTTCAGTACTAAATAATCTATTTAAGAATCATTTAAATGATACAATACCAGGAGGCATATGTCTAAGTCTCCTGTCCACATTCCTTACTTGGTCTACAGATTTGTCATCCAGCCTGAAAAAATCATCTTATTATTAATATGTTAAATGTTTTCTCAATGTAAACTTCTGACATGATGTTCCTACTCATAATATGTGCAAGCTCCAGGCCCCCTGACCCCCACCCCTACCCAGTGATCAGAGACTTAGTGATTAATTTTCTTTTTTTAAGTAAATTTCTCTTATTTTCTACTATTGAAACCATCATGCTATGTAAGCAGATTGCTGCCTCTGTTATACTAACACTCATTTTCTCTCATTCAGTTTCCAGGTACCAAGATTGTTTAGAGGTGATTCAAGTTCTTCATCAGCCAAATACATAGGCATCATCTGTGTGTACACCAGGAACAACAGCGCTGTGGCTATCCATTCTGTAGATACTTGACACGTCTTTTACAAACATTGGCACATTGTAAGCATCAGTTCACTGCATAAGACAGGACATTTTATGGAACAGTGAGAATTGCTTTAACTTCAGTAAGCCATACATGTTAGAGCAGAATGACTGATGGAGGTTTCTGGTATACAGGTGCAGAGTTCGTCCAGCTAGGTGCCCTGTATAACAGTAATCTCTGGAGAGCTTTATCACCTCAAATAAGGGAACTAAGGCTGTAGATCATAAGCATCCAACAAAAGTAGTGAGACAAGGGTGCTCATCATTCCACCATGCAGGGGCATAATGCAAAGCAAGTGCTAATATGTGTGTGTGTGTGTGTGTGTGTGTGTGTGTGTGTGTGTGTGTGTGTGTGTGTGTGTGTGTGTGTGTGTGTGTGTGTATGTGTGCGCGCATGCATGTGCATGCGTGTGTGTGTATAATCCTCCAAAGCAACTGCCATGCCCTCATGGACTATCCACCTGCAATGGTTATCCATTTTTTGGCCCTGTAACTTGCTGCTGGCTTCCACACTGCCCACTTCTACAAGGCCTGATGATGTCATCCACCTTCCGATTACCAGCAAATAGTGTATCAGGACTTAAGCTATGGCACATGTAATAAATACTGCCATCTACAGTGTGTAAGCCTAGATAGGTAGGGGTTCTAATCTCACTGCAGGCTACATGGTGCCCATGTGTCCCAATGGCATAAATAGGATCATATTGGTAACATAGAAATAGGTAAGGTTTTGAAGTATTTTATTTGTAGCATATGATGTGCCCCCCCCCCCAATGGACTGACCACAACAAGGCCTGCTGATATCATCCAGCATAGTATGTCCTGAACTGATAGTACTGGCAGACATGAGGTGTGTAGTATGCATCATGTACTGTGATCTCTAGTATGTACCATTACATAGGTAAGTATTCTCATCTACTTACAGCCAGCTTGCACTATGTGTGCACCTTGACATGTCCTGCATGCAGTGATTAGAAGTGTTCCTAGCCTCAAGGTAGCCATGGTTGTGTGTAGGCCTGTTAGAGCATTTTACATCATGTTATGGAACTTGTAGGATGTTTAAACTTCACCGGCATAATGGCCATACAGCCCTCACAATCATAGACATCTTTATACCAGTAATTACAGGATCAGCACATATTGCCCCAGTCCACAAGTGACACAGGCAGATGCCCTGTGTTGAGATATTGGTTGCCCAGCCATTCATACAGATGGCATGTGGTGAGGTGCACTGAGGTACTCTGTGTGCCATTAGGCAGGGTTCTGTTTCATGGGTGTGTTTAAGTCTGCTAGACAAATCTCTCCCACAAGCATGTAGTACCCACATCATATATGAGGGTAATGTCCTTACAGTGGATTATTCATCTACTATGCCTCCTACAGATAGGCAATATATGCAGTAAACACAGATCACTTCTGTGTAGTTTATATGTCACAGGTGACAATGGCACTCATTGCAGACTATCCCCATTGAACACAGGGGTGGAAGGTTAGCATAATGGTTAAGGTGCTTACCCTAGAAACACAAGGTGCAGGGTTTGATTCTCACATGGGGTAATTGGCTAGGCTTAAAATAGCCCATAAGGGCAGTTAGCCTAGTACTAAGCTATGAACCTATGAACATACTACAGCTGTGAAGTGACCTTGTGAGGGACCATACTGTTGTGTGCAATTGCCAGTTCTGCTTAGAAAGGTACATCCCCAAATGGCCATTGCACTCAGATATTGGCATGCTGAGAGAAACGTACTTGGAGGTTATGAGTATGTCAGCTGACTGTGGCCTCAGCTATGCCATATGATTCCTGACATACCACCGTAGAGACAAGGTGATATGAGACACATTAGGTACAAACCTGTGTGGCCAGGTCTGTGTGCCCATTTCATTCACCCCTGACTATGTACATCACATGTTGCGACTGATGTGCTACTTACCAGGTACATAGGTCTAATTCATGGAACTGATACTACATATATATTTTCATGGAGTTTATGGCCATTGCAATGTCAACAGGTATGTGTTTGCAATACCCTCTTGCAGGATAGTGACATACCACAGAGACTCTATGAGCGCTCACAATTTGCAGGCAACAGCCAACATTGTTAGCTACCTACAGTCAGTCAGTAGTCGCATGTATTGTGGTTGAATGGATTCCAAGCAGTAGAGTACCCAGGACTGTGCCCTGTTGAGCACTGCTGCTGACAGATCAGCTATTGGAGGTGGATGTCCCTATATTGCATATGTGTGCTAGCAATCAGCCACTTAGTGACCCCTACAATGATAGTACCATAGATGCCTAAGTGGGTGCTTTGTAAATGTTGCATGAGCAGGGGGGTGGATATACTCAGATGGCTTGGCTGAGTCTAGGGGGTTGTATGCCCTGATGTACCCTCACCCAGGTCCATGGTCACTGCCTAGGAAATGTCCACCATGTGTAACATTCATGCTCCTCCTGTCACACATCCAAACTGTGTACAGTCAACTGTGTGTAGAGCACATATATGTGTGCTGATCAGCACCATGATGATTCTCCCTGCAGGCATACAGATAAGGCTACTTAGACAAAGAGGTGTACAGTTATGTTGGTCAGTGGATGGACCACCTCTGTGCAAGGGTATAACAGTTGTCATTGTCCACTCAGTTGGTGTGCAGCCAGTAGTGTTGGTATAATTGCAAGGGTGTCCCAATGGTGTTAGTAATCCTTGTCAGATCACATGTGGGATGCAGCCTGGAATGTTAGCATGTGTGATAGATGCTGTATATCCTTCAATGAGAGGCCAGTTATGAACTACTCTATAAAGATGTAAGTTATGCAACAGATTGTAGAAATGTCATGTGTCACATGAGGTGGAGACAAGGTAGTGTTGCTGATGCAGTCAGTGTGGGTGTACAAGTTAGATATGAGTGCAGACTCATCATATGTGGCATCATGACGTATGAGGTCACCAAAAATCTGGGCCTGTCCTTTGAGGTCACACATGTAACTACACTGTGCATTGTGGTTCTGCTTTGCATGGGTGGCTATTTTTGTCACTTACCATGTCTAGTCAACATCACAACAACACTATGCTTCTTTTACCTGAGGAGGTACTGCCCCCATGTAAGGGGGCACTCTCATCCCAACTATCACTCAGCACTGCCCATCTGTTACTGTACAGTCTGCTAATGGCAGTTGTCCACCAGTCAGGTTTGCTGACCATGATGAGCCTATGTCCCTCCTGCCGCATACAGCCGAGTTCATGCCATTGTAATTCTGCTGACATACTGCATGGGTGTAGAGCTCTGCATACTTGCCTGTCCCATCTGAAGGGGGGGATGCAGTCACACTATGCCAACCAACCCACAGAAGGTAATAAATGGCTGTCTTCACATATATGTCTATTGTCTGCAAGTGGGAGTGGACATACTGGTAGTTCTAAAGGAGACTGATCTGTTGCCAGTTCCCACCAGGGAGGACCTCACATTGAGGGGGGGTGCTGTACTGGTAAACCATATTGGTAAACACATGATGCACTATGTTGGTTCCCAATGTGGGGGATGTCATTGCACTGCTGCAGGAGCATTGTAGTTAAGGACCTGGTCCATCCTTTGGGCAAGTGAACTGCAGCATGACTGAGCAACACAATGTATACATATTACACTTTCCCAAAGTGTTTGTCTGTGCTCTGTACAGACCTTGCATGACTCTGTTCCTGCAACATGCCGGAAGTAACTATAACACTTACTTGCATGGAGTACTACTAGCAGGTAGTGTCAAGCGGTGTCCCCAGATCTCTGAGTCATGTCACCTGAAATGCCATGATAGCAGTTAGCATGGATATGAGCACTGACACTGTCATACACCTAGTGACACTGGACCAAACATGTTTGCTCAAAGCCAAATCATGCCTACCGGAGCCCATTGAGTGTTACACTATGCAATGGATGTTGGACATATGTCTCACTCCACCTACCATGGCCTGACAAGGTGTATGACAATATTAGGCCAGCAGGTCTTGCTGGAAACTGTGTACATCATGTACAGAGTGTTATGTCAGCTGGTGAATAGGGAAGTGTCTGACAGTCATACTCTGGGAAGATAGCAGTGGGAGACCTGCGCTGCAATGATGCCAGTCACCAGTGGGGTTCACCATTCTCCATTATTGGCATACCCCGTCTACCAATTCATAGGATCATAGGATCATAGGAAGTTACTAGGCTATTGGCCCTGAGGCCCTTACAAGCCTAGACAAGAATTTAGCCCATATTGCAACAAGTCAGCACCTTATGCCACTGTCCAGCAGGGACATAGGTAGAATCCCAGGGGTGTATTTTCTGTTCCCCATCCAGTTATCCAGGTTGCACTTAAAAAGGTTTAATGAGGTACTCTACTTTACATGGAGAGGGAGTGTATTCCACAAAAGGGGGAGTCTCTGGGACACAAATCTTTCCTGCCAAGTCCTGTTGATGTCACAGACCAGGTTGAGGTCTCACGTGTGGGTTACTCGAGTGTAGCTTGACTTGCGGATGTGCAGCAGTCTCTTCAGGGTGAGGTCTGAGTTTGCTTTGTATGCCAAACAGAGGTCACCTTTGAGGAGTCTGTAGGAGACTGAGTAGAGGAACAGAACTTTTAGCCTAGCTGTGTAGGGTAGATGTTTGAGGCCCTGGATTCTCTTGGGAGGAATCTCTGTGGTCTCTCCAGCTGTTGCATTTGCTTTGTGAGGTACATGCTGAAAGGAGCATCATAATTAATAATTGGTCTTATAAGGGAAGAATGCAGGGATGTTATGACCACCTTGTCCCTCTCTGCAGTCACAACCAGTGCTAGTGACCTCTGACTGAGTACATTAGCAGGTGATTGTGACAGCTCCCAGTATGCAGACTCCCACACAGTACCAACAGAGATCCAGGATGGCCTAAGACACAGACAGTTGTACTTTGAGCCACTGACAAAGACTAAATGCCAACGACTGCACAATACTATCCCATGGGACATCATCCACCCCTGCAAAAAATTGTAGTGTCCACACACTGCATACATTTGAGCCATTACACATGGAGTTATGGACACAGAGAATAATGTAGCTTTTGACTCTCACTGGTCAGTAAAATATGGGGATGCATTTACTGTTGCACACCCTTCACTGACAGGTTTGGGGTGTAAATTTCAGACTGTCACTGTTATATTTAATGTGGCAGTCATCATGGCTATCATTGCATGCAATGGCACCCTTGCTATGTCACTACACAGGCATATCATACAACTGTAGCAGCCACACAGGTTCTATGGTACACCAATACACAGCATCAAAAACATGTCCTATGGAGTCTGTGTCATGACTATATATGTGTAGTCTGTTCCCTAAATGCTTTGGAGGGGATGTGTCTGGCTTCATACAGGTAGATGTCATATCCCACTGTGTACCTCCTGTGTATCCATGACAGGACTAACACATGTCTCACCTGTTCTACACACCTACAGCATCATTGTGGTATACATAGTACATGCTGGAGAGACAGGTATGTAACACAGACAATACAACCTACATGAAACAGGTCCCCATGCATGTGAAGCACACATTTGCTGTAAGACACATTATGTGCAGGTTCATAGGTTCATAGGTTCATATTAGGCTATCTGCCCTAGGGCATTTATAAGCCTAGCCAGAATGTGTTTGGCTTTTGCCACCCATTTTAAATTAATTTTGCTATGCCCTTTTTCGAGGTTAGTATACTGTGCCTCTGTCTAACAGTGACACAGAAGTGATACCCGAGTTAAACCTATGATCTCCCATCCACTCATCAAGATTCCTCTTGAAGAGAATCAATAAGGGACTCTGCCTAACCTGGACTGGGATTTTATTCCAGAGTGAAGGGAGCCTCTGGGTTATGAATCTGTCCCTCCAGCATGTCCTATTTATTTCAGTGCTGAGGTTCAAGTCTCTCGAGCTCGTAGCTCGATGGGATTTGGATTTTCTGAGGTGCAGCATGTCCATTAATTCCGGGTTGGACATGGCTTTATACGTCAGGCACAGATCGCCCCTGAACAGGCGGTATGCCACTGAGTAGAGCTGGAGTTTCTTTAACCGGGCAGCATATGGCATCTGTTTGAGCCCTTTGATCCTCTTGGTGAGGTACTTTTGGGGTCTTTCCAGTTGCTGCAGGTGTCTGGTAAGGTACATCCCAAAAGGGGCATTGTACTCAATTATGGGCCTGATGAGGGATGAGTAAAGAGGCACGGTGACCTCCTCTGATGGTTACACACTAGGATGCAGAGCACAACAATCATAACTGGTGTGGGGAAACTGTCTGTACTGGGCAGAGTATATTTGTAGATGGGTCATCACCATCACCACAGCTTGTAGATGTGTGCGTTCCCAAAATCCTGGTGACATTTATCAAGAGTAGCAGACCTGTTCACAGATTAGGGATGCATGAGTACACTGACTGCTGCCATTGTCACTGTTAGCCTGTAATACACATATGAACCTATGGAGCCATGGTCACATAGTGCTCTACCTTGCTGAAGACATATTTCTGCTGTGCTGGCAT
Source organism: Protopterus annectens (assembly GCF_019279795.1). Taxonomy (NCBI): domain Eukaryota; kingdom Metazoa; phylum Chordata; order Ceratodontiformes; family Protopteridae; genus Protopterus; species Protopterus annectens. Next base: position 273,682,892 of record NC_056739.1, read on the forward strand.
GCCATCCTGTGCTGCTTCATTGCCGCTGTGTATCCATAGATTATCCCAACAGACTCATGAAATAGAAACATAAACAGGTCCATGAGACACCTGTCATCATGTAAGTATACAACATTACAACAGCATACAAAATAAGGTACACAAAAGTATGTGGCATACTTGTGACAAATGTCAGCATACAGTATCTGTTGTTAACCACTACAAGTGGCATGGCAAAACAACATTACATTACACAAGTACATGTTAACTAATATAGTCACCCTGTGGATCAGATACATAGCTTCATTTCCCTGCATTGATGACGAGGATGACAGGGATGTGGCACAGGTATCATCACTTGCACAGGGTGCTGTGTGGGGGTGCAGGAGACCTAGGCTGACCCAAATAATTGACAGCATGTGTGTGAGTCAGGAAGGGAAGCAGGTAAGATGGACCATGTCAAGATGCCATGTGTGACTGTAGGTGACCTGTGTTTAACAGTGGTGTGTGAGTGTGTGCATGTACACAGTCAAGCTCAGTGCTAGCCATGGTGGACAGACAGCAGGCCTCCCACAAGCACCCCTGACAGTCCACCTGTGTGGGACCTCACCAAATCTCTGGCTATGGCCATTGTCTACACTCACTGGAGCCATAGTTGCCACACTTTCCTGTTCAATGTCCCCACCCTCTGACTGTCCAATATCTGTGGCCTCTGAGGAAAGGGTATGTGTGGGCATACTGACTGTGTGCAGTGACAATGGAGGCAAAACAAGGATGTCTACCTTTGGGACAGATTCAGCCCGTAATACCTCCACCTGTGCCTCACTGTGGCCACCATCATCATCAGAGTCTGAAGAGACACTGGCATCAGGTTGTGCAGGGGACAGAGACTAACCCCCAGGTCACCTGTGATAAGAAAGAAAAAAGCAGTACATGAATATCTGCACGACTGTGTATGAAAAACCCACCAATACTTATAATAACTAAGACCCACAACTGGATTAGCGGTCAAAATTTTCCTCTCCACTTTCGTCCAAAATAGACTTCCTCAGAGCAAAATACACATTCAACTCAAGACCTTTATAACAATCATTTCAAGTAAATCAAGTAAAACATGACCAGTACAATTTACCTGTTAATTAAACAATATGACACTATAATTGATAAACTGACACACAAAAATCCAATACACCTATCTTAACAAATGTATTGAAACACAAGTTTCACTGCCTAATTTAATATCCTTTCAACCTTTTGCATTTTAAAAGATATTTTAGAATAAATCTGCAAGCGCAATTTTCAAAGGAAATAATCCAATCTCCAGCATGTGGACAGGAAAAACACCACAGAATGGCACGAAAAACAATTTATTCCAAGTTGAGCGCTTTCTTCCCTACTCAAAGGATTTCTTATACATAAAAAGACACACACCCAGCCACTTATAAACCCACCCCAATTAAACAATTACACTCTAATTAAAACAATGTTTCACAATAAATTCCTACTTCAAAATGAAAATAAGATAAATAAATGTTATCCTAAAATGTTATACAATCTCAAACATTAAAAGAAGAACAGGGTAGAATATTGAACATACATTTAGATGTACTGGAACTGAGGTGGCATTTGTTTTTAAATGCATCTCAGTATCCAGGTATAAATGAGATGATTAGCATCTCTAGTATTTTAATATTGTATAACATTTTAGGATAACAGGTGGAACTTGTTGCTTTTTTCTTTCTCAAGACTAAGGTACTGTTTTTTATGAAAGCATTTGACCTATGATCATGTTTTTACTGCTTTAAAAGTTGGTATGATATGAGTTTTAGATAACATTTATTTATCTTATTTTCGTTTTGAAGTAGGAATTTATTGTGAAAAATTGGTTTAATTAGAGTGTAATTGTTTAATTGGGGTGGGTTTATAAGTGGCTGAGTGTGTGTCTTTTAATGTATTGTTCTGAAGAAATCCCTCAAGTAGGGAAGAAAGCGCTCAACTTGGAATACATTGTTTTTCATGCCATTCTGTGGTGTTTTTTTCTGTCCACACGCTGGTGACTGGATTATTTTAGAGTAAATGCCTCATTTAAACCAGGAAGCTTATCTTTTCTTAACTGTCACTGCCAAAGGGTTTTTGTTTGTTCAACTACACTCCCATGATTACCCCCCTAAGATCCTTATGCACCTTTTCCAGAAAGGAAAATAAAAACATTCTACTCTATTTACACATGACATTATGTTTAAATAGGCCATTATTCTGGCCCTTAACATTAATAGAATATAAATGTTCCTTAACAAAACAGTGTCATGCTTACCAGGAGCAGAAACATGGCCTTGGCCACTACCTGATGGACCTGTGAAAAGTAGAGAGTGAGGTAATGTCAGTACCAATGCATGTTGCGGCACAACAATGTAATGCATCCATATATCTCACATTTTCAGTATCTACTGTGTTGCTTGTATTTGTCACATTCTAAGTATGAGAGTACAATTGAAGTAATGCCCCCAAAGACATAAGACATGATGCCCATGTAAAAGTATGTACAGTCTGATACACTGACTGCTACAGTATTACAGTGCTGATCACAATAAGCTTACTTGCACGCTCCTCAGTTGTGGAAACTGTGGCCCCACCTCCACTATGTATTGTGTGATGGATGCCTGGGAGTTGTTGTATGTGCCTAGGTTCAGCACAAATTCCTCAGTGGCTATGAGTGGTTATTCTGCTGCAGGCCCTCCAATGGTGACAGCATGATATCTGGTTACATCTGCTGCCCTTCATCGTTCAGCATGGTGTCAAACCTGCTTATATGTCCTGCCCTGATGGCCCATGCAGTTTACACCATGGACAAGGTCTGCCTGCAGGTCACATCATGGACAAGGTCTGCCTACAATGCAGCCTGCTGTTCCCTGTTTTGCCTCCCCTGGACAGAAGGATATGATGATGTTGCCTTAGTCCTTCAAGTATAATTTCATTTTCTGCATCAGAGAAGGGTGCGTGGTGTCTACAATACATGATTCATGAAAGACAAAAAAAGGAAACCACATTATAGGATCACATACATGTAAGTACACTATGTAGAGATACAGCAAGGACAACATAGCTGACACTATCTACTGCTTGCTCACACATGTCATACTCCACAGTGTTCAAACATACTAAGTGTGTGGATACAACTGAGATAGTAGCAATAGTCAGATATTCCCACATGTGCCATGACAGATGCTGCTGTATGATCATACACCCAACACTCAGGTCTACTGTGGTGTGACCACTACAAGCATACCCCCCATAATAAGTCATAGGAACAATGCCACACAATTAGGAGTGTGCTATTGCAACCACTATAAAGGGACAGTCCAATGAGACCAGTGTGTCACAATGACAACAGACAATACACCCTTCATGTACAGTACATTCTGTGTAGGTGTAAGACAGCAGAAGATCAATGACATGTCATTATCACAGGTGTACGACAGGCTTAATGCTGTATTCCCTATTTCCCATACATCTATTCACCCATCTGCATCGTATTGTACACAAAATCAGTTACATACCTGATGGAGTGCAGTACTCCTCTATTGGTATGTGGTGATAGTAAAATTTTCACAAAGGTGTGCTCTGTGTGAGGAAAGTCTCATACAGACTGGTTCCCATAGCCAACTGCTTGCCTTTTAAGCATGCTTGTCATCAGTAGGTGATTGCCTCTAAATCAATCTGTGGGTCTGAAATGTTAATTGCAGCTAACACAGGTGATTTGCACTATCATCAGCCAATGACATCCAACCACTGTACAATATATAAGGCCTTCATGTAGGTTAGGGTCACTTTCTAATATATTGTGCTGGACATTACTGGGGTGAGGAGACTACATCATCACAGAGTGTAGGTCTGTAGCAGAAACCTTATCATAGAGATGTGTGTGCTACAGGCTGCAGCTGCTGCTGCTGGTAATAGACATAGGCAGACAGTGTGAACACTTTGGAGGACAATAACTTGTAGGAGTAACTGTGGGAGCTGTGCCAGCCTTGTTGTAGAGGCAGAGCTAGAGTGAGGCTACCCTTTCCACTCCAAATAAGGCATGTGTTTAAGGTAAGTATATTAAGCAATGGTATCACTAACAGAGTACTAGACAATATGTTTGGTGTGCCCTTGGGTAAGATGGGGTATAAATATAAGAATATGTCCACCATTTGGGCAATTGCCAGGCCATGTGTTACAGTGTAGTAGTAATTTGCAGTGTGTATGAGGGCAGGCCTTGTTACAAGCAGAGACTTCCAATGTGTATGTTAGCTGTCCAGCTGTGATAATCTGCACAGTGACTTTGGAAGGATTGTGTGGTGCACTATATTAGTGGCTCTCATTTGCAGTACCTGCAGTGACATTCTGTGTGAATGCATGTTAATGCATTATATGACACGTTATGCACATATAAGTTTTGCTACAGGGATATGTGAAGTGCATTCCTACCTGCAGGCCTATGATATCCATTAGTGAAAAGCAGACATGTCATTTGAAATGCATTATGTGGATAAAGAGTGCAAGATTCAGTCATTAATTGCTACATTCACAATACTGTAAATTCACTTATACACACCATTGGATTTAAACCCAGGACTGTGTGTGGCAAAATGTACCATTTTCAAGGCAATTAACAGACCGAGATACTGAGTCACTGCTGCAGCAGGTGTATTTTGCAAGATATATTTGCATATATACAGGGTGTGGCATACATTTTCTACATCCAGCAATATGTGTGTGGCTTTGTATAGAGGCATGTGTGCACCAGAGTCCCAGTTGAACATGTATTTTGCCATTAATGCCTTAGCAGGTGTCTTTCTACATGTTGCTGCTGAAGAGCACATTTACATGCTATTACAGGCCTCACTTACATCCATTATTCTGTCTTTGACTTTCTTGTGGGGACTATTGAACCAGACTCCAAGGTATACTCCCACTTTTAATCCTTTTACTTTAATTACATTTTAATCAAGTTTTCACGGTGTGGTGCACAGTTCTACTGAAACACACTCAATGACTGTAACTGGCAATTACATTGTTTTCTTTAAACCACCTGTTTTAAGTAAAAGTTGTGTGGCATGGCAGGTTAATGCAGTAGTCTGCAGGTGTGATGGTCTTGGTTTCAAAATATGGGACAGGTATTTATTTTGTAAGTGTGTATTACAATTTTAAAAGCACGTATAGTGAATATAGCTCTATTTAGCTGAGTTTAGCGAAGCTGAGCAGCGTGGAACACCATGCAGCAATGTGCTAAAAATATAAAAAAAGAAAAATGGGGAGATAGTAAAGTGATGAAATGGGGCACAAGCAGGGGGAAAAACATAATGAAAGGCAGGTAGGGATATGCAGGAAGAGTGAAGAAAAGAACCACAGCTGCACATTTCTTGTACAGCAACAACTGTGCACTTTGACAGAATGTGTACATGACTTTGAACTCTCAACCCCAGAGAGAGGGGTGAGGACAACATAACTGCGCTGGCAAGCCAACTGAACCAAATTATATGTGCCAGTGGGCACAAGTTCAAAATGGAGAGCTATATTTGTTTGGGGGGACAGGTGCCCATTTATTTATTTATTTATTTTAAGGTGAGAGTGGAATATTGGAGAAGAGACATAGTTATGTGTGGGGGAGGTAAGTTAGGTAGGTGAGGATGCATTTTCAAACAGACAAGATAGCAGACAGGGGAGATGTGTGACACATGAAGGGGGGTGAAAACCTTAGATAGGGACCATGTTATGGAATCCACATCCCATGTGCCTCCAGATGGCAGCAGCAGCAGGGCTCACATCCCCACCTATGGGACTGTCTGCACTGCTGCTTCACTGCACCAAGGTGGCAGTGCTGGAGGCTGGGCACCGGGGTGAGGCTGCCTCACCAAGTTGGCCAGCATGCCCTCAATCTAGTGCAGGCAGTGGTCAAACCCACAGTAGACTATCCTGTGCACCAAGATTGGCAGCTGATCCTGGGTGACAACACCCCCTCCACCACTGCTTCCAGAGAGGAGCTGGGCCCTGTCCAATGGGGAGGTACTAACTGACACCCCAGGTAATGCAGGGGCAGCAGAGGGGGCACCACTGTTCTGGGTCCCAGATGTTTTGGGACCCGGTGCCAAGGCTGGTTGAAGGCAAGGTAGGAGGATCAGCCAGAACCAGCCTACCTTGACATGCTGTGGTGAATGAGGTATAGCAATAAGTTAAGGTTAGCAATAACCAAACCATTGTTAGTATTAACAGAATGGAACATCATTTTAATTCATACAAATACATATCAATATATAGTATGTGTAACACAGCAGTAAATAACATAAGTAAACATTAAGGGCAACAAAATAGTTTAACAAAGTATGTTAATAGTGAATCATAATAACACAACAATACTACATAACATTTTGCAAATATAGAGTTAGTTTAACAAAATATGATAATATTAAATCATAATAATAAATAATAATAAATAAATGAAGATAAGGGGTGGGGAGAGAGATAAACATTTGATTACTGACAATGCAGACTATATCCTTGAAAACACTGATAATAAACACTCTACAGGCATGTAGTGTCAGTTCTGAATACAGTGACTAAAATTCTCCTATAGATGATGTAGCATGTACATACCTGTCAAGCTGTTAGCATGGGTCAGCATTGGCCAAGCAATAACAAATGCAGGTACATTACTACACAGAACACTTTAACATAATATGGACTTCTATAACTACCAAGGTGTTCTGTAAGCAGATTTGGTAATACATTGCATTTCAGGTAATAATTTTTCTGGTAATCCTGTGACAGATGGATTAGGCAGTTTTAATTACATTACGTGAAATCATGATACTCGAAAGGCATGTTTGTATACAGTGCATAATATAGACATCTGTCATGCCTTAGTTGGCAGGCATGGGAATAGAACTCAATAGCTGTGACTGCAGAGGACATCTGCAAAACAAATTAACTTTATTGGTTTTGCTGATAACTGTCTGTGAAATGTTAGCACAATCAAATCTGCTCATAACATGGGCTACCTCAATGATATACCATATACCATTTGTTCCTGGAGTGGGAGAAAAAGACAGTATTGTACAACTAAATTTGTTCTGCATTCCAGAACTATTACAGTGGTATACTTGATTGCAGTGACAGTTAAACACACATGCATAGGATACAGCCATAACACATTTAAAAAATCAGATTTCTGTAAGAATTAATGATGCTGTCTAGCACATTATTGGTATTGCTCATAAATGTCTGTGAAGTCCACACAATATCTGCCCATAGACTGGGTTACCTCAGCCATATACATTTATTACCTGAAGTAGATTGAACAGAGAGCATTATGTGACCAATATTGGCCTGGAAACAGCCTTGGACCATAGTACAAGTTAAACAATACAGTTTGCTGTCCATTACTTTTGCATTCTACAGCTATTACAATGTTATACTTGACTGCAGCAACCTTACCATGGACAAGTAATGCATACAGCTATACTGCAATGGTTATGAAAACACAATCCTGCTGTACACCATTTTGCTTAACGTTATAGGTATTGTTTATTGTTTATTGCAGTATAGTTGTTATTGTCCAGTTATTGCACTACAGCTCTACTTGCCCATTTATTGCACTACAGTTCTACTTGTCCAGTTATTGCACTAAAGTTTTTATGGTGTATACTTTATTGCAGTAAATGTTTTACTCTTTCTTGCTTATTGCATTACAGTTAACATAATAAAGTCATACATACCAAACTCACAGCACAACCTGGACAGGTGCCCAGCATAGGACTTGACATTGCAGCTGCTGGGAGAGATGCACGCCATTATGCATACTAGTTTTTAGACATTCAGCTTGCATATTGGTAAAACATAGGAAAAATTACTTACATATTTGTGGGGCATTCCCATCTCTAAATTCTTGGACTCAGGTGTCCAAGGTTCCCCTCTTTTCCCTCCTCAGGTTGTCATAATGGTGATGACACTGCTCACCTGTGTGGGGAATACCAGTAACACTGGTGAGTTCCCTTGCCAACTGGTCCCAGCCCTCCCTCTTACACTCTGAGCCCTGGAAACCACCCTGCAGCAGCCTGGGTTCATTATTTTTAGCCAGGAGCCCAACAAAGATGCTGGACTCCTGAACACCCCATCTCTGCACCCGAAAGCATGCACCTTCACCAGCACCTCCTGCCATATCCACAGTAGATAAGACTCCGAGGAATGATGCAGAATTCCTACCTATTGCATTTAATATAGGCTGCTTTCTTGCCCTTACACGTCATTGAGCAACATTCAAAAAAGTGCTGCATTGCTTAGCATTGCGCAAACCTGCTAAGCAGTGTGAAACCTTGCACAACCAGGGGTTTAGCTCACCTTAGCACCATGCAAACAAAAGAAGCCATTAGCATGTTTAAGCAGCGCTCAGCCCAGGACAGCAGTGTCATATTTCACAAATTTGTCTTAAAATTAAATATAGATAATAAATTCATTTATAGACATCTTATCATTGTTATGGACTCAAACCCAGGACCTACTAAACATTAGGCTGTATCTCTACTCATTTAGCTACCTGGATATTATGAAAACAAGTATACTGTCACATATACTACTCGGCTACCTGTTAGCATTGCTAAGCACCATGGTGCTGCACAAATGTGCTTAAATAAACCCAGACATAAATAATTAATTACATTCATTTTTCTATTTTTAGATGTCTAGCAACAGTCAACTATGTATGTATGAGTGTATGTATGAGCGCCACATGGCTCTGTGGCATTCCGTGCCACACAGCGCAAACAGGAATAAAAAAAAAAACTAAAAACAATGTTTAAATTTGCAGAAATACACAATTATGATAATTAATGACATCTGGTTTCTATTTTTAGATCTCTGACAGGTGTCAGCTGTGTATATGTGAGCATAACTTGGCATTGCTGCACTCGGGCCATGCAAACATGCAAAAAAACAGAAAAAAATATTTAAAATTAAATATTTTACATTTGACCTAATTCACAACATTTCAACAGTAGTGGTGAGCAGTACAGGCTGTCCACAACCATGGGTAGCCTCTACACTTATCCGTACAATGATTCAATAACCTTGTTCCTATACTCTCCCTCAGCAGTGCACCATCATTAATATGCAGGGCATGCTGTCGAGGAGGAACCGTGGCTGTGCACATGGATACATTCTGTGTAGGCTCTAGATGTAGCCTACATGGATTTTATTAAATCCTGGGGATTATTTATTAAACTCATGTACTTTGTTTCCCCGAATCAGGTTTCTCTATTGTCATCATTTTTTTCCTGTGCACTAGTCCCCTGCATCCTATCTTATCTATCATATCTGTGAATTTCTCCCTACAAATTCAGGAATAAATGAGATCAGGCCCCACTATGCAGCACATCCTTAGTTTCTGGCATTCTTCCAGAAACATTATCTTTGTCAAATGTGCAATTTTATTCACTTGCTCCAATGTTGCTTTTGATTGGCTATGGTAACATTCCTATTTGGTTAATTAGTGAATATGTTTGCAGAATTAATTCAGCATCCAAGAATCCATGAAATTAGAATGTATAATTAAGTAACAGGGAATGTGTGGTACAACTTCCATATGCAGTATGCAGAAGGCTTTCCACAGGCAAAAATATGTTGCATTATTATTAACTATTTTCAATACAGGCACTGATCATTCTTTGTACTTTCACTTCTAGAACATTTATTTGTTGTTTTTTGTATGTTTTAAGTCTGTGTTTATCATGTTGGAATGTGAGTGAACTGGTACTCTCAAGGACATATTTGTATTGAAGTGGTACTCAGTTCTTCATCACATGATGAAATGGCATTTTTTTAATCTGCAGTCAGAATTAATGACCAAGCTCTGCTACATATGGTTATTTTATAGCTGAGGTCAGACAAGAAACTCATCATTTTAATTTACTCCTTATAAAGAAAGTAAAATGTGAATAATGCTTTACTCAGTAGAGGAGGTGCGATTCTTAACACCTAAAAATTAGTGGTGTAGCCCATTACAATGCTATGCATTAGTGTATTTTTCTAACTAGCTTTCTCTTTAAATTGCTGACAGTGATTCTCACAAGGCATGGAAGTGTTTGTCAGAAGGATAGGTAATTCTAAATCCTTTTAGTGATTTACACAGTGATGCCATAATTGATAATATGACTTTGATAAACAGTACTTTATGATATAAAAGGTTATGAACCTACTCGTGGCACATTTTGCTTACTAGGTTCACAAGCTCATGCTAATCATATGGCTGAAGGGTCATTGTGGGCTTAGTGGCAGCACCTCTTGATACTGACTGTATATTAGTCACCCCAGTGAGAAAATTATTTCCATTTATTGCACACATGAAGTTATGTTCTCCCGTCCATTGACAAGTCTGTAAAGAATACATTACTTTCTTTCCATGTAGGGGGACTTTATTGCAAAGGTGTGGACTGAATTGGGTTATGAATCTGTGACACCAACAGTAGTGTTAATTTTATTCTGGAGATTTAAGTCTTTATCATGAGTGCTAGACAGAGCACTGATACTGTGAAAACTGCCCGAGGTGGTAAAGGGTAGCGACTTCCAAGGTTCAATAAGCTAAATATAGGCTACCTGATGGAAATGCTTATAACACAGATTTGGGAGAGAGGGATTTTCATGTTTCAGAATGGCTTAGCCTGTTAATTTGAAAAAAGTATTTTTGTTCAGAAATCTTTGAGGTTTTTCAAGTTAGTTGAATGCTTTACAAGGTACATTCCAAGAGGGTCATTGTACTTTCATTACAAGATTTCCAGCTTACTGACCTCTTTGCACATTGTGTTGACAAAGTTAACAGAGTCTCCTTATACTGATTTCTGCATATACCAATTAAGAAATTCTACTGGATGCACCAAATATAAACCAATAATTCCTCAACAACTTTTTTTTTTGTGGTGTCCACTCTATTTAATAGAGTTAAACCTTCAGCTCATTATATTCCTAAAACATATCTTCAACACTTTTACTTAAAACTTTGTGCATGTAATGTTGCAAAATACAACACTAAATAGGTGGACTCACAGCTGGTCCATTAATTTGCTGCAAGCACTCTGGCTTCACATTGTATAAAAAGATTACAATGGCAGATTCAGGAATTTGCAGAAGGGTGGGACGCAGTCTTGGAAGGCGATGATGGGAATAGAGGGTGGGATGCAAGGAAGTAGAACATTGGAGGTGGGGGATGTGAAAAGATCACCTTAAGATGCTGTGACATCACACATCATTGTATTGTGGCTGTAGACATATGAGTAGGTCATTCCTGTACATCACACAGCAAATACACAGACCTCTGCTTTTAATAAACACAATACTTTGCCACCATTACTGTGTTGCTTTGCAATATTAAGGTTGATAGTTTATCTCCATATACTGTTATCACCAACTTTTAGTATGCTTACAATATACAAATGAGACAAATCCTCTGATTATATAAATGTCTTATGGTGTCAGAACAATTCTAAATAAAAATTCTCTCCACAATAAGACATTAAAAGAGTAGAACACCCCATCTCATGCATGGACAATGATAAAATAAGGCAACAGGGAGTAAAATGTGTCTTCTATTGCTACCCCATGGAGATCCATACATACTCACATGAAGTTGAAATCTGTGTTTATCAGTAAACTAGTCCTTCTTTTGAGAGGTAGTAATATAGCAAATCAATAAAATGAAACTGCAAAATATATGTTTGAGTGGCACATTTCACTACCCACCCATACAACATTAAAACACTCTTAAATTAAAATCATAACTTTTACTTGCTGCCAGCCTTTGTAAAATTAAACTGCTTATAAACCCATGTAACATTTTTTCTGGGGTTTTGGGTTGGCCCACAATAATACCATAAGTACGTAGCAAAGCAATCCGTTTACTCTCTTATTATAGAAATGAAGTTGAATCAAGCATTGCTTTCATTCTAAATTCAAAAAAATAGATGGTATACATCCTTTAAAATATTTTGTAGTTCTTTTCAAACACTATACACTAAATGAGAAATATTAATAAAAAACAAAGTGGGGGGCAACCTCATATTCTAAAATCATATAAGATTTAATTAATTCTTGCAAACACGACTTGGGTTAATCAATTAAATAAGTCCTTCATTTTCTAGATAACAGTTTTCTCTCCTCTGTCCTTTTCACTGTTTTGTTCTCTCATCTTACAGAGGGATGCAACAAAAGAAAGTTGAAAATCATTTTTCACCTATGCAGCTACAATACAATTCAGGTAAAATGAAGACCATTTCACATTATAGAGCTGCACTAAGAAAGAATACATTTTGAAGTTAAAAATGGTTTATAAAACTGCATAAATTCAAGGGAAAAACATGAGTAAAATGCAGAGCACTTTTGTATGGTATATTTAGCAATTGGAAGAAGAAGAAAATAATCTGAAGTTTCAAACTATTGTGATAAATATTAATTTATATACAAAGGACACAAAGATTAAATCTTGCTCTGCTTTAGGATTTTATTTACTCTGTGGGTAACAGGGTCAGACAATACTAAACAAGCACATATTACTCATCTGGTAGTGTTTTAGTTGTCCAGTCTGTTTCGTGGGTATGTAAATTGCAAATAAATTCCAATTTGCCTCTTAACAGAAACCAAGTAAAATAGTAATAAACATGGCAATTTTGCACAAAATAGTATGCACCTCATTTACATGTTAGTGGCAGCTCTACCCATCAATATAAGACTAAAACATATTAGATAACTAATATTTAAAAGATAAACAAAGTTTATAACCCATAAAACACAAGAAAAATACTGTTGCTCTAAAGCTGGTGGAGAACAGTTTGGATGAAAATGTTAATGCACCAAATAAAACTAACTGCGCAATGCAGTGTTAAACACAGTACAATAAAATATGTCTAATAATATAAAAGATTCATTAACAATACACTTAGAAATAAAATAATTAAATCATGTCATACATTAAGGTTAACTGTGTACTGCTTTGTCATTCAGGATTTTCTGTTGAGCAGAACAGAATTGCTCCATGACCCATTTCTAACAGAACTAAAAAAAAAAAAAAAAAAAAAAAATTACCTCACACTCACAACAGTGCTGTTCAGACACTGACTGGAATTGGGGACTCCAGCTCACATGACTACTAAGTTGGAACTACTTCAAGTAGTGCTTGTACAACAGTCGTAGCCGGCCTTAGGCATAGGCCAACTAATCGGCCACCTAGGGCGCTGCTCTAGCAGAGGCTCTTTTCCAGTATTTATTTATTTATTTATTTATTTATTGTACTAATGAAATGGTTTCTTTAAAACGTGTCAAATGAATACAGGAAAACTGAAGATCAAGGCATACTGGGAGAAAATGAAGAAATACGTAAACTGAATGGTGTAGGTAGACCAGGATGGGCATTCCAGGTGGTGCTGGGGAGGCAATGTGAAGCCCTTTTGTCTAGGGCACCATTTGAACAAAGGCCGTCCCTGACAGCAGTACAAAATCATTAACAATTTAAGCTTTTTTCTTCTTATTTTCTTCCCATTATTGAAGGAGACTGATGACATCTCCCTGTCAGTCTTCCCAATGATAGCCTTCTGAAACATGATGCTATCAGAAGAGCCATTCAAGATCTTAGAATCCAGTCACTTGACTGGCACCTCCAACTGCATCTCTGAATGTGACTATGACAATTATCTGTAAAAGAAAAAGAAAAAAAAAAACAAGTGTGGGTTCAAATTTAAAAAAAAAATGTACTGCCAAATGAGGGATGCTTTGAACAGTGTGCCCCTTTCATGGTACATTTTCCAATTTTAACAAAAGTGTTTTCAGAACACTTTTTTATTCTTGTGCCAGTTTGTATTGTGGTTTAAAAGGGAAGGATGCATGTGCACCCCTGTGTCAAGACCTAAATCTGCCACTGGATTAAAAAATACAGATTGGTAAATCAGCTTAGTCTGAAACATTCCTGGACTCTCATCTGATGGCCAAGTATCATTCTGCTTGGTCTCACTAGAAATAACTCTTAGAAGCCATTTTCCCATAACATAACACTAGGTGCATTTGATTAATGGGAAATTTAAATTAGAGACAGCACTCAACTAACCATCTAATTGGGAAGCAGAGAACAGAAAGTATAGTTTATAGGTTTATAGGTTATTCATATATAGGTTATTCATAAACCTAATTAAGTGGCTTTCAGCCACTGGCCTTATGATGGTTTTGTTTTCCGTATATGAATCTTTGACAGCTGTCTTTTTACAAAAACACAGCAACTTGTGCATTCCTGCAGCTAAATTGATAATGGTAATTTTTGCTATCTGAACCTCTTCCAACCTGAATATTATTATTTTATGGCAAAAATAATCAAGCCACGACTATATTTTGCCCTAATCCATGTTTTTATTTGCATTCAACATACTGTATACATGTGGGAATTCTTCTTTCCAGTTCATTAAATGACTTGCTGAAATGTATTTCAATTACAAGTCCCCATGCATGAATAAACACTGTTAAGTTATATCATTTAACAGAATTATTTCCCCATCCACATGCACTATAAGTCCAGGTTTATTAAAGTACATGTTTCTACACAACTGACGGAGGGTTGACATCAATGGCTTACTAGGACCAAGCCCATGTCTCTGGTTTGCTGGTACCAGGTACTGCTCAATGACAATAGACAAATCAGAACCACCAACCCTTCCCTACCAAGGACAGGCAAGCAGTCATCAGCTTTAATTCTCATCCTTTCCTGGCATTTCTTCCAACACCTTTGTTACTAAATGAAGACAGCTCATCTGGAATGTAGTCAGATTTTTTTCTTCTACACCAGAGTACTAGATTCAGCTAAGCTTTTTTTGTAGTGCCTTAACATCTTTGTCTGTTCCACATATGTCTCTGTTTCAGAAGATATCAAATCTGTCTAGCTTGCTGACACATTATTTCAAATATGATATAGTGCATTTTATTTTTTTTCATAAACCTCTTACACTTGTATGCTTTTTTCACTAAATTAAACAATTATCTTGTTCTTGACTTCTGCACTTCCAGTTTTGCAGGTTGTTCTGCTACCACTTCATCACTTACTGGTTCTATCCCTGCTTTAGTACAAACGGATTCTGAGACTTCCATTGCAACTTGTATTAGAATCCCCTTGTCCATCCCTTTCCTCTGCCTTTAAAATGCATCTCCCCAATAGAGTACTCAGAACTAATAACCAAAACCTAATTGAAGCATACAAACCAACTCGTCCCCCAGACAAAAACCTCCTATCCTATGGTCTAGCACGTCTCTGGAACTCTCTACCTCCAGCCATTTGTACCACTTTCAACCATTTTACATTCAAAAAATCTCTTCACTCTCATCTACTAACCCAGTGGGAATGCTCCTGCACCCATCCATCATATCTACTAACCCAGTGGGAATGCTCCTGCACCCATCCATCATATCTACTAACCCAGTGGGAATGCTCCTGCACCCATCCATCATATCTACTAACCCAGTGGGAATGCTCCTGCACCCATCCATCATATCTACTAACCCAGTGGGAATGCTCCTGCACCCATCCATCATATCTACTAACCCAGTGGGAATGCTCCTGCACCCATCCATCATATCTACTAACCCAGTGGGAATGCTCCTGCACCCATCCATCATATCTACTAACCCAGTGGGAATGCTCCTGCACCCATCCATCATATCTACTAACCCAGTGGGAATGCTCCTGCACCCATCCATCATATCTACTAACCCAGTGGGAATGCTCCTGCACCCATCCATCATATCTACTAACCTAGTGGGACTGCTCCTGCACCCATCCATCATATCTACTAACCCAGTGGGAATGCTCCTGCATCCATCCATCATATCTACTAACCCAGTGGGAATGCTCCTGCACCCATCCATCATATCTACTAACCCAGTGGGAATGCTCCTGCACTCATCCATCATATCTACTAACCCAGTGGGAATGCTCCTGCAGCCATCCATCATATCTACTAACCCAGTGGGAATGCTCCTGCAGCCATCCATCATATCTACTAACCCAGTGGGAATGCTCCTGCATCCATCCATCATATCTACTAACCCAGTGGGAATGCTCCTGCACCCATCCATCATATCTACTAACCCAGTGGGAATGCTCCTGCACCCATCCATCATATCTACTAACCCAGTGGGAATGCTCCTGCACCCATCCATCATATCTACTAACCCAGTGGGAATGCTCCTGCACCCATCCATCATATCTACTAACCCAGTGGGAATGCTCCTGCACCCATCCATCATATCTACTAACCCAGTGGGAATGCTCTTGCTTCCATCCTTCATAATTCTACACTGCCTTACCCCCTCTCCCTTTTTTCCAACAACATGCTTGCTCCTGCCTCTTCTACCCAAAAAAAAACAGAATTTTTACCAAAATCTTTCATTTTCTAGTCTGTATCAACTGTAATTGTCATCTGAATCTGTAAATAAGGTATCACAGAACACCCTTTTCGGGTCAGTATTTTCTGTAATGCTCACCACCAGTTTGTTGCTCTAACTGCATAACTTGTAAATATTTAATGCTAAAACTGCATAATTTGTAAATATTGTAACACATATTGTAATTCCTTCTTTCTGGAGCTTTTCTCCCCAGGACTCCATTGAAAACGGGTTCATTTTGGCCCAATGGACTATCCTGGTAAACCAACTGCAAATAAAATAAAATAATAAATAAAATAAAAATGAATCACTTTTGCAGTTCTTGAGCCTTGTTGCATAAACATCAACATTAACTGAAAACAACACTGTACATGAATGGGACTTTTACATAAGCAGTAAGCCATACTTTATTGGATATACCCATGCATGACATCACTGGATCATGAGAGTGAAGCCCTCATGCCCTAAAGGCACCAAAAGGAAGTAAACCCAATATTAGCCTCTGTAAAACATGGCTTATTATACTTCTACTATGATGTTTTCAACTAAATACATATATAAATATGAATGTATGCTTTGTTTTACTGTGCTGGCTAATAGTTCTTTGGTTGAGGAAGATATACAGTATTGTATTGTTTTATTAAATGATGACACTTGTCCCTTACAAGGCAGATCATTTTCAACTGACTCAATTCTGTGTCACACTGTTCCACACTGGAAGGATTGGGTACACGTTCATTATGATTTATTTTTTTAACAAATATATTGGGTAAATAATATTGAATAATACTGAATCTTATTAAGTTGTCATTAGTACTCTTCTTTAAGTGTAAATAAACAAGTTAATAATTATTATACAAGAAGGAGGTTAAGGTTAGTTGGTTAAGGCTCTTTTACCTATATAAAGTGGTGGTGCAGGGTTTGGGGTGGGGTTATGGGTTGCAAAAAAAAATGGCACAAGCAGTTAGGGCCCTATGCGAAACCTATGAACCTATATTTATTCCACATTATGAGAGTTAATGTTCCACATTTTAGTGATAGAAGGTTCAAAGCATTTATAATATGTTTAATTTAGCAATGACCTATGACTGAGTATAGATATGAGTTTAAGAAAAAAACACCCACAGGTAGAAATCCCGTGTTTCACACATTCAGGAGTGGGTTATTGCTATTATACAATGAGATTGTTCAATAAAGAAATTGCTTATCTTTCTTAAATAATGTCTTCGAATAAAAAAAAAAAAAACTCTTCTGCAACATCAAATGAATGGTTTAGAGGGACAGGTATATCTTGCAGTGGATGGTGCTGCTGTGGAACAGACTTCCCATCCACAGAAAACAAAGTTCATCGCTGTCCATATTGAAGTGCAACTTAGATCTATGGAGGTGAAATAGAAAATTTACACCAGGACTATCCCCTGTACTACTAAGGGACAGATGCAGCTCCTAAATCCTTTATCCTATGCATGTGCCCCACCAAATTATCTATGGTATGATCCCAGTTATTCTAAATAGGGATAATATATAATTAGTCACCCATGTGATGGGTAAGGCCAATCTATAACCAAATGGGACAGAATATTTCAAGCACAAAAAAGGAAATTAGCTAGGCTTAAAATGCCCCTGAGGGCAACTAGCCTAGTACTTACCTATAACACTTTAAGGTTCCTCTTTGATTTTTTCCTGATATAGGGGAGTTAAATGATATACTGAGCCTGAAATCAGCATGTGTGTGCAGATGGCTGAATTAGTAATTATTATCATTAATTATTATTAATTATTCATTATTAATTATTATTATTATCCATGTCCTTCTTCTTCTTTTTCATAACTGGCTTGCTAGGGGGTTTGTTCTCACTTGTTGCAGTGATACAGAGTTTGTTTCCACCATCATAACACAAGCTTCCTTTAATGAGATGCACTTGACTTTATTAAGGTGTGATTTAATATTTTAGGAAGTGTAAGATGTGTCCTACCGATGTATGTTTTTGAAATCTGAAGGATTATTTCTTCAGAAGTGCTATTGTGTGTGAAACTGATTCCCATTTATAGCTGTGTAGACTGCTGAAACTGTTTAAGAGCAAAACATTAACAGGGATCATATCTGATAGAATTAATCATGAAAAGGAAAATGTTAAGGAAATAATGACCTGGACATGTGACTTTCCTTTTATGTACTCATATGCTAGCGTCTGGTGTCATTCGGTAGGGGAGGGGTGCAATACACATCAGCCAGAGAAGAGATGGGAGACTATCCCTACTGCTTTGTCAACAATGGCCTACACCTCTACCCCATGGCTTTTCTATATTAGCTAAATCCACACCCACTTCCATAGGGCCAGTTTAGGCAATCTTGGTCTTCTAAAGCTTCCAAAATAACTAAACAAAATCAGGACAACATTATGGTACTGCTGCTCAACACTAGAAGCCTTCACAAAAAACTTCACTCCTAACAAACACTCCTTACCCTAAAAACATTGATGCATCATCACAGAGACTTGTTTCAAGACCATTAAAAGCTCTCCATCGGACCAGGATTTCAATGCCTATCACATGTTCAGGACCACCGCAATACATGAAGGTACTAAAGGTGATGGTGTTTAAACATTTTTAAATGCTGTAACACACTGTGTACAAAGACAGGGCTTCAATGTACCTGGCTAATTAAACTTCCATAAGCCTGACCATTCTCATCAGTAAGGCTATAGAAAGGATCATTATGGAATCTATAAATAAGGATATAGGTAACCTACAGACTCTGAACTCAATCTAGTTTGGAATCACCAAGGGCAGGTCCTGCTTACTTAACCTGGTTGACTTCTTTGGAAAAGTTACTGAAGCAATGGATGAGGGGAAAATAGTGCACACTACCTATCTAGACCTTGCAAAGGTGTCTGACATTATCCCACATTCAAGTATTTTAGATAAACTCTGCTAGCTAAATGCTAATCTCTATGTAACTTGTTGGAGAGCAAATTGGCTTACAAGTAGAACCCAGGAAGTTAGGGAGGCAGTGGTATCTCTTCTAAAAGATCTGTTACTAGTGGAATAGCCCAGGGTTCAATCCTTGGCATTTTCTTCTCAGAGGTCAAAGTTAATGTTAAGGGTTTGTGGCTGAGCAAGTTTGCCAATGACTGCAAATCTGGTGTTGTCATAAACTTCTCATAGGACACAATGATCCTGCAAGAGTGTCTGTCAAAAACAAATGGCTGATGCCAAAACTGTGGAATGAAACTAAATGCAAAGAAGTGTCTAATCACATCCTTTAGCAAACATAACTCATCTTGTAGCTATCTCATTGAGAACATACTATTGAAAATTGATCCCACAATTAGAGATCTGGGAAAAAGTGTCAACAATTAACTGGCATTCGATGTACACACTGTTGCAAGGAAATCCTCTTTTCATTGCACAGCTTATATCTAAAGGTACTGCATCCAGACCCAGGGACATAATTATTTGTTTGTATTCAACACTCACTAGGCTGATCGTTGTGTATAATTTCCCATTCAGTATGTACCAGTCCAAACAACTGTCACAACTGGACTGACCATAATGCTTTCTCACTAAAAAAAAAAATCAAGGGCCTAAATTGTAAGAATTGTGCCACCCATCTCAGAGTATTGCCCCTATTGTTAGTATCATACAGGCTAATGAGAGCTGACCTCTGACTCCAGTATAGACAGACTTATTACACATTTGCAAGTCCAATCGTATCATAAACACCTGCTCAAAAGATTTCAACCACTTTTGCAAAATAAATAGAAGGTGTTGGAGGGATGAATATATAAGACATGTATGGAACAGTCTTCCACAATGCATAAAGCAAAGTGCTTCTCTTAACCTATATAAAAGTAATATGGATGAATGGATGGGTAACTGCTAATTCATCCCTGGTTTAGTACCCTGTCCCTCATGGAAAGGAGAAACATGTAAATCTCCCAGCATATCCTTATTTATCCTTATTTATCCTGTCATCTGTGTTATTTGTATGTAAAATATAAGGGCTAAAAACCAGCATGTGAATGTTAAGGCTACGCTTCTTCAGATCCTCACATATCAATAGCCTGGTAAGTACCCATGAACCAATAAAATGAGGTATTTTTTTTCTTAGATACAGTGAAGGAAGTTATGGTTTTGCAACTTTAGGATAGGAAGCTAAGGATAAAGCAATGATGTTAAAGTTGGTAGTGTATTTATTTCTATTTGATAGCCAGGTAGGTGGATGGGTTTGAAGACCCATTTCAGCCACAATCCAGGCCCAAATGGGCAAAAATGACAATGTTACAATATATGAGATGTAGTATATATAGATGTAATGGTTTTAAACATACCCAGGATATATACAGATTATAGTATAACAGGTATAATAGCTCCAATATACATACAATATATATATATATATATATATATATATATATATATATATATATATATATATATACACAAGTAATAGATTGGTTACTTTATGTACATTTATGTACAAGTAATTACATTTTTTTGTTAGGACAGTGGAGGTGTTTGCATACTGTTTACAAAGATTTTTTGGGTATAGTACTATTAAGTTGTAGGTGCTTCTTCCCATTGGTAATGCATATTTTATCATGGTCATGAAATAGCCAATCAAAGATGCCTTCTTTGCCCCATCCTACCTACACCTCTCCATATATTCCACATATACATATGTATATATATATATATATATATATTCTGTGGGCATTTATCTGTGACATGACTCTCCAGCTCAATAATTCCTTTAAATGACCAAACTGGTGACACTGAAAGCATGATTTGGGTGCCCTGCATAGAAACACACTTCACTAAGTTTTCCAAGCATCACCTCATTAGCTATGCAATTTAAATCTTAACTGATAGAATTCAGCATTATCTTAAAATAATCACCTCCCCCCCAAAAAAAAAAAAAACAGGCCATTTGGTTTGTCTAATAAAATGCATACCTGACACAAACAAAATCATAAATCTTTTATTGGTGCAATTTAAGCACACGGTGGACAATTACATATTGAAGAAGTAAGCAATCCCATAATGCATTATGCATGGTATGCTGTTTGCTATAGAGTTACAGACATGAGATAACGCTGATAACTGCCTTTCACTATACTGGCATTTTTGAGTTATTAAAGTTGCGTTTTTTTTGCATAAAATTACCAAAAATGTTCTTTAGGCCAAAAAAACATGAAAAACTTGATTGTAAAAAAGCTGCTTTGCCTTGCAAGGTAGTCAGCCCTTTAGCCTTAAAAATCTTTTTTTTTACTGAAAATTACCACGTTTAACCCACCAAAAGCAAAAAAGTCATTTGCATGGCAATTAAGCAGAGAGAGAGAGAGAGTAGCACATTTTTAAATTACAATCAAACTGGCCAAAAAAGTGAAGAAATCCTGTTATACACTATCTTTTATACTCTGTGCATAGAAGTGTAATTAATTTACAGTTCTTTTTTATTTGTTGAGGTCCAGAATATTACATATGAGCCAGTAATAAGTAAGCTCAATGAACATTATGTGCCATAATTAATTTTAATGGACGGGCATACTTTCACATATATGTTCAAGGGAAAAGAGTGTTGAAACATTTGTCAGGTATTTCTATGAACCATTTGAAGACTGTGTGCTTGACCAAGCTAAAGATGATGGTCTAACATCAAAATGGACATTGCAAAGCTTATGTCAAAAAAAACATCCCACAGGAGAATCATTGTTACCAACTCCTTTACTACAAAGACCTTGGCAGAATATCACTGCTGACTTGTGCAAATTTGAGAGAAACAGCTACCTCATAGTTGTGGACTATTACAAGAGAGAAGTACAGAACATACTATTGATGACTGTCCAGCAAATCATTGCAAAATTTAGCATCATGTTTTCCATGTATGACATGATATGACTGGTTGTCATGCAATGACTCACAGTTTGTATCTGATGTGTTCCAGCAATTTGCTGATGATCATGGCTTCATGCAGGCTACATCTAGTTCTCTTTATCCATACTCCAATGCTGCTGCTGATGGAGTGGTCCAACCCAGAAATGCAACTAGGTCATGTTGCATGCTGGGCAGTCCCCAAAGCTCTTTCCAAAACCAGGTGAAAAACAAAGCTCTACTGTGCTCCTCTAATTGTAACACCTTGATATAGTTACTACAACACAATGACCTTTGCCTATAATTGTGAATGCAACATCAGTGAGACCCAGGGGTCTTCATAAATCAATGTAAGCACTACATTTGGCATTTGTACCTGCTAATTGTGTTTGTACCAAGATGCTTGTTTTTCTTTCTTTCTTTTTTTTTTTTTTGGATAAGAGCTGTTTTTTTTTCACCACACAAACCCCACATTTCATCAATTCACACCCCATTTCCCAATTTTTGTACATGGGTTCAGGATGTCACTTCAACAGTGACAATCATCTAGAGCCAAGGTTAACACCAATGGGTGGCTATCCCTGTCATGGGAGTTATTCCACACCACACACTCACATGCACACTCACTTTTATGGACAATTTAGACTGTCCAATCCACCTACTGCATGTCTTTGGAATGTGAGAGTAAACAGGAGCACCTGGAGGAAACCCATGTGAATACAAGGGAGACATGCAGACTCCACACAGAAGGCATCCCAGCTGAGAAATGAACAAGGGAACCTCTTGCTGTGAGATGACAACACTATTGACTGTTGGTGGTTTTCACCAGACAAACTGTCTCCTGGTTTCACTTTCCCTCAAGTATAATGTGCACTGGTCAATCTAGTTGAAAGGCAGGGAGAGTTTGTGCTGAATATTGTCTGTCATGCTCAAATGGAATGGTTTCTGGTTGAGGTTTGGATTCCAGCATTGGTATGTTTGTTGTCTGTCTTCCAATCATGGGCTGAATAGGGCTCACTCCTGTTGCAATTTGTATATTATCAAGGTAAGACACAAGAGCTCTGTGAGGATCAGGATGGTGGGGAATCCTTTTAGCAGTTTGGACCACAGCCATAACTACAGGAAGGTATACTGGCAGCTACCCCAGGCCCAAACTGTTAGTTGACATAATCAGTATTTGCCAATGGAGCACAAGTGGAACACACAACTGATTTATGAATTGCAGCTTCCTAAATGAATGTATTTAGCAGCAAGCATCTTATCCAAGCACCTTACTACAGTTACTAAGACACTAAGTTACAAAGTATCATTTATTTAGTAATACTAGCAAGGCGCTTGCAAAAGATCTTTGCTACAGCATAGTGAATTATTTTTATTTATTTATTTTTGAATTATTATTTTTTTATTTTTTGACTACTCAAATTTGAGGAAGACCTTTTTGTTTTGGTCCACAGCTTTGGATTGAGGAAGTCATAAGTTCTGATGGCTGCTCGGTGCAAAAGATGACCTAGTTATGGCTGTGATAGGTGAGATGGAGGTAGAGTGGTGAAGTGCATAAAGAACTTGAGACACAAACAGGAAATGTTGAAGAGACAGATATGTCTCTCAGATTATTCCCATTCTCTGGAGTATGCTCCCCACCTCTGTAAAGCAGAATTCATCCTTATGCCTATTTTAGTGCAGCTTGGGCCAATAGATGTGTAACCGTAAATTCACTCCTGGCCTAACACCTATGTCTCTGATGGACAAAAGCAGTCAGTAAATAACCTCCTATATAATCCATTTTGTAGGTCACATTTGGGTTGCATGGCTAGACTTATAAGGGCCCTAGTGGTCGTTAGCCTAGTATACACCTATGAACCTATTTCTAAATGTCAGAACAGCAATACTGCCCCATTAGGAACTACCCCCTTTACAATTTACACAGAGGACGTTACCCTCTTTTTCCAGCCCTAACTAAGCCTCTGCCTAGCATAGGAGAATTAGCATGAGAATGAAGCATTTGACCATGACAGGTTGAGAAAGCTGTGTCAGAAAAAAAATGTGACCTTTGGTCCTAACAAACGCAGAGGGGTCAGACACATTCCAGTGAAAGCAATATTTACTAAGAGCACTCACATCATTGTATGGTTTGCAGTAGGGATGCTAAGAAATTAGTGAGAAAAATGATGGTGCAGGATTTCATGGACATAGATTATGCTGAGCTGAAAAGGACTGTGACTAGGGACCAAGGAAGGGATGTTGTTGACTACATACAAACTTAAAGAAACACAGAAAGGCTAGAACCAAAACAACTTTCAGGGTTCAGACAATGATACTTTAATTCCATATAAAATGGAATAAAAAGGTAAGTGCTTTCAAAATAGGTGTATTGCTTCATCAGATCATTCCACAAATAAAAACCATGGGAGCAATTTATCCCCACCAACAAGGACATGGAACCAATCAAAATCATAATGATATCAAGCAATTATATAATTAATTAATCAAGCTACTCTACATAACATAAAAGCAATTAAATAAATATACATAAAAGTACAAATATATACATTCAAAACCCAAAATAAAAATCCTCACTCAGTCCAAAAAACATCATATAAAAAAGTATAACTATTAATGTAAATGTAACCCTCTTGCTTTTAAGAATGGTCTCGGGGTACCTTACCTTTCAAGCCCTTACCTCTATGGGCTTGTAAAGTAATGATCCACTTGGCCTTAGCAGTTTCCATATTATTCCCGATATCACCTTTATGTACACTTTCCAATATGGTCTCTAGCACCATGAACTTAGAGGCATGCGTTCTATCATAATTCATAACATGTTTAGAAAGTGAATTATTAAGGGAACCTACCCTGATACTATACAAATGCTTTCTGATACAGTATCTAAGTGGTCTACCTGTCTTGCCAATATAGAATGATTAATATATCTGACAAGACACAAGACCACGTGGCATGTACTACAGTCCACTGATGCCTTTACACAAAAGGACCTGCCAGTATCAGGGTGTATAAATTCCATTGTACAGCTGATAAATGTAGAGTATGGTCATCAAGATCTAGTACCAATGTGCGTTTCTTATCTAAATCTGGATGTGTTACCAATACGTCCCTTCATAGCCAGATTGGTTAATAATACAGGTCAATATCTCTTAATAATATCTGCTATTGCCCTTACATTACTACTATAAAAGATGGACATAGCACCCATATTGGTGAAAGAAGTCACCTTTTTAATTCTGTTAACTACACTACACTACCTTCTTGGGAGAAACAGGGTCATGCCCCACTGACAAGCAGGGGTATAACCTGCTCCATAGTTGCATCTGTCATCAAAGCCTTATATCCCTTCTCTTTAAGTCTAACCTTCAGGTCATTGATCTCACTTTTAAACTTGTGATCAATACTTATTTAACCCAGAGGCTCGCATCCCCTGCCTCTTCATTACATTACAAAAAATCTGCTGATGGTGCATACTCTGCCTGAAAAAATATGTATTCCTATAACATGACTTCCTCTAAGTCCCAGTAGTTAAGTCACCACTACTTAGCCTAGTTAGAGCAATATCAAGAAAATTAATGAAATCAAATGAATACACCATTTTAAATTTCAAAAAAAGATGTACTTCCATCAATATATTCATGAAAGCTGTGCAGCTCACTCACACTACCCCTCCAAAAAGTCATTGATGAAATGTTGATAGAATAGAACATTATTTTTGAAGTGTTCACATTTCAATATATATCTATCCTCCCAGTACGTCATAACTATGTTGGTGTAG
This sequence comes from Protopterus annectens, assembly GCF_019279795.1. Lineage (NCBI taxonomy): Eukaryota > Metazoa > Chordata > Ceratodontiformes > Protopteridae > Protopterus > Protopterus annectens. The sequence goes on from NC_056739.1 coordinate 273,708,972, forward strand.
CTATTGGCACTAGAAGTGCCCATAGCCATGCCATCTTCTGGAGGCAGTAGGATCAATTGAACAAAAAACATTATTTTCAAGTATAATCTTCATAAAAAGGCATAATAAATCAATGAAACTACAATTGTATTCACTAAATTCAAATAAATGTGATTTAATGGCCTCTATGCCATAGTCATTTGGTATCTTTCTGAATAAAGACTGAACATCCACTGTGACAAGAATGTTAAACCTATGTACAGGAAATTGCTTCATAAAACTAAGGAGATCACATAAAAAATGTTGAGTATCCTTTAAAATCCTAATATTCTTATCTAAAACAGGGCCCATATGTTTCTCCATAAACACTGGAAAAGGTTCAGTGTACCATTTCCGACCAGCAACAATAAGATGAAAAGGTAACATATGTGCATTTTTGTGAATCTTTGGTAGCCCTTGAATAATAGGTATAAGGGGCTGAGCAACCTTCAAGAAAGAGTACAAATTAAAAATAATCTACTCATTCAATTGACAATCATCAAGGGCTGCAGAAATTCTATTAATCAATCTCACAATATCAGTGTAATCAATGCATGTATAGGGCTGAGCATCATTCAAAAAACAATTAATTGTATCAGCATAATAATCCCTATCCATTATAATGGTAGGCCTAATTATTATACTAGTATCTATCTTCAGGGAGTGTAAATCATCTCTTTCAGCCTTAGTGATATTATAGAATGTTCCCCAATGCTGTCCTTGTTCAAAAAAGGTATAAAAATCATTTTCACATAACTTACCAAATGCCTCAAGCAAGGGAGGTAGAGCAGGAGTAAAAATCTAGGGTTTTTAAAAGCTGAACCACCACTGATAACATTTGTATTAGTATACATTAACTTCAAAGAAATATTTCTCAAAAATAATTTTAAATCTACAATAGTATCAGTTAAATCAACTATTTGTACTGAAATAAAGGACAAACCTTTTTCCAACGCAGAAATTTCATTGTCCAATAAAGTCTAAGAAGAGATGTTCCAAATTAGCAAGTTTCATTCTGTATCTTCTTGAGTGTGTGATTATTGTCCGAATCCAACTGGATCTTCTGTTTTGTTCTGCCTCCACTGCATGAGTGACTGCTGGCCCTCGCATGCGCCCATTTGATGGTTAAGGGAAAAACTGGAAACACTTGTTTAGAAGTATTGGTGCCATTCAAAAGGGTTTTTCTTCTCACACCACAATTAATTTGATCTGTGGACTTCCCACAATCCTGAGCATTCTTGGTACTTTCCGGGAGTTGTGCAGATTCAACAATTTCAGTAACAACAGTCTCCACTGCAATACCCTCCGAAATTTTAGGCTTAGAATCAGTACAGGATTTCTCATGACCTGAACAGGTCTCAGTGGTAGAGGTGGTTATGGAAGCATTAGCCACCCCCCCCCCCAAATGTAATAGCTTAGGCCATGCAAACAGTTGACCATTTTTAAAGTAATTCAAATTCCTATCAACTTTTCTTTTCTTCTGTTGTATTAAGTGCCTCTCATACATAGCTACTAAATCAAGTAAACCACACTATTTAGAATCTATTATATTCTTGGGGAATTGCTCATAAAGCAATTTCTGTTGTTCACTGATGTTATCCCTGAGTTTATCTTCCTCGGGTTTAAAATGTTCAAGCAATAGCTTTATATAGTTAAAACTGATTTCAAGATTGATTTGTTGCCATTTAGCCAACAGGGTTGGAAACTTCTCACCATATGTAACTACTGTGCATTTATCAGCTGTATGATGGAATTTGTACACTCAGATACTGGCAAGTCCATTAGGGTAAAGGTGTCAGTGGATTGAAGTACATGCCACGTGGTCTATCCTGCATCTTGCCAGATATGTAAACTATCTTATATTGACAAGAAAGTTAGACCACTTAGAGACAGTAATCAAAAAGCATTTGCATAATATGGGGGTAGGTTCCATTAATAATGCACTGTCTAAGGATGTTATGAATTATGATAGAACACATGCCTTTAAGTTCATGGTGCTTGAGACCATATCGGAATGTGTACGTAAAAGTGATATCAGGAATAATACAGAAATTGCTGAGGCCAGGTGGATCATTACCTTAAAAGTCCATAGAGTTAAATGAATGGTAAAGTACCAGTGAGACCATTCTTAAAAGCAAGAGGGTTACCTTCATAGTTACACACTTTTATATAATGTTTTTAGACTGAATGAGGATTTTTATTTTGGGTTTTGAATGTGTATATTTGTACTTTTATGTTATGTAGATTAGATTGATTAATTAATTATGTAATTGCTTGATATCATTATGATTTTGATTGGTTCTTGTGCCCTTGTTGGTGGGGATAAATTGAACTCGTGATTTTTTTTTGTGGAATGGTCAAATAAAGGAATACACTATTGTGAAAGCGCTTACCTTTTTATTGCATTTTATATGGAATTAAAGTATTGTAGCCTGAACCTTGGAACTTGTTTTGGTTCTTCTGTTTGTTTCTTTACATTTTATTTCAGAGTGAACTATTTTTCTTCAGAGTTGTAGGTGGTCTGATATATACAAACTTAGTTAACAAACATTCTATGGGAAAGTGTCAGGAAAGAGTTTGGGCAAGATTTCAAGAAATAGGCAAAAACTTATAGAGAGAGAGAGAAAGAGGAAAAAGCCACTGTAGCTATGCATTACCCTTGTACTAGGATGTGTCCTTTCTATTGTCTGTAAAAGTGACATTCAATAAGGTGAAGAAGATAAAGTGTGCCTTTTTATTAATAACACAAAGAAATGCAACAAGGTTGGCATACAGAAGGTGTGATAATAATGACAGGGATTAATAAGTTTAAAGTCAAAGTAAATGTGAATTAATGCATACAGGAGGCAAAATCTCAGGAAAGAAAAACATGACAGTATGGAGAAGCAGTTACAACAGCAAATGAAGAAAAGAACCTATACTTATTGTTAGGGGGTCTAAAGGCATGACTTTTACTGGGGTACAATTAAAGGGGCATTACCATTACAAAACAAAAAATATTGTTCATCTAAATAGAGTTGGTAGCAGCCTACCTGGAGTATTGTAGGCTATTCCAGAGCTATCTTGTACTGAAGGACAAAAACAAGAGAAACGAAGTTCAGAAGAAGACAAAAAACTGCTAAACAACCTGAGCCAACAAAAAGCAAATTAGAAGAGTTTAAAATGTATGCTTTTAGAGAAAGTAGCCTGGGAGCATGAGTATGACAAGACATTTTTTAAGCTTTGCAATGAAGATATATAGAGAGCTGTAGCATCATAAAAAATAGTATGAGAAAATCCACCCAAATATAAGCTATTGCTGATCTGTTATATACTACTGAATTGTGTCCTCTATACAAGGTAATATTATGTATTTCATTTGTGATGTTACTGACCAACTGTAAATTTTTCTGTAGAATGTGGAACGTTTCTCTCTGGGCCTCCAAATAAAAAGGAGTCCTGTGCCTGGTCAGATTTCCCCTGTAAATAAGTGCTAATAAATAAATAATTAGCAGTATTAATAAAATACAGAAGGAGATAAAGGCCACTTGTATATCTTATTATTTAATGTGTAAACAGCACATCCTACTGCTCCAGAATTATATTTCAGATTTACCATCCTATATGAGAAGTGTTATATCTAGCTTATACATTTTTAAATCTGGCTACTGTTTATAGCCCTTCCACCTCTGCAGGAATGCTACTCCAATTACCCACTACTAGTTCTGTGAAGTAATGCTTACATTTGTTTTTACGAGGCATTCACATTGTGTCTTCATATGGTCTCCTCTTTGTTTTTGTGATACTGTTATGACCAAGTCCCACAGAGGAGTAGTAGCTGATAGAACATATGTTTTAAAACAACTAAGACTGGTAATCCATCACAGTGCACGTTTGCTAACATCCAGGTAGAATATCTGCATGGAAAAAACAGGCTGCAATGCCTATAAACAGAAAATGTTGTTTTCAAACAAAAAGGCAATGAATATTACTTTGCTAGAGCAGAAACAAACTGTTAAGACTGATTGTTAATTTGTATGTCGTTGAGCTTGACCTGACCTGACAGCCGTCACTGGATGGTCTTTCTGACGGCTCATGGTCTCATTTTCATTTCTGTGTCGACTGTTCTTTAATATATGACAATCCCACTGAGAGGCAGTGAGAGTAGTTAGCTGCTGTTTGAAAAAAGGCCACGCTTCCCCTATCTGCAATGCATGATTTAAGTAGCAATGTTTTGAGAACACAGCTGTTCTGGCTTCACTGCGAGCATGAAGAAGTTGTAGCATAAACAACAGTCTGCTTCTATCTGTGGAGCTATGCAAGCTTAAAAACTCAGTGTTATTATAGTAATACCTGTAATGATTAAATTACCAGTGGTCTTCTAACATAGTTCTTTTATGTGCAGTTAAAGTTAAACATATGGTGGTATTTTAAAGCCTTTTCTGTATGCAGTACAAATGTTAAGGGGCACCACACAATGATACACTATTCTGTAGGCAATTCAGTCTTATGGGAACAATAGAATAATAAATTTCTGTCCTTGTTTACACTTAAATTGTAAAGGACCACTGGTAAGGACAGCCATGTGAGAATGCTATTCATCAACTTTAGCTTAGCATTTAACACCGTTGTCCCTATGCAATTGATCGATAAACTACTACAGAAGGTTTGTGTGGGCAAGAATACCTCTAGGAATATAACACTCAGCACAGGCATCCCTTTGGGTTGCTTCTCAGTCCCCTATTCTTTACTATCCTAACCCATGACTCCACAGCAAACGTCAGTACAAATCATATCATCAAGTTTGCTGACGACACCACAGTCGTGGGTCTCATCATGAGAGAGGACAAGAGTGTATACACAGAAGAGGTTAACACACTGACTGCCTGCTGTGCAAGAAACAACCTTGACCTGAATGTAAGGAAAACAAAAGACAGCATTGCAGACTACAGGAAGAGGCAAACACCCCATATACTACTCCTGATCAATGGCAAGATGGTGGAAAGGGTAAGCAGTGCTAAATTCCTTGGAATTCATATCTGTGATGATCTTTCTTGGTCCTGGAACACCTGCCACATAATGAAAAAAACACACCAACATTTCCACTTTTTGAGAAGACTTAAAAAGACGAAACTAGCATTGCTAGCACTTTCCACCTTCTACAAAGTAGCAATTGAAAGCTTCCTAACATCCAATTTTTCATTTTTTTGGTATGGAAGCTGTTTGGTCACTGACAAGAAATCCCTGCAGAGAGTGGTGAGAGTTGCTGATAGGATAACTGGCATTAGTCTGCCGACAATCCAGGATCTTTATACATCGAGGAGCCTAAAGAGAGCCACCAAAATGCTAAATGATGCAACTCATCTTGCAAACAGTTTGTTTATGAGCCTGTCATTGGGTAAAAGATACCGCAGTATTCGATGTAGGACAACTAGATTCAAAGTTTTTATCTGAAGGTGATCATACTTCTTAGCTACAACATTACATTTTATCATTGACAGGTCAGGATGTTGGGACTTCCCATTCATTATTTATTAAGCCCAGCCAACCATTGTAATTTATACTACTCACCCAGGTGCAATATTTTTTCTTCAGCTGCTACTGCTATGTGCTTGTACACCCATAATGTGGTACATGGTTCATGTGCAATACTATTACTTGAACTTTGCTGCTGGATGTGTGTTTTTAGAATCTTAACAAGTGACTGTTTCTAGGAATATATGTAGCTATATACTTGAGTGTAGAGTTTATTTATAAGATAGTGGTAGTATTACTATATGTTGTTTTAAATTATATTTTTCTGTACATGTAATTTATTTTTTGCCTGGCCCATTATGAGCTGATTGCATGGAATCGCATTTAATCTATACTTGTGTAGATCTAAATGACAATAGAGTTACTTTTGACTTTTTGACTTGATAAAGCAATGTGATTTTTCATTGTGGATCCATACCATTGGCACCCCTGACAAAGTCTTCACCCTGTCACGCAGCAGTGAAATAGTTCAAGAAAAGTGGAAAGAGGCTACAGTAGTGGTGCTCCCTAAAAGCTGAGATAGTACTGGCCTAGGTAAGGCTTCATAAACCTCACACCGATAATGGGAATGGTCACAGCGAAGACACTAAGGAAAAGGGTAGGAAAACAATAAACTTCAGGAGAAGTGCCATCGTGAATTTTCAGAAAACAGGTCATGGCAGCCCACTCTGATTCAGTCTTGTGAATGCTTTACGTTGGAACTTGATAAATGTAACCCAGATGCCATTGCATAGCATGATTTCAGTAAACCCCCTGCCTCACAGGGGACTGATAGACTGACTGAGGGGCTTGGAGTAGGAGAGAAGGGAGTTAAGTGTTTGGTGACTGGCAAGCAGGGAACAAACAGAATCCATGAGGAGAATTCTTACAAAGGAATGAGAAGTAATCAGTAGGCATGACACCTAGACAGTGCTGTTTGCCATCTTTGTATCAGATATCATGAGAGCTACTCACAACAGGTTTGCTCTATAACACTGCATTAGAAGGGTAAATGGACAGAAGTGTAGAAATGTAGAAAAGGTGAAGGGGAAAGGGGACACCACCCCTAGTGCAAGGTGTTAAGAAAAGTAATTTTCCAATCAGTCTGTAGTGCATTCATTTCCATACTGGAATTTCTGAATGTTCATGCAGAAAATCTACTTTTAATGTCAGGTATGAAGCACTTGCTTCAGTGCTTTGTGTATCTCATAATATAATATAAGTCTTAGCAGACAATTTGCTACAGTTTTTCGAAATAGAAAACCTTTATTTACTTAATACACCCCAAGCTGGGAAGGAGTGTTAGAAGATAGGTGAGGAGCATCAGAACACAAAATCAGAGAATGGGCTTTTTTGTTCTCTTCAACATGGAGTTGAGGGGTGTCAGATCAGGATGTGATACCGAGTGCTTGATGATCAAGCCATGGCTCTGTCACTGAAGATAGGAGAGCTGTTGATGAATAGGAGTGATCCTAAATTGCCAGAAAAGGAAGACAGCTAAAAATATAATAGTAACAGCAGAAATGAATCCCCAGATATAAACTGAGAAACCTGTAGACAATGCTAATAAGATGAAGAGATGTATCCTTAGGGAATTAAACTCTATGAATATAGATGTTACATTACAAATCCGTTGATTCCTGGTAAGCCACCTGATTAAGTCCTATGTTCCGTTCTTAGGCCAAACAGGATTAGGGATTAGGGACTTCAGGCTGGTTGGCTGACAAGGTGTTCTCAACTGAGAATAGGCTAGAAAAGAGAAACATAATACCAGCGTGGAAGTCACTCAGAGAACAGTCTGATGGCAACAGGGCATCACAGAAAAAAAATTCCCCAGTTGGAATTTCCCTATAAACAGAGACAAATAACTTAGGCAACTCAAAAAGAAAGACAGAGGATGGAGAAGGATCATGCCTTCTAGATTACTGGTATAAAGTTAATCCCAGACATTGTAAAGGATATTTCTTCATGGAAAAAGTCTTGGCTAAATGCTAACAGGATACATGAATGGTCAGTTGATTATAAAGCCAGAGAATCATTAGGGAAGATCTAGGATGGGAAGCAGCTAAAAAAAACTGGTATAGAAGGAACATTGACCATCTGAAAGATATTAACTAGCTAATTCAGACTTCAGGTAATACTGAAGTATAAACTAATCTGATACACCCTATTAGCTTTCTTTAAAAAAAATATTTTTTGCTTCTCCCCCATCAAAGCGTTCTACCAGCCACCTATAGAGCATTGCCTTAATTACTTTGTCTACTTAACCCAAAAAGCCACTTCTAGACTTCCTGTTATGCATGTTTGGGACTTGTAATGAGACTGATGCATCTCAGGCAGCTTGGTATTGCTGTCAAAAAGGAGTTTCTATATGCCTTAATATCACACCCGTTTGCATGCACAAGTGACTTGTATGGATGGACATGCTGTGGGATGTTCTGGCATACTGTTCTGCCTCTGTCTTGACTCAGGCAGTGACTCCGCCTTCCTAAAGAAAGCATCAACTGTGCATCCCCAGCCTTTACCTGAGATCCCCTAAAATGTGAGTCTTAGTGCATGTTCTCCACTTAGGAAGGCCATGCCCATCCAAACCTGCCAACACCTCGGACACACAAGCCGCTTGGGGAATATTACTCACCTGGGCTATGGTCAGGGATTTATCTGAGCATGCCATTGTACTTGCAGACCACAGTATTAGTGCGACTGGACAGCCTACTTGATGGACAAGATAAAGAGAGGCAGAATGTCTCATTGATAACTTCTCTACCTTCACAGCTAGTGGGTCAGGGTTACAGCCCTAACCTCTTGCCAATGTCCGTATGGACTTTTGTACATTCTTCTCACATACTGGCTAATTGATTTCCCTAAATTGTTCATATGTATGTTTGAGAAAGACCAGCTCACTTTCCTGATTGACAAGTAAAAAAAAGGACAAATTAATATCATTCTAAACTCATACTTACAGTGCAATATTAAAACAGAGAATAGCTGGGGAGGACACTTCAATAATGAAGCTAAAACTTGAGCTTATTAAGTGCTGGGTTAGGCCTGTTCATTTTCCAGCCATTTGGCACTGTTTGCCACATCGCCAGCCTTAGACATAGACTTTACAGCCTTGAGACCCATAATAACTGCATGATCAATCTGCAATAGTTATTCTTAGTGAGTCCATATAACATGGATCATGCAGCAGTCTGCATTCCTGAGAGATACCCTAGCCTTTAATGAGTCCATATAACATGGATCATGCAGCAGTCTGCATTCCTGAGAGATACCTCAGCCTTTAGTGAGTCCATATAACATGGATCATGCAGCAGTCTGCATTTCTGAGAGATACCCCAGCCTTTAGTGAGTCCATATAACATGGATAATGCAGCAGTCTGCATTCCTGAGAGATACCCTAGCCTTTAGTGAGTCCATATAACATGGATCATGCAGCAGTCTGCATTCCTGAGAGATACCCTAGCCTTTAGTGAGTCCATTTAACATGGATCATGTAGCAGTCTGCATTCCTGAGAGATGCCCCAGCCTTTAGTGAGTCCATATAACATGGATCATGCAGCAGTCTGCATTCCTGAGAGATACCCTAGCCTTTAGTGAGGCCTGACAAAAATGACTTGTCCATGTCAGTACTGCTGCTGTTAGCTACCACTGAAATTGCAAAGGACAGAATTGCAGTAGTCCATATCTCAGAAAAGGTTCCTGTACAAATGACTGCAGAGAAATCCCTAAACATAAACTGTCTAGACATAAATCATTAAATAACATTTGCCTGAAATAAAACATAAAAATTTTTATAGTAAATCCCCTCTGCTCCCCATTTGGGGGGCTTGAGCCCATTCACCCTTATGCATATAAACTAGATTCATGCTTGCACAACTGTGGGGAAAGTAGAACTATCCTAAAAGGGAGAACATGGAAAGGGGATGAACTGCAGTCCAAGTCTCATCTGGTGCCACAACTTGTCTCTTCTCATCTCTTGTTTGCATCCCTTCCTTGGTATCCTTTCCGATATACAGATTCTGTACCTCCCAAAAGTCTTGATACAGTACAAATGAGAAACCCTTTCAAATAGTGAGCATTTTCACTTCAAAACCAATCTTTTTCATAGAACCACACAGTTAATTTTGGAAATGTTTTCTCTGAATATGTTACTATACCTAAGAAAAATCCATCAAGGGATTTTATTATATATTTTTTTATTTTAACTATTTATTAATAGGTTAAGTCAATTGGGCATGTGTCCTTTTTCAGGGGTGACACAGAAGCACTGTCTGTTTACTTGACTTACTTATAGTCATTTAGCAAATGGTGACAGAGGGAATCAAACCTTGTACCTAGAACTACAGAAAGCAGTTTGTTAGCAATTCATGGCCTTATTTTTCAGCTTCAGATCCTCTTATCCTAAGTATATGTAGGGTTGTTAGACAGTCCAAACTAACAAGTTACTTATTTCTGCTTGCCAGCAGTAGGAAAGGCTGCAAAACCCATGTTTAATGTTGAGTATATGTTTGGTTGGAACTTTTTTTCCAAAATACACCAGAACCTGCTCCTTGGTGCTACAGGCAAGTTAAACACATACAAGAACTCTTCATGTTGTTTAAGAAATCAAAATTATTAGAGGATATTTATTCACATACCTCGGTGTCTGTCATAATCATGTACCAGTCATTGTAGCCTCACTCAAACAATGCTGCCAGAACCACTGGTATCTGAATAGAAGCTGCAGATTACGCATACCCTACCACTGTTGTCTGTTACTTCATTGTCCAGATCAAATTAAATACTGTGTGAAGGACTATGTCCCTGATGTCTCTTTTATCATCTTTAAAAAATAAAATGTTAGATTCAACTTTTTTTTGGCTGTTTACATGTAAATAAAGAAAAGTTTACCTTTTATTTGGCAGGCTGGGTTGGCTGCATTCTGAAGGACATTTGTTTCAGTTACTGAATGTTCAGTACAATGAAAATTAGATGGCTATTAGATGGTTTCCTTCACTTGCTTGAGTCCCAGGTGCATGCAGACCATGGCCTCACAGCTAAGTATTCATTTCTAGGTAGTTTTCATATTTTGCTACTTAACTCATTTTTAGGTTTGAGCCAGATAAATGTAAATGCTATTTATGTATTATGTCAGTGGAAATTAGTAGAATTTGTATGGTATGGGCTAGATTAGGGTCAAGGCTAGGGGAAAAGGCTTCTCATTAGGGTATGGGATGACTGGGAGTTTTGGAGTCAGTTTTTGAAAGTGGAGTTTGTGATTTGGTTTTGAGAGTGAGTGAGGCTTAGGTATTCTGAGTGAGTTTTCGGATTAGATTTAGAGAGTGACTGATCCCTTTTATGGAGCAAAGTATAAGATTAGCGTAAGGGACTGATTGATAGTTTAAGATTAGGGTTAGGTAGTGGGGTTTGGGATTAGGTTTAGGAAGTGGCAGGGAGCTTTAAGTTTAGGGGCTGATATTTGGAATAGGTTTAGGAAGTAAATGGGAGTTTTAGGTTTATGAAGTGGGGCTCAAATTGGGGTTAAGGAGCAAATGGCAGTTTAGGGTTAGAGGCGAGGTCTGAGATTAGGTGGAACTTTTAAGGTTAGAATTCGGGCTGTGGGTATGTAAATACACAGACACACACACACACAAACACACACACACAAAACACACACATATTGGTAGAGGAGTAAGATCAAGATGCTGGGAAACTAGAACTAGCTGTTCTGAGCAAGTGGTAGCAAACAGGTGAACAGGGAACTGATAACACATGAGCTCTTGTAGAAGGCTTGCAATAAACAGTCAAATGCTCTAGTTAATATAAACAAAAGATAAATGTACTTATTTTCTCAGTTTCTTTAAACCAAGTCTTTTAATGTGAATCCCTGCTGTATGCTAATGTAGTATAAGTTTTCCATTGTTTCTCTCACTGAGAAGATAAACAGTATGAAATGTAGGGAAAGAAATATGTCCCATTAAGCTCACCTGAGTTACCATTTATTACACCATTAAGGCACACATTTTCTACTCCTTCTAACTATAGCAGCTATGTGTTAAACTGAAAGAGCTGGTAGTTAAACTGTAGTCATAAAGGGGAATGTAGGACATACAAGCTAAGGAAGAAATGCAATAATGTTTTAGTGCAGCAAACCCACTGCTGTTGTACTGTTCTGCTCCAGAGTTCCTCAGCCTTCTCAACATATCTCTCAACTTATTTGCTGAAGAATTCAGTCAAAAACAAATATAAAGGGAGGGCAAAGACTGAAAATCAGTGATACTTTTTACACATTACTCTAATTTACTTAAAAGGTTATTAGAGCAACAGGTTTTGCATCAGCATGCATTTGTTTAAACAATAAGTAGGAAACTCTAATGAACAGCATTGTTTACCGACTGTAGTCTTTACTGATTTTCCAGAAAATCAAAGATTTTGCAATTGAAAGCAAAAATATGAGGCAAAATTAGGAGCAGTTGAGAGGTGTGCTGCATACTAACACGAAGTATTACACTGTGGATTTCTGTTTTGATGTTATTTTCAATAGCATTCTCCTGCTTTGCCCAGTCTGATTTCCTGATATTTTCTCCATTTGTGGATTCTGTCACTTTTCTATACAAGCATCCTTGCTGTCATGATATGGGTTAAACACTGATGATCTATTTTGTGCACTGTTTTTGTTTTTATTTCTGATAACCCACAAGAAATATGCTCAGGCCTGCTGACCTCATGTTCCATATATTTCCGTGCAAGGATGTAGGAGGACAGAGTACAGTATGAAAAAAGGTAATATTATATAGGTAGATTGTTATGCCAAACAGAAGGATGAAATGATATGTGACTGAGCAGCTAGGCAGTGAATGGAATGAGGAAAACTCGTAACGTGATGCCAAGATGCCCCATGGTCTATATAAGGGTTAATCCAAACAAAGAGAGAGAAAGACAGACAGACTGTCCAGCAAGAATAGAAAGCAAAATTGTCTAGTGATGTAGAGCAAACTTAAATGCAACAATATAAAAAACGAAAATAAAATTTGATTATTCAACCAACACTTAAGTCACTATCCATCTCAGCAAAAGAGCACCACAATCCTATAATTAAAATAACATAAAAAGCTTTGAAAAATATTTTTCTGAGTTCAACCTGATATGTCCTGTATCCTATACAACATTTTATTTATCAAAGGTTGACAGCAAACAAACAGAAAAATATATAGCATATAGAGCTCTACAGTAATATATGTGCTGTTTATATAAAAAAGTACATTTTAATTTTGGTAAATGAGTGGTATAATTTGTTTTTTTGACATGGAGATTGTTTAATATGTTTTATATATTTGCTTATCAATCATGAATGGTCTTTCAAGAGTTGCTGTCTCTTTGGAGTTTAATGTGCTATTCAATATATAGAACTAAACCTTCGCATGCAGAAAACACAAGAAGAAGGTACTGAATGAAGCCATGCCAGCTGAGTAGAAGATGGTAGCATACCTCTTATCCTCTTAGTACACGAAATCTGGACAAAGCCTAAAATAATAGGGAGAAGAAAGGTCCAAAAATAGGGACATATTTTAAATATTGCTCTTATAAACTTAGAATAGCAGGATTTGTGTTAGCATGGATTTTCTGGAGGATATGAAGCCTGAAACTCAAATTAATGCCATTATTTAGTGACTTCAGTCCTCGGTAATTTGACAGAAAATCATAAATTTTATGAGGAACAGATTGAAAATATGAGTCAAAAATCTGCACATGCTGTGAAAATCAGGATAGTTGAGAGGTATGGATGATATAGTTACATGAAATTTAAGTGAAAGATAAAGAATTCAGAAGAAATGAAAATGAAGTGGAACTGTCTGAGACACAAGAAAGAACCAGATACTAAAAGTGCAGGAGAGCCATATATAGGAACACTGCTTTAATACTGCTAGGCTTATTGGTGGAAGAAACAATTATTCCATTGTGAACCTGTCATTACTGTTGCTTGCTTCTTTGCAAGTATGAAGTCTTAATCTATTTAATGTGATGCACAGAAATTTCAGATATGAAAATGACTTTCATTTTTTTCTCATCTAACAGGAGTTTTGACTGATGTTTCTAGTACATGGTCTTGAGTTATACAGAAGCAATGAGAGAAACAATATTGTGATAAACACCATCATGTACTACTCTTGATCAAAGAAGCCACACACAACATTTGTTGGCACAGTAAACTAGTGATGGAGGATATCTCCTTTATTTTCATGTAATTGTATGATATGAGAGTTTAGGATTGAAAGTGTGAATGCCATATAAAGTAATGCATGTGCATATATGGATGTATGTATGTATGTATAACAAGAATATTGCACATACTAAGGCTTTGCAGCACCACATAAATTCCAAGAACTAAGCTTGAAAGGTTTATAATCCCATAAACATGCGTAGGTATTTTTTTTTAATTATTCAAATCTCAGCCTACATTTTAAACAGGTGAACATTCACACACACACACACCACACACACACACTCACACACACACACACACACACACACACACACACACACACACACACACACACACACACACACACACACACACACACACACACACTCACACACACACACACACACACACACACACACACACACACACACACACACACACACACACACACACACACACACACACACACACACAGACACACACACACACACACACATACACACACACGTACAAGCACAAACAGACACACACACATGCGCGCGCACACACACACACACACACACACACACACACACACACACACACATACACACACACACACACTCTCTCTCTCCCTTTCCCATTAAAAAACAAAAAAACAGGTATGCTATCTCCCAACACAGCATGAGCATAAACTCAAGATCAGACACAGAAATGTTAGTATAATAGTGGAAAAATAAATTAAGTATGCAATTAAGCATAATAACTGATGTATTTATTTTGAGAGAGAGAGAGAGACTGGGAGGAATTGAGTTTGAGAGCATATGAGGTAAATAATGAGAAGGTGTGTGTCTTAACAGAGGAACAGAGCTGCTGTGGTTTTATGAAGCTTTCTCTACACCTTTTACTATGTTCTTTTCAGCTGTGTTCCAAGAATGATGCCCCTATGATAAGTTTTTCTTGGAAAGTAAGTATTACTGTTTTAATAAATTCTATGAGCTTTTAAGTCAATTCTGTTGTTCATTAAATAAATTCAAGAAAAGAAACTCTAATTTTATTACTTTCATGTTTACCTAAAAATGGCGCATCGCATGCTATATTTGACTGAACCATTTTGCAAAATGAAGTGATCTGAAAATATTTATACCTGCATTTTATGAATACAAATGTTCAGTGAGGTATAAGTCTTTCACACTGAGACATTAAGTATAATTTTAACAACAAAAATATAACAGAGATAAGAAAGAGAAGTATACTTTAATTTTGTTGTTGTTTTTAATGGGTGTTCAGCTGTAGATAAAGGGTATCTTAATTTGAATACTGTAAGTTTTGCTGACCTACATCTGGAGATCTTAAGGAAATGGGCAGGTTAAACAAGTGGTAATGCCCAACTGGCAAATAATGGACCACTCACATGTGCTTTGAGGCTTGACATTGCAGGACCCCTGAGAGGTCCATTATTTCACTGATAACATCCACTGTGGAGTACATTGTTGCATTTGGATAATGAGCTATTTGTTAAATGTTTTTTTTTTGTATATTATTATTCTTTACATTTATAAAGTAGGGAGTCTACTAAATGTTTCAGACTTGCTGCAGCATATATCATTGTTGTTGGAGAATGTATCTTACATCCAAAATATAAGTTATGCACCTATTTAATATATATATATATATATATATATATATATATACACACACACACACACACACACACACACACACACACACACACACACACACACACACACACACGCACACACACACACACACACAAACACACACACAAAAATGCAGAGGCACAGACAGATAGACTTACACACATTCAGACAGAAACACACATACACACATTGTGCCAAGCAATTGCAGCTACTTCCTTGGCTGAGTACACTTCAGATATCACACTGTGATCAAATGAATTAAAAAAAAAAATCATAAATTTGAAGCACTGGAATCCCGCGTGCCTCTCATCTGCCCCAGTTTTGCTCTGTCCCATAAATATGTTTGATTTCCCTTTAAATCACTGAAGATTACAGTTGGTCAGTGAGGCCAGACACTGCACTTCCATACTGCATATTGTCCAGAAAATGCATGTTGACTGAAAACTTCTTGCTCTATTTATTAAGTAAATAATGGCTATATTTAAAAATCGTCCCAGTTTTTCCCCTTAGTATTTTTGATGTTATCCAAACTTGAGAGGTATGCACTCAGTCTCTCATTCTTTCTCTCTCTCACACACATGCTCATGCGCACTTTCTAAGACTTGTTTATTTAGGGGGAAGTATACAGTAACTCCTTGTTAATGCTCCTGTAGTCACTTTTGCTACTTGATTTTTTTGTTTGTTTTATTTATTTATTTTTCTTCTTATGTATTTTATACTGCACACACGAAACAACAAAATCATGTTTAGAGAGTATAACATATAGCAGCCTTTTCCTTTCAGTTGTTCATTCATGGCAGCTGCTATGAAATAGCGGTCTTATTTTTTACTGGACAATATCTGTGCATTAATGCTAAGTTGAGGAATATTGTTTGTCCAACAGGATATCACTGTGGATTTAGGCGATTATCAAAAATGATGTAGTACAGTAAGATAACAGGGTAGGTGGTCCACACTTTAAACTACACAGAAGAGACCTTAAATTGTTAGCTAGTTATTTGTTTTAGTGAAAATGTGTGATTTTTTTTTCTGCAGCAAAAATTAAAAACAAAACTATGTATGTATGTATGTATTATGTATGTATGTATAGAAAAATGTATATGTAATTTTGATATAGGAGATATATCAAAGTAGTTGAGCTATATACCTTTCCTATCAATGAACAGAGCAGGATCGCAATATACTGAGTAAGTCTCAAAAAGAACAGTTTCCTTAAGAATTGAAAATGCTTTGCTTTTAGAGGTGATTACAGTTAGAGTACAGATCATGGATAAAATTACATTTTAAGAGACCTTGAAGATAAACTAAATGATTCCAAAATCACATTTCTAGTTGTTATTTGAATTCATAATCACATTTCTGTTACAATGCATTATCAGACTTACACAGGACTGCACAACAACAACTGAAATTAATAAAGTAGTTTGCTTAAGAGCACAAACAGGATGAACAGGATTTTAAAAGAAGATGAGGGATCTTTTAATGGCTTGCATCTACAGTAATAGCAAAATTGTCTTTTACATTATTTACAATTTGATTTGCAAGAGTTGGCACTGTTACCGTATTTTCTTCAGTGCTTTATCCTCATAAATGTTCTGAGCAAGTCCAAGAATGGATCACATAATAGTGCAGATTAAGTCGAGAAGGTATTTAGCTTAAAAGATACCAGAGGTTTAACTTCCCTCCATCCAATGAGTTATGATTTATTTATTTATTTATATTTGCTTACCAGGAAATTCCGACTGGCACAGGTCCTTTTTCAGCGGATGCCCGGGGAGAAAAGTTCCACATCATGTACATGATAAATAGAGATACAAAGTTGCAGCAATAGTAAACAACATTACAGGTTGTTGGCTTTAATACAATAACAAGATATTGATTATCAACAGTATATACAGTAAATGTTGCAAGTTAAGATAGTTTCTTGTCATTTATAATATTAGTAACAAAGTTGTCAAACAAGATTTTAAAGTATGTAAAGACAACTACTTCTGACTGTGGTTAGTAGTGGCAGTAGTATAGCTGGGTTAAGAGTCTAGGTGGGGGCAGAAGGTAAGGGTGGGGGTGCTAGTCTGGATTACAACAAGGATGATGAGCCTTTATGCAAAGCCTTGTCTTTGCAGTAGTAGAAGTAATTTCTTCATAGATTTTACTGTTGCAGATTTCCCCCGACTAGCCAGGAGGCATTTAAAAATGGGCAAAGCATCTCGTTTTTAGTATCAGTAGGGCATTCTTTTATCTTACAGTCCCAAATATAAATATAGTTTTCTTAGTGATACGTATTAAGATTTTTACATCCGAGTTTGTAAACAGGATTGTAGATTTCTATTACTTAAGCATCTGAATTTGCTGGTATGTCAGACTGCAGGTTTGGTAATGTAGAACAACTGCAGAAAATGGAATATCTCACAAGCTGTAGAGAAGCCAATTTTCTGTTTTGTCAGTTGCATCAAAATTGTAGATCTTGTGCTGCAGAGAGAATTTTTTATTTTAACATCTCACATTACGTTCTTTTGAAACATTTTTCTGTTTGTTCCTGCTCTCATCTCCTGTACATCTGAACAGAGGTCATCTGACTCTTTCACTAGCTTCTGCTGCTCTCCTTTGGAATAAACAGTTTAACGGGAGAAAATCAGACAGCCAAATGCGTAGACAACATGAAAAAGCATGCCACAGGCAATTATAGTACCTTTTTTAATTTATGCTAATGTGCAAGGCTGTGGAAACAATAAAGCACTGCAAAAAATTACAGGGTAGGTTCCATCTGGTAATTATCCCATTTTTTTATTCCGCAGACATCACTGATGAGTACAGGAGATGGACACACACAATTATGCTTCTCTTGTTGTCTATTAAAGCAGACTCTTGACATCTTCTACCAGACCTGGAACTGTCATCTTGCTGAAGTATTTTTTTTTTTTGTCTGTGTTAATTGAAAATTAATGGTTGGTACGTCATTGTGAAAAAGAGGATGAATGGTCAGCAACAATGCCCACATATCAAGCAAGATACCAATAATGTTGTTTGTCCTTCATGACCTTGGAGGAGAGAAAAAAATAATGAACAAAAGCTATTTAGACATCTAAAAGATTAAATAACAGAAAAAGGCTAAAAATAAAATCATTGGAATGATATAAAAAATAATACATGGAATAGATCTGCCAGGATTGTAGAGAAATGGAATTATTTTCTCAGCAAGTATGGGGATGTGCCTTTTGATTTGATGCATTCTTTGATGTTGTACTGTTAGTTATAACCTGTGTTGTATCATTATATAATGCACAGAAAGGGGCCCTAATTTAGTAATCAGCCATGTGAGCAGACTGTATGAATGATGCTTCATGAGAACAAAAGTAAAATTAGTCTTATACTCTGTAGACATCAGCTGAAGGAATGCACCAAAATGGATTAAAAGGGGTCCCACAAAATGAAAGAGAATCTAATGTCTAAAATTAAGGAAAGATGAAAGAAACATTATTTGGTCTCTATGTTAAGCTTACTCAGAATTTTATTGAAATTTCACAGATTGTTTTGTTCCATAGTTGTAAAACAAGGAATATATGTACAGTACATAATACATGTCAAACATTTTCAAGTGGAGAAATCAATATTCATGCTTCTTATACAAAAAAGAAATCTCCATACTGTTAACCCATCAAGATCTACTGTGCTGGATAACACAGACATACACATCACAGCAGTGTGAAGCATGAATGAGCTTTCCTGAAGAAACCTACGCAACTGCTTTCAAGGCCAAGCAGAAACATGCGACATTCTGACAATGCAGTTATAAAAAGCAAAGAAAAGACACATAAAACATATTTTCTTCCCCATCTGGACTAATTGCTGTTTCAGAATTTCATATTTCCCTAGCAAGGGGTGAACACACAACTTTTTGGTTATGTCACACAAGTTTGTGTCATTGAGAGTAAATAACAAAAGAATGGCCCAATAAATGGTTATAGACAAGGGTTAGTTATGAGGGTACTGCTATGCAGTTACAAGAGCAAGGAAAGGTTAAAAATAAATGTACTTTGTTTTTCATTTTAGTTTTTGTAAATGCTTAACTGCTATTTAGTTTAATTTAGTTATTTACAGTGGTGACCCATGTTCACCTGATTCTCCTACAGCATCATAGGACTCAGATGATGTTATATGGGAATCAAACCTGGAACTTCAGAACACGGATCATTAAAGGTTCTTAAGACTGTGGTGGTGGTGCTCCGGTAGCGTTGTTGCCTCACAGTATGACGTTGTCATGTTCGATTCTCAGCTAAAGCGTCTTCTGTGCGGAGACATGCGTGAATGAGCGTACCTTCGTTGAAGGTTGTGCGTCACAGCTGGCAACTCGGTACGTAAAAATCTACTGCCAATCATTAGTGGACCGGAGTTCCTCTTTGGCGACCCCTAACCAGGAAAAGCCGAAAGATACAACATCTTAACAACTAGGCTGTACTGACTATTGGAATCCCTCTTTTTAATATGAATAAGGCAGCAATTGACTGCATAATTAATTTTCCCTTAAGTGCAGATCTACAGATATCTAATGCATGAAAGCACTAAATCATAATCCACACAGGCCTGTATATTTAAAACATGCATTGTGGCTGGTTAAATTTGTAAGACGTCACTACACTCGTTAAAGTCTGATTGTTACTTGTTTCTTCTAAAAGGATAAAAAACTAAGCAGACAACTTACAGTAGTGTTGCTTCCACACAAGGTAGATTATTTACAGTTCAGATCACAATGCATTATTCCTAGGCCACCTTAGTATGACCTAGTGAACAAAAAACCAGAGGGTTAATGGGCTAGTAATTTTCTATTAGTTTCTGCACAGCCTGAGGTGATTTAGTTTTTCAATGACAATCTAAGTGCAAATGATATGGACTAAAAATGTAGGTTTGAAAGCCACCCCCACCCCCCCACCCCAATCATTGTCATTAGTAGTAGGTGGCCATATTCAAACTGCAGATTATGACTGATATGTAGTCATTAGAGAAGCAATTGAATTTAAGAGTATTGTACATAAAATGTACCTCAGCAGCTAGCATTATGCTTCTCAGTTCAGTTCAGTATCAGTGTCTTTCTAGGAATGGTACAGGATGCAGAAATAAGCAGTAGCCAAAGTGTTTGATTAGAAAACAAATGCCCAGTCTAAAGTGACGTTGTTATAGAGCAGTAAATGTAGTGTGCCATGCACGTGTGCGCCATGCACGTGAAGACAATGGGTCAAATAGTGCATTAGGTGTCAGGGTACTGGGTGCATGCATGACCCATTCCCTCAACTCTATCTTCCTAATTCTCTAAGCCTTAAATATATGTTCGATGATATTTCTTGTACTGCACTGTTTACTTTCCAATACTCTGCAACTTCCATCTACCATAGACTTTGTAAAGTCAGTTCACTAAGTGATGTCATACATTAATATCCCTATATCCTCCCCAGCTTGACATGACACCCACCAAACTTGTGCACTATGGTGAAAGATAAGAGCTATGATGTCCTGAAAGTGTGAATGACTACCTCTTTTTATATCTTTATTGCAGTTAAGCATTGTAAAATAAGGAGTGTATGTTCAAGCTCATGTAAAGACCTCTTATGGCCAGTAGGCGAATACCTACAGATAAAAAGCTGATGACTACCAGTGCATTGTCAAGCATTTGCATGCTTCAGCTTCATGATAACCGAGTCCTAGCAAGTCAAAGTCAAAGTAAATTGTATTGTTGATCAGATACACACACTAGTGCAAGCTGAACAAAATTACTTTGCTTTGGTCCCCATGGAAGACATAACGATGAACACATAGTTTGAGTGACAGTAAGACTAATCTACATACAGTAATAATTAAAATATCAACAACACAATAAATTACCACAATTGGACAGGAAGACATTGCACAGTATTATACTAATAGGGATTGCAAAGACTGTGGCTTCACATTGTGATTGCTTAGATATGGCACTTCATCAGTTGTAGTATGATATATTCTGTTGTGCATATTGCACATGTATGGAGTGGTGACACACTCCTAATTATTGTATGTTCAGGATGTAATAGCATAAGAAATCAGGCTAACTGTACCAGTTATTGAAGCAATTTGCCAGAGTGATTACTATCAATACGGGATCAAACAAACTAAATCCAGTAAAATCAGCGACCAAGACACGAGCCAAACTAAATGATTAACAAAATATCCACTTTTAATTCTGTATTGTAACAGAAACAAAATCAATTAAATAAAAGTCATCAAGCGCTTTCGTCTCTGTATTCAGAGACTTTATCAAGATAAGGACAGTCAATAATGCATCAGTTTAAGTAGCACACCCCAAACTCAATGACCAATTGAAAAATAGCACTCATAAATATTATTAAATACCTACAACATTTAAAACCACAACCCTTCACATTTAAAATATATTAACAATGCTCAAAAGATATATACATACATATATATATATATATATATATATATATATATATATATATATATATATATATACATATCAGAAATCTATGGAAATATTATAAACATTAAAAATTCCTTTTTAAAGAATTTTTAAAAAAATATAAGATGTAAAATGTGCATTAATAAGCAAATAAATACATAGGTAAAAAAAATAGCAGATACGAACACAGTGATATAAGAATATAGATAAACAACTCTATAGCTACCATTGAATTACTACAAATATGAATCTAAACAAACCTAAATAATCACTTAAAACTGTCATAAAACACATTCAATACCCATATTTCATTATCTGTCTAATGCCTTTAACTTCAAAAAGCAGGTAATTGAAAAGGATTCATTTAAACCTGGCCAATGGGTCACATTAGTCCTTAATTGCCATAGGGCTTCATGACTTTCAAGATGTAGCGGCCATGGGCCACCCCTCGGTTATACTTGCAAGGACTCAGTTACAGTAAATTTAAAAGAATGACCTAGTATTTCATTACAATGTTTTGGCAGGGTATTAGTCTTCTTCTTTAGTCTAATGTCCCTCAGATGTTCATAAATATATTTTTTAACCTTCTCTCTGTCTTTCCAATATAAAAACAGGGGCATTTTATACAGAAAGCACAATAAACCACTTTATCTGTATAACAGGAACATGTTTTATTAAGACTGACCTTCACCTCATTTATGTTGAAGGACGATCCTTCCATTTTATAATCACAATAATTACAAAGGCCACACTTTTTCATGGAGCCCCTCACATGCCCATTATCACTACCTTCAAAAATATTTTTAAGGCATTGCCCTTTCCTATAAGCAATAATGGGTTTCTCCCCCACACATTGTCTGATCTCACTACAGGAAGACACGATGGCCCAATTTTTAAATAAAATATCTGTGTTAAAAACCTACACAAAATGACTGACTAGATCAGGAAATTTGCCAGTGTTTGTAAAGTGAAAATGAGCAGTACTTTCCAAGTTGTTTACTTAATTTAAACACTTATATTTTGTCCAGTTAACATTAAGAAACACATTTAACTTTTTTACAAGCAATAGGCAAAATGAGTCTTTATTTTTAAATCTAAAGATTGTTATATATTATCGAATAATAATGGCCAGGCTTTGTTCAGTGTAATATGAAAAACAAAGACTATGAAAATAGTATGAAAACGTAACATTAAAGGTGTCCAGTGGAACATAACAATGGCTTTCGTACATGTGTCTATGACTATATTCCTGTAGAGAATATTGAGGTTTGAAATGGCTTTCTCCAAATGAGTGCTCACATTTTCATCAAGCTGAGGTGTTTACCTTGCAAACACAAGGTGCAGGGTTTGATTCTCACATGGGGTAACTGACTAGGCTTAAAATGGCCCACAAGGGCAAATAGCCTAGTACTAAACTAATATATGAACAGTTGCCCTTATTTAGCCATCCACACAGTATAAATCCAGAGGTGTAGTAAGTTGCCTTTCTTATTCCAGTGCAAATGCCTCTCTTTTAGATCCTAAAATAGAAAAAAAAAACAAATATGGCAACAATGTCCTATTCTACTGACTAGAAGATTTACTAAAATACATGACAGTTCTATCTACTTAAATTCTTATCCATACGGTGTCTAGCATGGAAATAATGTATTGTATAAAGCAGTGATGTCTTTCACTAACAGTAAATGAATAGTTAATATTTTTTATTCTTCTGATATGGTAAATTAGTCATTTAAATGAAGGTGCAATAACAAAACAGTGTTTCTACACAATCACTCAAAATTTTGATCTGCATGCTCAAGGGTCTGAGGAGCACTTACATGAAGAATCCAGTATCTGAGAATAGCAGTCAGTACAGAAAGTTAAAGAAAATGAAGAACCCACTTTAAGGAGCCATGTTGTACCCAAAAAATTAACTTAAAGGAAACTTTAGTCATAATTTATATGGTTACCGCTGAACAGCATGCTTGTTTTTTTAATCATTTTTGTTGGTAAAAGTACAGGTTTATGAAGGCCAGAATTCTAAATATTTCTCTTCTTAACCCATCAGTATGAACAGGTACAAATACACTTACCCCTGACTTGTGGTGATTTGTACCTAGAATTATTCAACAGGGTACAGAAGCAGAGTCATCAGTATGAGGAGATGAATTTTGGGCCCGTTTTACATCAACGGGTATTACATCTCCAGCTTTAAAATGAATGTCCACTACTGCTGTCAGAGGGTGCATTGGTCTTGTTTTAACTGCATCTTAAAAAAATGGTGACAAAACCAAGTACGATTAGCCTCCTCTTCCATAGCTAAAGCTCTCTGCGAAGGAGATGAGAGGTGCAAAGGGAAGCAGAGGGTTTAGAAGAAGATATGAGGCTTGTAATCACCATCTTTTTGAATGAAGACTTCCTGCTTTCGGAATCCTACTTCTTCCACAAGAACATTAAACAGATTTTGGTTGAATAAATACCTGCTTTACGAATCCTTCTTCACTATTAATAGTTCTTATTATCTGGCTGCCAAGTGTTCTAAAGGTTTAATGGTTCTTATTGCCTGGCTGCCAAGTGTTATAAAGGTTACATCCTTAATATGACTCAAATGTCTTCATAAAAAGATCCATTTATCTGTCTGGCTCTTCTTTTAAGTCTGTAGCAGGCTTTTCCTATTTGGGATACATCTGGGCATGTCTCCAACAAGAATCAATTAATTGTCTTTTAAAGACTTTCTGATTTCATCATGCTTATGGGGAGGGCATTGTCCCTCTCTTTATTTATTTATTTGACATTTGTTTTCGAGGAAAATCTGACTGGGACAAAGCCCTTTTTCAGCGGAGGCCCGGGGAGAAAAGCTTCACAATACAAATATAAAAAACACATGTTACAATGGATATATAGTACAATAAGATTTAAAGCTGATTGACATGCTATTGCTCTGTGTTTAAAGTTGGAAAGAAAAGATAATCATTGCTTGAAAAGAGTAAGAACTATAATCTTTTTTTTTTTTTTTTTAACTAAAGTACTTTCTGGATAGAAAATCCTATTTTTGGAGGTTGTTATATTTGTAACATGCATGTATACTGATTTGCATTTTTATTTTACTGATATATATGTTTTTGCTTTACTTTCTTTATTTAACATTTTTTTTACTGGGAAAGTCCAACTTGGAATGACCCAATTTTTAGTAGAGGCCTGGGAAGAAATTCTCCAGATGCATATCTTTCTAAGGTGGGAGGAATCCGGAGCACCGACAGGAAACCCACAAGAATGCAGGGAGGACCTGCAGACTCTACTCAGATGGCACCGTAGCAGATAATCGAACCAGAGAACCTTCTGCTGTGAGGCGACAATGCAAACCACTGCACCACTGCACCATTTACTTTACTTTATTCTACTATTTGTTGTAAAAAACCTTACGCTTTCCTCCCTGAGCCTCTGCTGAAAATGGGCATTGATCAGTCAGTCCAATTAACTTGGTTATCATGTAAATAAATGCAATAATCTTTTTAATGATCATAATTTTTAATTATATTTCATAAAACTTTATTTTATTTGAATGCAAGTCATGACAAGTGTCAACAACAATAATAAACAAATGTCAATATGCATATGAAATGCTTGTCATACTGGATATTAAAATAGCCAATAAAAGTATGGCTCAAATTTCACAGTTACACACACATATATATTATCCTGTAGTGAAATAAAATATTACCAGCTGTTTTAGCCACCTGTTTATCAATATCTCCAAGACTACAAGCAGAAAAAAAAATCAACTGGGCAAGCACAGATTTAAAATGGAATATAGGTTGAGCAAAACTTGTAGTGCAGACAGGCAGCATGAATGTTATTATAAGAAAGAATTACCGTTAAAGCTGCCAAATGATATAAGCATATATTTGGGTTAATTTTATAATGTTGTGTATTAATGTGCTTACAAATATAATGCCATCTCTCTGAGTTTTTTAAAATGTCTGAATATTTCTAAGCTGACATTGCTTTTTGAATGAAGGTCCAGCACAGCTTCAGGATGTCTCTTTTCTTTTAAGTTGGTGTTTGGTAACAAAAAATACTGATTACACATAGTAGACAGATTTCTTAAATTCCATGGTACTATTAATGAATCTCCACCAAACATGTATACTGTTTGTAATCTTGCTCATTCTTAATAACTGATGAGTCAAGCAATTTCTCCAGCAAAAAGTTCCAATTTGAGGAATGAGCTGTAACACCAAAAAATGTAAAGTTATTCAGCAAATGAATGTTTCCCATACAGCACAAATTCAAGTGATGATAACTGACACATTGCTGCTTGTTTGTGGGTTGTCATGTAGCACTGTGAAGCAACATAAATTAAGTTGCTGTGTACAACCAGAATAAGGTGCATATTTATATCTATTATTCCAGACAGAAAGCCAGTGAAGATAGGCATTAACTTCATGCAAGTGCAAAGACAAGTAACAAAAAACATGTAACTCTGACTAGTTAGACAAATTTAAAATGGGATTCTACAATAATAATAATAATAATAATAATAATAATAATAATAATAATAACAACAATAATAATATTCAGGATTTCTTTTTGGGATATTCTAGCCAAGAAGAGACTATTTACCATATATAACAACATAATTAAATAATTTTGCATAGTTATAAACAGGAATTTTTATAACAGATCAATTTAAAACTCAACTTTTGTTGATGTTGCAGTGTCCCATATACACTGAGTCTTTGACTAATACAGCTTTTCTCTATCATATGATTCATGCAAAGATTGTGGATAATTAGAAATGTTGCAATAATCAACAAAGTCTTGTTTTACAACTTAATTTTAATTATTTGTGAAAGGTTGTATTAGCATAAATTCTTTAAACAGATTCATGCTTTAATAAAATTTTGCATATCCATGATCAAGAGTTTTAGGAAAAAAATTAAAGTTTGATAAAAAATTTGATGGCATATCTAAAAAGAAAAGATATATATTGGTTATCCTTATTTTATGAATTAGCACCTTAGTTTCAGTGATCATACAGATAATCAATTTCAACAAAAACAAAGGGCTCTGAATTTAAGAACAATTTAGTCATTCTGGAAGTAGTACAGAAAACAAAGTGATTGAAAATCTTAAGTCCTTCTTTGCTTTTAAGATCAGAAATGTTAATTAGACTGACCTTGTAGATAAGATTTTGCATAAGAACTTTCAACTATATTTATTTGCTAACTTAAAAATCCTAGTGGTATATGGAAGCATGAGTTATTGCAGAAATAGAAATATCTAGGAAGTATATCCATTTTAATTATAGATCATGTTGATAAGAGATAACATTTAAGCTTATCAGTTTTCTAAGTCAGTGGTTGTCTTATTGATGATAGAATCAAAATGAATATGAAAAGAAAAATAGATGTACAATTTACATTTTGTCCCTAGGTATTTCAGCACATTTAGGGATATATGCATGCCATACTCCCTGTAGCTCACCAGTTATAGGACCTGACAACATGGATATGCAAATTTCCAGTTTGTCTGTAGCTAGACTGGTATTCAGATAATATAGCAATTGTCTCATGTTCACTGACAACCACTTAATTCTTAAACAAACAGGTACAGTATGTGAGAGACGTACATAAACAATGTCAATGGAAGCACAACTATCTCATACAAGCAGATGTAATATAAACCAGGTTGTCCAGGTCACACCCACTGCACCCACTGCATGTAGTATGCATACTGCACCCAGTGCATGTAGTATGCACACTGCACCCACTGCATGTAGTATGCACACTGCACCCACTGCATGTAGTATGCACACTGCACCCACTGCATGTAGTATGCATACTGCACCCAGTGCATGTAGTATGCACACTGCACCCACTGCATGTAGTATGCACACTGCACCCACTGCATGTAGTATGCATACTGCACCCAGTGCATGTAGTATGCACACTGCACCCACTGCATGTAGTATGCACACTGCACCCACTGCATGTAGTATGCACACTGCACCCACTGCATGTAGTATGCACACTGCACCCACTGCATGTTGTATGCACACTGCACCCACTGCATGTAGTATGCACAAGACAGAGTGACCAGCTTATTCTGAGACACTTAAATGCAATCTTCCCAAATCCCAAAGACCTCCTATGGAGTTTTTCCCTATTTTCCATTTTTAGTTTGTTTAATTAATGGGGGTGTGAGGGGTACAAGGGGGCTTGTCCCCTGCTAAAATGCTATTTTATTTTTTCAATACTGTTTAGAGAGGGTTTTTTTCAGATTGTTTAGTTTTATGCTGAAATGTCAAATTAGTGAAATTCTGTTTTGATGTTTCAGTATAGAACCTAGCTATCTTATTGATACAGATATAGAAATAGATATAGATATAGATGCACATGTACACACACACACACACACACACACACACACACACATGCAGACATATTTGTGAATACTATGACTGATGAATTACATGGAAAACTTGATAGACTGAGTAATCATATTTCAAATAACTTTCACATAGCTCTCCTAAATATAACGCTTGTTATTCTACATGATACTGCATATTTAAAGAATGGGAGGTGCTTCAAATGGAGGGTTATGAGGCATATTAAGAGACTGTATATAAAGGCATATTTATTTCTCCTGAATGGGACAGATTTGTGTCTCATAGTATCACCTCACAATGTTTGAGATATGTGACATCACAAAAGGAATGTATTTAAAAGAGCTCTGTATACAGTGATGCATAGCTATGTTGATACTCAGTCATGGTGTTATGATGCTGTCATCATCCTTTGCATTTCCTCATACTATGGATTACTAGGGTGTTTTAAAACAGACAATGTTTCATTCTTCACTTGTAACGTGGTCTTCACTGCTTTGTATTGTTTTAGTTAAGCTTAACACATTTTCAGATTGCATAATGACAGTAGACACGCTCTGTATTTTTGGCTGGCCAGCTTTCCTTTCTTTTCCCCTTTTTTGATATATTCTTTCATAGTATTGCTGAAACAAATGCAGCAAGGGGGCACAGTACTTTACACAGTGAGTGTGGGATAACTGGTCCTACTGTCAAAAAACGCTTTACTAATTTGTTGATGGTTTGAGATCACTTCCATATGCACTCTGATTCCACAGTTAATATCCTGGTATTAATACAGACAAAAATATTTTAAGACGATATCAAGAGGCACATAATTCTTGCATCCAGATATCCAGTTTAGAAATTATGGAAAAATAAAACATTCATTGAAGACTTTTGAAGTAAAGCTTTAGCCCCTTTTCTTAAAAAAAAAAGTTGATGATGAGATCAAGATGGCTGCTGTCCTGTAAGCAGTGCTGAACCACAGAGTAGCAACTTATCTAAGAATTTTTTTCCAGATATAAGTGAGAAAAAATCATCTACAATCAATTTCAACCAAAACCGGCAATAAATATACTGCTTTACCTACCTGAGAGGTTAAAATCTTAAAAAGTTCAAAAGAACTGTAAGATTGCTGCAGATTGGATATGGAGCGTATGCCGCATGTGAAACTTCTATGCTGACTGGATCTAGGCCGGTTCAGATCTAAATACAACACAGAGAAAGAAATGCTTGAGTTTCAACAAGGAGGGTTAATAAAATGTCACACGAACCGGATCTAATGGACACTCAAGTTACCAAAACAAAATTTTCTTCATTAGCCTCCCCTGAAAAAGATAATACTTCTAAAAGAGCCAGAACAAATAAACTTCAGGAGGCCAATAAAACCACAAATAAGAATAAATCAGAATCTTCCAACTTAGAGGATCTAAAAACTGCACTTCAGCCTATACATGAGGCAATTCAAAACCTTTCTACTCAACTGCAAACAGAAGGATTATCATTAGACAAGATTCTCACAAGGATGGACAAAATAGAGTCTAAAATCATGGATCAGGATGGCAAAATCGAGAATATACAAAAGTTATCTGACTCTAATACAAATTCTATCCAGGATTTACAAAGAAAAGTAATGGATCTTGAAGCCAGATCCAGACGCAATAACATTGTTTTAAGGGGTATGCTGGAAAGTATAGAGCAAAACAAGGTTCTGGAAAGCATAACTGCAAGATTCTCTCTTTTCTTAGGAAGCGACTCAGAAGTTAAACAAATTACCATCGAAAGAGCACACAGGGCTCTTAGATCATCTCCAGTTTTAACCAAACCAAGAAATATTTACGCTAAAATACTTAATTATCAACATGTGAATAAACTTCTGTTAGCTGCTAAAAGCAAAAAGTTTGTTGAATGGAACGGCTCTAAGATATCTATATCACAAGATCTGCCACCTCAAATAAAGTTAGAAAGACAGAAACTAGCCCCGTTCTGTGCCTTTTTGATCAACAAACAGATTAAATTTCAAATGAAATACCCTAACGTGCTTCAATTCTCACAACAAGGAATTAAGTACTCAATTAACAATAATAGTGAAGCAGCATCAACCTTTATTAAAATCTTTAAGATAAATCCGGAGAATGAATCACATAAGGCATAAGTAGAGAAATGGATCTAAAATTCAGTTTGCCATTATAAATATGACAAGTAACGCTCACTAACGTAGTATGGCAGTGATTCCCCTTACCTGCTTTAGTTTCTTCTCTGATTTTATTTTTTAGGTGCCTAGCCCGACAGAATCAGTAATTTTCCAGGCCTAACATCCTCATGGTCGGGTATAACATCGCTAAACTATAATTCCCTATAGACCGGATCTTCATATGAACTTTTACGTTCGCCTTGACCTTATCTCCCAGGGTGCAACGGTTCATTAAAGCTGCAGTGACTATTAGGACAGGAGACAACCCAGGAACAAGGAAAAGGAAAAGAAAAGGGGGAAAAAAAGGAACATTTGTCACTAATCCATGAAGTTTATAAATCGGTTGATTTAATATGCACTGTGTTGAACGATTTAAGAACTTCCGGTGAGTAACTGTTCTCCCTAAAGAGCTCTGACAATATGAGTTTGCAGATAATTTGGTTAGACCATGCAAATCTTATTTCTAAGGGATAGTGTATTTACAGCATAGCAGCACAGAAACTAAACTCCCTGCTGATTTAACAGCAGTTTCGACGATGCTAATATTGTACTTTTAGATTAACTAGCTTTGGCAAACGAGACTGATTATGGACACTAACTATGTTGCTCCAACTAATTTGGACTTTTATTTTCTGGATGGAAGGAAGGTTTTTATAAAAACCCAATATTGTTGCTTAGTACATATGAAAACATGTTGGTATCAGTTTAATGTAGCTTTGCGAATGTTTTTTTTTTTTTTTTTTTCTCTCTTTACCTTTGAGTCTCATTCATATGCTTAATATATGGAAAGTTTTTCTTTTTCTGCTAGTTCATTGGATATGAGCAGTGGTAAACCAACATGAAAAAGAGTGTGTGATCAAAGAACCGGCCATACAGTGATCTATACAAGAAATGTCTGTAAGACTTCCAATTATACTTATATGGCCTTGAGAATGTTATTATACCTCTGCTATACGAGGGGGGATAAGTACTAAATACATATGAGACTAGGTTTCGGCTTATATGCTAATGTAAGATTAAAGGAACACAGTATCAAAAATATCATAACTTACATCTTGTTGCTACGCAATTTATTACCTTGTTGAGAGGTTGTGGAAGATTCTCTAGTATTATTATCGAACTTTCTGCAAGTTCAATCTGCAATTTCTATTATAAGGGGAATACTCCCTTTTGAGGGCCTTGCTTTTATAGGCCTGAACTTGATTAGTTCATGTTTAGATAGTGTTGATATTAAAAGTTAATCTTATATAGAAGACTCACAATTATGACAGATCCTTTCTAATTATTTGTTTACATAGCTTTGTCTGGATATTATGTAGATCTCACAATATCTTTTATTTGTGCTATGATCTGTGGACCAGGGTTGGTTTGTAAGGATAGTCCAGTTTTCTATGCTCTGTAGAGATAGTTTTTTTGGGATGGGATACTTCTCAAGGTGTGAGGTCAAGTTAATAAAAATGAAAAAGATTTGTTATTTTCTCAACTTATCAGTTTTTTTTCAAACAGGCAGGCGTATCCCACGCTCTTCCAGGTTAAGAGATTTAGTGGATAGGCACAGGATTATAACAGGAAGAGTCTCTCATCTATATCCAGAGAAAATGTTTTATCTATGGCATCCTTCTGTACTGAGTCTATTTACCAAGACAATTATTATACACAAGCAAAAATTACATTCCTTAATGATTGCATGTGGACATTAGCTACATGGAATGTTAAGGGGCTGCAAGCAGATAATAAAAGAAAACTCTTTTTACACTTAGTTTTTAAAGCCAAATTGGATTTTATTATGGTACAGGAAACCCATTTATTAAATGAACAGTGGAACCCCATTCTGAGGAAAAAGTGGATTAAAACTATTATAGCCGCAGGAAACAAAACTAATAAGGCAGGGGTGGCTATCATCATTAAAAACTCCTTCCAGTATGATATCATAAGACAGGATTCAGATCCAGAAGGTAGATGGTCTACTTCGTAAATAAAATTAATTTTTTAGATAAATCAATTTTAGTTGTTAATATTTATGCTCCGTGCACTTTGCAACAGAACTTTCTGATGAATATCTATAATTTGCTAAGGTCCTTCCCTAATCACTACTACATCTTAGGGGGAGATTGGAACTCCATTCAAGACCCAGAGGCAGACAGAACCAATACTAAATCTAAGTATAATATTCAAGCTTCAACAGCAATCTTTGAAATTAAAAGCGACTTCAACTTATTTGACCCACATACCCGTCATTCTCCACATATGCCCAATAAAGGGTTTACTTTTTTCTCTCAGTGCTACAAGTGTTGGTCCAGGCTGGATTTCTTCTTAATTTCCGATATCTTTTTGAATTATGTCCTCTCATTATATATAGAACCTAGGTTTTTCTCAGACCATTCCAGAATCACATTGGTTATAGATTGGGCATCTAATTACACCCAGAAAAATAGAACATTATGGTGGCTCTTAAACTCTAATTTACTTAAAAAAGATGATATTATGCAAGAAATTGACACACTTCTTGATAATTGTATTCAATCCATATCTGAGGATGACCGGCCGATTGATATAATATGGGCTACCACAAAAGCAATGATCAGAGGGGTGTTAATTAATAAATATTCGTTCCATAGGAAAATTGCTCTCAATAAAGAAAATAGCATCAGGAAAGAAATAGCTAAACTTGAACTAGAATTACAACAGAATTACTCATTGAATTTGGAAAATAATATACCACAACTTCAAGGAAATCTGTTATCACTATCGTTTCAGGAAATTAAAAATATAGCCAACTACTCGCAATGGGCTCAACTCCCTTCTACATTTTTAGCAAGGTTACTTAACCCCATAAACCTATCCCCACTATTTCAGAGATTACTTTCCAAGACAAAAAATATAGTAATACACAGGATATAATCAAAGTATTTGAGAAGATCTATACAAATGTTTATAATCCCCTTCCTCCGTCTTATGATGTCCAGGGATTGCATTTATTTCTTAAGCAATTAACATTCCCCAGAATTAATTAACAACATCAAGACTCTCTTTCGGCTGATTTTACACAAATGGAAATTATTACAGCAATTAATAGTTTAAAGAGTAACAAAGCACGGGGCCCAGATGGCTTTTCAGCTGAATTTTATAAATGTTTCATTCCAAAAATTTCCACTATACTGTATCATCTTTTTACATATATTACACAAATTGGTATTAGTGATCTCCATTTAAATGCCTCTAGAACTATTTTACTTCCTAAACCTAATTCTGACACGACAAACCCTCATAATTATAGGCCCATTTCTATTATTAATTTAGATATGAAAATTATGGCGACTATCTTAGCTACTAGACTTAGATCTGTTATCACAAATATTATATCTCCAGAACAATCTGGGTTTATTAATCATAGGCAAACAGTGGACCAAACACTTACTCTTGATGCAATGATATCATTATCTTCGGTGAAACAAATACCCATATATACATTAGCTATCGATGCGTCTAAGCATTTGTCCGAATTAACAAGGAGTTCTTAACAGCTATTCTTCCAAAATTTAACATTCCTACACAATTCATCCAGTATATTAATATCCTTCATATGAGGGCTTATACCATATTACAAATAAATAAATATAGTTCAACGAGAATAGAAATTAATAATGGGGTAAGACAAGGTTGTCCCTTATCACCTCTCTTATTTAATATGTTTATTGAACCATTATTTTTACTAATAAAACAGAAAACTTTTTACAATATCCTGGTTTTATTTAATACAAAAATTTCATTTTCTCCCTATGCAGATGATTTAAACATATATTACTCCCTTCCCAGTTCAGATTTCTGTAAAATTATAAAATCAATAGATACATTCTCCAAGTTCTCTAACTATAAAATGAATATGGAAAAGTCGATAATCTTCCCCTTAAATACCTTCTCACAGTACCCCAGTGTATTTACCCCACAGAAAATCAAGATTAAAGACCAACTCCATTATCTGGGAATCTCATTTTATCATGACCCACATAAATACTATCAGGAAATTTTAAGTAACCTATGGTTAACTATTCAAAAAGACCTGGACAGATGGGTACAACTTAAGCTTCCTTTCTTATCCAAGGTTGCCATCATAAAAATGAATGTACTCCCGAGATTGTTATTTCTATTCAATGCATCTAACACTCTGATACAAAATAAATTTTTTAAGAACACCCAAATAGAGCTCTCGAAATTCTTATGGTACCCCAAACCCACTAGAATAAGTTACCAGAAACTTATATACCTTAAGGAAATAGGTGGTATGGGCCTTCCCAACCTCAAACTATACTATGAAATTAACAAGTGTAGCTGAATAATCACCATCGCAGAATATAAGAATGACCCCACTAAGTGGTACCCGATATGGGTGAAATTATATTACAACTATATTAGATCACTACAGTTTAACCTGAAGGCACTCCCCTTTTTGGATAAGGACAGCAGGAAGAATTATAGATTACATAGGGATCTAAAGGATGAAATCATAATCATTCAGAATCTATTTGATTCCTTGAATTTATATTCTGCTTATATGATACTTCAGCCCATTCACCTTAATCCTAACATCAAGTTAAATGATAGGATGATTAACCTAGATCTTTATCCACTGCTGTGGGATAAATCTATAGTAGATTTTCTTCCATTTAAACATGTCTCAGTAGCTACCATGAGGAACAAATTAAATCTCCAGCCCAAATATACAGTCATATTAAGACAATTAAAAGAGGTATGTTGTAAGTTCTGGGATGGTCTTAATATCTCAGACACAGATATATCTACATGTAGAACCTTATGGGACTTGTTTCATCATAAAAAAAAATGATCTCGAATATATATATAGTTATTATTTCTATTAAATACAACAAAGAATGTATACATTCTAGCTACTGGACGAAACAGGACTCAGCGATTACAACCAACAAAATTGCTCAAGCTATTCAGAAATTCTCCAAATTTATACCCCTTCAAAAACTAAGATATACACAACTTATGATATTAAATAACGCTTATTATACACCTCAAGTGTTAAGTAAGTTGTACCACGACACGCCAACGAATTGCCAATTTTGCCCTTCCCAGGTGGCAGATATCATTCACATATTTTGGAGCTGTAAATGCTCATACAGGCTCTGGTGTGCTTTAAGGGTTAAGTTAGAAAAGACGGGATATGAGAAAACAACTTTATCATGGAAATTTACTCTCCTACATATTCCTCCTCCAGGAATTAGAAAAAAATCAAATACATGTTCTAATTGCCTTATTTATGTTATTAAAATACTACATCACATTAAACTGGAAAGATAGGATGGCACTGTCATGGGAAGGTTTTAGGCAAGTAGCCAGAAAGTAATTATACGCACACAAATATCTCTGGTATTCCATGAAGCAGCAGCCTCTACAGAAGGAGTTTTGGAAAATCTTACTGGATCATATTTTGATATGATATTACTGACGATGTATGAGCTTTATTCCTTTAGGATATAGATGAGATCTGTATATAGTTGTTATTAGTGTGTAGCATGTTTCTATGTTAAATTTGTATTTGATGTGTTTGTATGTTATTACTGGAACATTTAAACCTAATAAAAAGATTTATAAAAAAAAAAAAAGTTGATGGCATCAGAAAGTTAACACAATTTAAGTTTATCACAAAATATGCATACTTGTTGTCTCATTAAATTTTGAGCATAATTAAAAGAAATTAAAATATTTGCTGGTTATGAAATTCTTAGCACTTTTTTCTAAAACATGTATGATGCCGAAGGTAACAATGAAAACAATTATAGTCTACGTTGAGGGCATTGGTGTTACATTTTCATAACATGGATTCTGCTGTATGTGTAAGGTGAGATGCATTATCAGTGGCGGTCAAAACTTTACAACAATGCGGTCAGTACCGAAAACATTAGTAGACTCGTCTTGGCTTTTTGAGACACGGTTCTTAAATAAAAAACGTGAAGCAGAATATTGCAAACACCATGACATCAGAATCGATCTCCTGTGACTAGGAGAAGTTGTCACCCTAGGATTGCTAAGGTCAACAAAGACTTATTATTAGTCAGGTCCCAAAAATAACTAGCTCCTTCCAAGACTCTTAACTATGAGGGGGTGAATTGATTTGCTTGCCTGCTGATAATCCAAACATACACATACATAATCCAACATGACATCTCTACTACACATCTAAACATTTAGACTGAACATCTAGACTGAACAGGAACTTCTTCTCTCTACCCATAAGGCTGCTGAATTTGAATGCCAGGCATGACAGTGAATAATCAGATCAATATGCCACTTGCTGTGAGAGATCATCTATAGTAATCAGTGCTAGACACCTTATGGATAAGAATTTAAGTAGATAGAACTGTCATGTATTTTAGTAAATATTCTAGTCCATAGAATAGGACATTGTTGCCATATTTGTTTTTTTTTTTTTTTTTCTATTTTAAGGTCTGAAAGAGAGGCATTTGCACTGGAATGGGAAAGACAACTTACTACACCTCTGGATTTATACTGTGTGGATGGCTAAATATGGGAAACTGTTTTATCTTGATGAAAATGTGAGCACTCATTTGTTGAAAACCATTTAAAACCTCAATATTCTCTACAGGAATATAGTCATAAACACATGTAGGAAAGCCATTGTTATGTTCCATTGGACACCTTTAATGTTACGTTTTTATACTATTTTCATAGTCTTTGTTTTTCATATTACACTGAACAAAGCCTGGCCATTATTATTTGATACTACATAAAAATATTTCGATTTAAAAATGAAGACTTATTTTGCCTATTGCTTGTAGAAAAGTTAAATGTCTTTCTTAATGTTAACCAAACAAAATATAAGTGTTTAAATTAAGTAAACAGCTTGGAAAGTACTGCTCATTTTCACTTTACAAACACAGCCAAATTTCCTGATCTAGTCAATCATTTTGTGTAGGTTTTTAACACTTAAACCACATACAAATTGTACATTGAGTGTTTGGATAAAATTTCAGCCAACAAAGTACAAAAATATCCATTAATCATTGCTTACTTTAGGGGGCATCAGGCAACCTGCTACTGTGATGTTTTGTAAACGATGACTGTGATACTTCCCACAATTATGCACCAGAATCACATGTAAGTCTTTAGTATGTGACTATGGTTGTGCCCAACCTACCCAATGACCATACAGATTGTTGTTCTAGAATCCAAAATGGTACCTCTACAGTGCTTTTTAATATGGGTATGCATCCTGCCCTCAACCTTAAACAGGATATGGCTCACCAAGTGTCCATGACTGTTCCTGTACTAAGACATACATGAACACATTTCCTAACCTGCTTGTTTTTCATGCAACCATCGCTGCACCTATTTAGTTTCATCTTATACAGGTACATAACTTGTCTTTCAATATTAAATATGCTCAGTAAGACACCAATGTGCATACTCATACTGTGTCTTTGCATATCAGCACACACTTATCTCATAAATGTGGTCTTTGCACCACTTGTAACTGGACATGTACAGTGTCATTTCATACAGACATGCAACATGTGTGCCACCCTGTATTGCATATGCTTTCCCAGGTGCACATGGATGTGTGCATGTTGTATTTTGCCATATTATTGTAGAAACTGCTAGTCATGCATATATACACCATAAATCAGCTACACCGGAAAAAGAGACCAATATGGATATACATTATATGATCAAAATAAAACATGACTGAGATTGAGTATATTGAGATGAGAACATAGCAAGTTCAGAATCTAAAAAGGCCAAAAGACCAAGGAGCAGAACATCGAAAAAAGGATAGGCAGCACAACAGTCATGATGCCTGAACCCTATGATCAAATGCAATAAAGAAGAAGCAAAACCTGGTTGTGGAAAACACTGAAAAACTTCTCTATGCATTCCCATGCAAAGAAACTACCACACCATCATTCTGTGGAATGGAACAAAAGTAGGAGAGTACACCAAAGAGTAGCTAAAAACAAACTGTGCAAAATTGAAAAATATCCAGCAAAGTTATGCATCCAAGAAACTCCTGACCAAAACATGCAGTTACAAAAAGTGGCACATCAGAAAACACAGGTGTTTCACATGCTCAACAACAATGGTGCAGCTTTTGGAAAACTTATTTATTTTATTTATTTATTTATGTAACATCTGCCTTATTCTTATCAGTTGTTCAAACTGTCTGTTCTGCTCCAATAATTTATGTTTTTTGGGAGATGGAGGGCATCTGGCACACGCACTAGCACACACACACACACACACACACACAGATACATACACACACACACACGCACACACACACACACACACACACACACACACACACACACACACACACACACACACACACACACACACACACACACACACACACACACACACACACACACACACACACACACACACACGCAACTCATCTCCCCAATTCTGCTGTCTTGTGAGCACAGACATAAGTAATGGTAAATCAGATACCTTCCTCCCTAAAAGAATCCTAGGTTTATAAGTGAGTACTAGGCTAACTGCCCTTAAGGGCCATTTTAAGCCTAGGTGTGTTATCCTATTAGGTGTTCAAATTACCCTTACCATGATTTGTATTCCTATACTTCCCACTGTGAACTAATGTTTCTATGGCCATACCATTGTGTATTGAAAGGGGACCCAGCTACAGGATAAGGCATTTAGGCACAGCCTCTATCAATTACTAGCACAGTGGGCAGTCTCTGAGTAAATGTCCTATTGTGTTATTCATCTAATTTGCATTTTAATAGGGACAGGGATGAGCTTTGTTTAATGTGGACTGTGATAAGTACCTTTCTTATATGACTAATTTGTAGTTTCTGAGTTTGCAAGTGGTGCCTACATTTTTTTCCTGGTCAAGTGACTTAAAAGACTGTCCGAGTTCGTAAATAAAACACTGGTTCATCCTTAGCTTATTAATTTACCAATTAAAACATATTTCTTGCTAATCTGAAAGCATCGTACAATGTCCAGTAGACATGCTGATAGACATACTTCTAATGACAGCTTTCACAATACTTTCCATTTACCTGCAATGATGCGAACTTTAATATTGTATAAGATGTCCTTATATAACTTTATGTGAATATTTTTTGTCAGTACAGTGATTGTCTTTTATTATACATTATCTGGGTACTTTTTCAAGTAACTACCCAAAAAATGAATTGACTCTTTTTGTCATGACATATTATACTGGACACAAAGTCTATGCCTCATCTCAGGGGATTATTACCCCTAATGCTGGAAAGCTTTTTTATGTATCCAAGTAGTCTTAGAAAAACAACATATTTTTTCTCATGATCTTCTTATAGGTTCATGGGTTCATAAAAGGATACTGGGCTAACAGCCCTAAAGCTCTTATAAGCTTAGCCATATTTATCCTGAGTTGTCCCAATTGTCAGTGGTTAGATGTGAAGTTCACACAGGTAAGGGTCTATGGTAGTTAATACCAACTTCCTCTGCCAGGAGGGACATTGACACCACCCAGGAGTGAATTTGCAGTCACCCACCCATTGATATAGGTTGTGTTTGAAGATGGTCATGGAGAGGCAGCATGTTCCAGAGAAGTGTCATTCTCCGGGAGATGTATCTATCTCTCCAGCATGGCCTGTTTATGTCAAAGACTAGGTTCAGATCTATGGAGTGAGTGACCCTAGTGCAGTTTGATTTACAAATGTGTAGCATTTCCATTAGGGTTGGGTCAGTGACTGTGCTGTAAGCCAAGCACAGGTCATCCTTTAGCAACCTGTAGGAGACAGAATGCAGTGACAGGGCTTTCTGTCTTTCAACATAAGACTTGATTTGTGTACGCTGTCATTTCTTGGTGAGAAACCTCTGTGGTCTCCAATTATTGCAGGTGTTTGGTGCGGTACATGCAAAAGGGAGCATTGTACTCAACTATTGTTCTGATGAGGGCGGAGTATAATATAACATCCTTATGTCTAGATGTGATGCCTTAATTTATAAGATGTGCTACATAGAAGGATTTCCTTACTACTGTGGATACATGGTAATCAAAGTTCAGATTATTATCAGCCTGAGTGCCCATATCACGTGGGTCTACACTTAAGGGGGTGCGAAGGGGGTGCTGTCTATAATGTAATTAGCAGGGATTTCAGCTTTCCCAAAGGGAATAATAATGCATTTTTTTGCATTTAGCTTTAATCCATGCCTTTGGCAGTGATCATTTGTCTGTGTTAACCCTGTCTGCAGTATATTAACATCATTGGGGGACTCAGTGATTGCTCCCAATTTGCAATCATCAGAAAACTTGGTCAGCCACTGGCCATCCAAGTTTGCCTGGACTACTTTGAAATAAATTACAAATAGTAAGGGGTCAAACAAAGAACCCTGTGATATGCCATTGGTGACAGGTTTTTTGCTACAAGTGAAGTCACTCACTTTGATAGTATATGTTCTGTCGTTGGCTACCCATCCAAAAATGTAGGGCTTAATTCCCAACTGGGAGAGTTTCTCTATAATACCTGAGTGGGGGTTATGTCAAATTCCATGGCTAGGTCAAGTTACGTGCTATGCACTGACTTTCTCTTGTCCATGGCCTTGATGACTTTCTCAAAGAAGTCATCCATGTGTTTCTCAAAGAAGTCAACCATGTTTAACAGGCATGATCTACCTTTAATGGATTCGAATTGGGTTGAGTCCAGAGTTTGAAGATTACATAGTTCCTTGTTAATAAGGTCCATAATGATTCTTTCCATGGCCTTGTAGCTGAGGCTAGTCAAGCTTATGAGTCTATAATTCCTGGGGTGGGTTGATGGTCCTCCTTTGTGCAGAGGGATTACAGTTGCTGTCCTCCATTTTGCCAGAACACAGCGAGTTCACAGGTTGTGGTTAAACAGGGATCTAAGCGGGTCTGGAAGGTCATGTTTTAAGTTGTTTCAAAGGCAACCTGCCATGTTGTCTGCTCCCATTGATTCCATGTGTTTGGCCTATAAGAACACAGAACTGACCTGCTCTGTTGAGATAATAGTCTGAGGAATGGTGGCAGGTGAGGTTTTCTCCAAATCAGTCATCTAGGAGGTTGGCTATTGCCTCCAATTGAGTACGGGTGCATACCTCTCAGCTGTATAGTTTTTTGCAGAATGTCCAGATTTTTGCCTCATATTTTTGGTGTGTTCCTCCTAAAATCTGTACCTTTCTGGCAAATAGCTGAGGATTGAAGTAATTAAATAATAACAAACATTTGAGTTTAAGACTCCATATCCTTCAGAAAATTCATGCTAATGAAAAATCTATTATTCTATTAACTTTCTAAGTTTGTAAGAGCTATATTTAAAATCTGTCCCTATTTGTCCCCCCATCATTTTAGGCTTTGTCCAGATTTCTTGCTCTAAGAGGTTGAGAGGTATGCGGGTGGTGCCATCCACAACCATTTCAGTGCATAGCTGGATATTCCCTTTTAGATTTCAGATGTAGTTAAAAAATGCCTTGTGGTTACCCTTAGCTAGGAAGGTCATTTTTGATTCATAATTAGCTTTGGTGGGCTTGACAAGATCTCAGATTTGCTTCTTTAAGCTAGAGAGAGATTTCTTCCTCTGAGGAGTCAGTTCCCTCTTGTTCTTGAACATTAAGTTTCTTTCTCTTGATATATAGTCGTTTTATACTAGGGGTCCACCAGAGTGGCTCTTTTTTTGGCAAAACCTGGTTTTAATCTGCTTAGGTATAGCAGATTATGTACAACTGCTTAAGTGGTTATACAGGGCATTCGTGTACACCTCTGTACAGGAGTCCATGTTATCTGTGTTCGAGGAGGCTTTAAATCTTCTTATACCATCACTTAATAGAAGATAATTTGTCTTTAATTTTTTTAGTTTTTGAGCTTGATGAGGTATCTGATCTTATAATTACATCGAATGAGATCGATATATGGTTCAGTCTTATCAAGGAGGGCATCACATGGTGGGGTGCATTGCTCTCCCATGTTAGTGAGTACTATGTCCAGTACATCTGAGCCTCTTGTGTATCTGCTGACTAGTTGTTCCAGAGTATTAGCAGTGACAAAGTCCAAGAACCTCTGAGGCAGCATGTTTCTGGTCATGTATGTTTCCCAGTCAATGGTACGATAATTAAAATCATCCATGAATAAGTTGTTGGGCTGTACGGCAAGTGATTCCAGTAAGTCAAGGTATAAGTTATGCTTTTACTATTTCATGGTGAAGAACCTATAGCTAGATATGATGGGGTAGGGGGCTTTGCCTTTAGTTAATTGGAGATGGAGTAGCTCAAGAGAGTCAAACTGTTTGACCAGTCTCAAGGTGTACTTATCCTAAATGAAGATGGGGACACCTCCTCCTTTGGTTCTTTCCCATGCAGTGTGTGCTCCATATGTATGGATGGCATTATAGTTCCGCATGGCTGGGTTGGTTTATCACCTTTGAACGATGTTTTGTTGACTGCACAGACATCAGCATCTTCCAAAGTGAGCAGTGCTTCCAGGGACTGCAGTTTCTTGTTTAGACTCTTAGCATTAAGCAGCAGTTTTTTTAACTTTTTTTTAAATTTTTATTTTTTTAAAAGGAAAAGGGGGGATTTGGGGGTTAAAAAAAAAAGGAAAAGTTTGGTTAAAAAAAATTTTGAAAAACCCAAAGTGAAAAAAAAAAATAAAAAAAAGGCCCCAAAAAAAAAAAATTTAAAAAAAAGG